>NC_137327.1:4080878-4429252 GCF_965287045.1 Carcharhinus amblyrhynchos
ACCCACTGCCTTATCTACATAACTAATAACCCAGGGGACTCAGCTAATGTTCTGGGGATCCGGGTTCGAATCCCACCAAGGCAGATGGTGAAATTTGACTTCAGTTAATAAAAAATCTGGAATTAAGAATCTACTGATGACTCTGAATCCATTGCCGATTGCCGGAAAAACCCATCTGGTTCATTAATGTCCTTCAGGGAAGGAAATCTGCCGTCCTTACCTGGTCTGGCCTACATGTGACTCCAGAGCCACAGCGATGGGGTTGACTCTCAAATACCCTTCTAGGGATGGGCAATAAATGTTGGCCAGCCAGCGACGCCCATGCCCCACCAATGAATAAAAGAGAATGGTTTGTATGCTTAGATTATTGTCATTGTGCAATTTGTTGATCTGAATGTTTTAAATAGTTGTTACCGATAACCTGATTGCTATCCCAATGTGGCATCGATTGCTGGAGTAATTTCTCAACAAGCCAATTGTCCATCTGTCTAACTAAACTATTCCTCATCATCACAGAACAAAGAGAACAATGGACAGTACAGCACGGGAACAGGCCCTTCGGCCCTCCAAGCCTGCACCAATCACGATGCCTGCCTAAACTAAAACCGTATTCGCTTACAGAGTCCGTATCCTTCCATTCCCATCCTATTCACGGATTCATCCTGTTGCCCCTTGAATGCCACTATCGTATCTGCTCCCACCACCTCCCCGGGCAGTGTGTTTCAGGCATTCTCCATAACTCTTGCCTTGCACATCTCCTCTAAGCTTTTCCTAAATCTTGACTGAACTGCCTGGAAACGTTTTTTTGTAAAACCATACTTAATTTGTAAAATATTTGAAAGAAAGTTACAAAATGGCTGTCGCACAAAGTACAATAGCATTCAGGCTCTCTACACGGAACAAGTTGCAGTTTGAGATGCTTCAATACAGCCAAAAAAAAAATTACAGACATTTTATAGAATTCTTAGTGCAGAAGGAGGCCATTCAGCCCATCAAGTCTGCACAGACTACACTCCCACACAGGCCCTTTACTCATAACTCCACACATTTACCCCAATAATCCCCTCGACATGAAGGGGCAATTTAGCATCACCAACACACCTAACACGCACATCTTTGGACTGTGGGAGGAAACCTGGGCACCACGTAGACACGAGGAGAACATACAACTCCAGATAGACAGTGACCCAAGCCTGGAATTTAACCCGGGTCCCTGAAGCTGTGAGGAAGCAACACAAACCGCTGTGCCATTGTGCCGCCCATGGTACAAGGGAAGGGAATGTAATTGGTGATGATAAAGGCTAGGAATGATGCTAATAGCGTCTATTAAGAAATTGGGGGTGTAAATGGCAGAACAAAGATGCAGGGTGTTGGAATGTGGCTGATGGCTCCAGTGGGATTGGGGTGGGGGGAGAGGAGCTGAAACAAGATGGTGTTACAACGCAGAGGTGATCCTTCGCCTGGCACAATTTTTGAACTCCCCAAAGGAATACTTTGTCTCGTAATCTTATACGAAGGTGTGTGAGGGAGTAGGAATCTCCTGGTCTTGGTAAATTAAAGCAGGATCTGACAGCCTATATCACAAACAATTAACAGGTCTCTATTTTCAAACTGGTGACCATCTTATCAAACCATTAACAAACTGAACAAAATCCCAATGGAATGCTGTTCGAATTTTACAAGACTCATTTTGGAATAATGAAATAAATCCTTATAGAATATACACACTCTCAAATAGTATAATACCAGGTGCCTGTTGGAATTATGAGCTTTCTTTTGATGCTTCCATCTGGAATACTTTCTCAGTTGTTATCACTTTCTCTCTAAGTGGTGGTTTTCTGAAGATTATATATATTAAACTGCAGTATTCTATATGAGAGCCTCGCCTCCCCCTCCTTCCGAGGTGGCAAGCTTACTCAAACAGTTATTCCAACTTAAATACCTGGAATTAATTACCTTACAGTATTCCTGAGATCTGAGTGGCTTGAGGCTGTCAACGAAACTCGCATTTGAATTCCATTGGGCCTGTGTCTCTGCGTGCTTGCTTTAAACTCGTTGGTTCAATTCAAAAGCCTGTTTTGCTTTGTTGGAATACTGACTTCTGGGCTTTGATACGATACCGCAAAGAACTGCTTCTGCAGCCTGCACTCTGCAATTTAAACAGTTCAGCATTGAACCTGAAACAGCTTTTTCCAGGCGCTGACAAAATCAGCTTTTAAAGAGACAATGCTGGAGGATTTTGTTCTTTAAGTTTCAGCATTTTTTTTCAATATTTACATTTGTCAATATTTTAACCACATTTTAACTTTATACATGCAACTTTGTCACAATGGAAGTGAGATATTAGAAGTGGAAAAATAAAAATAAGAATATAAAATAATAAAAATGGAAAAGAATAAGTGAAATAAAATAAATGGAAGTGTGGTGGACTCTCTTGAATAGGCTGGCTCTGACCCTGTGCTTTATAGAGTTATGGAATCCCTATGTGCAGGAGGAGGCCCATTGAGCTCCCACTGACAATGACCCCACTCAGGCCCTATCCCCCTAACCCCAACTTTCACCAACTTTTACAGATGCACCATGGAAGCATTCTTTCTGGTTGTATCACAGCTTGGTATGGGCTCCTGCTCTGCCCAAGACTGCAAGAAACTACAAAAAGTCGTGAATGTAGCTCAATCCATCACACAAACCAGTCTCCCATCCATTGACTCCCTCTACATTTTCGGCAAAGCAGCCAGCATAATCAAGGACCCCTTGCACCCCGTTCATTGTCTCTTCCACCTTCTTCCGTCGGAAAAAGATACAGAAATCTGAAGCCACATACTGACTCAAGGACAGCTTCTTCCCTGCTGCCATCAAACTTTTGAATGGGCTTATCTCGCATTAAGTTGATCTTTCTCTACACCCTAGCTATGACTGTAACACTACACTCTGCACTCTCTCCTTTCCTTGTCTATGAACGGTATGCTTTGTATAGCGTGCAAGAAACAATACTTTTCACTGTATTCATACATGTGACAATAATAAATCAGATCAAAAGCCCACAAATTTATTCTGTCAAACGTTCTGACACTAAGGGACCATTTAGCATGGTCAATCCACCTAGGTCGGTGCTGGGTGGGGTAGAGTTTGTGCTCTGAAGTTGTTGAACTCAAGTGTTGAGTCCCAGACATTTCAGCCCAAAACCAGGGGATTCGATTGTATTTCACTGGGATCTCCCTCTCCTTCATGGCTGGCCACAACACGCACCCCCAACACGAAACCTGCCACTCCCTGGCCTGGAGATTTGCCCCCAGCATCTCAGGCGGCTGGGCGATTGAATCCAGCGCCCACAGTATTCTGTTTCTGTGCTCGCGCAGCGAGAATGTCACCGTCTCTTTTGCTTCGGGAACTGGATAAATTCAGACCCAGGAATGTGACAGTCATGGGGAGAGATGAATCAAGATCAAGACATTACGATGGGACCATAGCAATGCAGAGAGACAGTCTGTCCTACCCTTGATGCGTATTTTCTCCCTCTGGTTGATCTGCTGTCTAGTTGGATGTTTTATTTCATAAAGTTTATGCAAAAGATTGTACCGACCTAATTTGCCCTCAAAACGTATTAGATATTTAATTAAAAATAATTTTCACCGTGTAATTAATTTTGTTTGGCGATGTCTGATTTAACACAGACATGCTTGGTTTTTGATGATGCCAGCAATCTTTCTGAAATGACTTTTATTGTGTAAATGTGGTGGAGTGCTGGCTCCCGATCTTTGACGAACTCCAGTTGAAGTTTTCAAGGTTATAAAGCAAGTTAAGGAATTATGCAACTTTGGAGTGTAAAGTGGAAGTCTGCGAGGGTAGGTTGAGCATCAGGGGGTGTGCTGTGTGTATCCAGAGAAGGCCACTCAGACAGGCACCATACCTGCAGGGAAGGAGATACCGGCCTCAGGGGAATTGCGATGGTTCCAGGCGAGGCCACAGTGCTGGGCGGCACGGTGACACAGCGGTTAGCACTGCTGCCTCACAGCGCCAGGGACCCGGATTTGATCCCCTGCCTGGATCACTGCCTGTGTGGAGCTTGCATGTTCTCCTCGTGTCTGCGTGGGTTGCCTCCGGGCGCTCCGGTTTCCTCCCACAGTCCGAAAGATGTGCGGGTTAGGTGGATTGGCCACTGAATGTCAGGAGGATTAACAGGGTAAGTACATGGGGTGATGGGGATAGAGTCTGGGTGAGATTGTTACCAGTGCAGACACGATGGGCTGAATGGCCTCCTTCTGACCTGTAGGGTTTCTATGATTCTATGAAGCACGGGGTCAGAGGCAGCCTATTCAAGAGAGAAACTGCAAAGTGCTCCTTCATGCTAGAAGAGTGTAACTCCCTCCAACAGCTCACATAAGGAAGCTCAAGTGGTAATTTTAAATCTCTGACCAATAGTCCACTGGAATTGGAGCCATGGCAGGTAACTGGAGCTAAAGATCGGCCAAAATCTTAGTGAATAGCAGGAAGAATGTGAGGGGTTAAGTGGCCAACTCCGATTCCTATCTTCCGAACGAGGAGAAGATGCCCTTAATTTTATGTAAGAAGAATCTTTTATTCAACAACAATGACAATATTTATGTAGCGCCTTTAATTTAATGTCACGTCCCAAGATGCTTCAGCAAGAGAGTTTGAAAACAAAGGGGCAGGATTTTCTGCCCAATCCACTTCCTGTTTCAAGGACATGGCCTGCCATTGGCTAGCGGTGGGATCTTGTGGTTTTCCTGTGGAAACCTGTAGTGGGGGCGTGGGGGGTGTATATGCAGGACTGGGAGGTCCCACCAGCCTGAATAACCAAAAGGTTCCAGCCAAAGTACGACGCTGAGACACAGAAGGGGATAACACAATTTGATTTGATTTGATTTATTATTGTCATATTTGCATTTATACGGCACCTTTCACAACCTGAGGAGATCTGAAAGCACTTTATAGCCAATGAAAGTGCAGCCGCTGTTATAATACAGGAAACATGGCAGCCAATGCAAACCCAGCAAAGACCCCCAGTATGATAATGACCATAGAAGCCCTACAGTGTGGAAGGAGGCCATTCAGCCCATCAAGTCTGCACTGACCACAATCCCACCCTGGTCCTATCCCCATAACCCCATGCATTTACCCTAGCTAGTCCTCCTGACACTAGGGCCAATTTAGCAGGGCCAATCCGCCTAACCCGCACATCTTTGGACTGTGGGGGGAAACCAGAGCACCCGGAGGAAACCCATACAGACGCGGGGAGAACGTGTAAACTCCACACAGGCAGTGACCCAAGCTGGGAATTGAACCTGGGTTCCTGGTGTTGTGAGGCAGCAGCGCTAACCACTGTGCCACCGTGCTGCCAGGTGAACCTTCAGCTCTTGAGCTCGTTAGTTTAGGGAGAGCCTCCACGCTCTTTGTAAAGTGGTGCCAAGGGACCTTTCACCGCTTATCTGAGAGGACAGAGGCTCAGTTTAACACATCGCCAGGAAGACAGCACATCCGACAACACAGGTCTCCCTCACTACTATCCCTCAGCCCCTATTAGATGCTCAAACATCAAGTATAATTTTTAACCACATGTTTAGTGAGGTGGTGGCGTAGTAGCATAGTCACTGGGATGGTAATCCAGAGACCCAGGACAAGATCCAGGAACCCGAGTTTGAATTCAGCCAAGGCAGATGGTGAAATTTGAATTTAATAAATGAAAGAAAGTCTACCGGTAACCTTGAACTATTGTTGGGGAAACCTACCTGGTTCACTAACGTCCTTTAGGGAAGGAAATCTGCAGTCCTTACCCTGTCTGACCTACATTTGACTCCAGAGCTTCAGCAGTGGTTGACTGTGACGCACATGCGACACAGTGGCTAGCACTGCTGTCTCACAGCGCCAGGGACCCGGGTTCAATGTCTGTGCGGAGTCTGCACATTCTCCCCGTGTCTGCGTGGGTTTCCTCCGGGTGCTCCGGTTTCCTTCCACACTCCAAAGATGTGCGGGTTCGGTTAATTGGCCGTGCTAAATTGCCCCTTTAGCGTCAGGGTAAATGTGTGAGACTATGGGACTAGGGCCTGGGAGGTTGGTGCAGACACGATGGGCCGAATGGCCTCTTCCTGCATTGCAGGGATTCTATGACTCTCGAATGCCCTCTGAAACGGAGGGCAGATAGGGATGGGCAACAAATGCTAGCCCAGCCATGCCCCCACCCCCCGACCGAACAAAGAAAACCCCTCTGACTCAGGGGGTAGGAGAGTTACGCAGAAAGTCCACCACTAACCTTTCCAGTAGAATCGATGGGCAATAAATACTGTCAACAGCAGTGGACTTCACAAGCCAAGAATTAATCTTTAACGAGTGGGAGTTTCGGCAGCAATTACGCTTCCATTTGAACCTCCCCGTGAAATTAGTACTCGGACAACCGGCCTTTTTGAATGAGTTCTGTTGGAGCCTGACAAACTCGCATCAAAGAACATCCCCATAAAAACCGTCCCTCCCTCTCTGCCACTGCCCCCACAGCTGGGCTGCAGCAGTAAGCAGGCTTTTATCAAGTCTCCCGCTCTCCACCTATAAAACTGTCGCGAATTAGCAAGCTCAAACTTACTTAAATTACCTGGAGTGGACGGATACTTATTGTCCTTCTCACTGCGCGTGTGGCGATTTATCGGCAGGAAGGGGGTGAATATGAGACACGTGGTTTTGTATAGCATGACGGAGGGCGCAAGGTTCTCGGCTGGACAAGTCACAGTTTGAGGTTGCGAAAGGGATTGCTAAAATTTTAGCAGCGTAAAAGAAAGCAGCACATTGCGGGGATCCCTGACATGGAGAAGGGGGAGCAGATATAATTAGTTCATTATAACCGCAGCCATAATGCTTGTTATTTGTGATCCTGGTGCAGAGTACTTGTCATCACTTGTGCAGTAAATATTTGCTCCCACGGTGTTGTTTGTGTTGAGGCTGCTTGGTGGCACATTTGTCTCTGATTCAGTTTTAAATTCAGATCCTGCCGCGGAGACCTGGCTGTCTGATCTGGGCTGTGCGTCGCGAGGTGCCTCCTTGGATTGAAAACGCTAATCTCTCCCCCCCCCCCCTCGGGTGGCTGTGAGACATTTTCAAGAAGAGCAGAGAGACTTTCCTCATTGTTTACCCCCCAGCCAACCCCAAGAGAAGAGGGTTGTCATCGTGGGGTGGCACAGTGGTTGGCACGGCTGCCTCACAGCGTCAGGGGCCCAGGTTTAATTCCCGGCTTGGGTCACTCTCTGTGTCGAGTCTGCACCTCCTCCCCGTGCCTGCGTGGGTTTTCCTCCGGGTGCTCCGGTTTCCTCCTACAGTCTGAAAGATGTGCTGGTTAGGGTGCATTGGCCATGCTAAATTCTCCCTCAGTGTAACCCAACAGGCACTGGAGCGTGGCAACTGGGGGATTTTCAAAGTAACTTCATTGCAGTGTTAATGTAAGCAGTATTAATGTGACACTATTAAATAAACCTTCTCACAGGCAGCAATTTGCCTACATATTTGTTCTTCCGTCCCATGAAATAATCAATAAAACAATTAGGTTTCGATTCCAATCTACTTCTCGATGTAATATAATCACTTTCACTTCTTTAGAAGACAGAAATGAGTCTGTTTCTTTGAGTGGATCCTGTTAAAAGTGTGTGAGTGCAGGCTAGTGGTTAAGGGCACAATTAGACAGGCTCCTGATATCACCCCTCAGGTGGAATGGAGTTCGCCGTGGGGACAACTTTCAGCTGATTCAGTTCAATTCCCGGCTCGGGTCACTGTCTGTGTGGAGTTTGCACATCCTCCCCGTGTCTCCCCATGGCACAGTGGTTAACGCTGCTGCCTCACAGCGCCAGGGACCCAGGTTCGATTTCCAGCTTGGGTCACTGCTTGTGTGGAGTTTGCATGTTCTCCCCGTGTCTGCGTGGGTTTCCTCTGGGTGCTCCCACAGTTTGAAAGATGTGCATCGACTCGAACAGAGGCCGGAGTGTGGCGACGAGGGGAAATTTCACAGTAACTTCATTGCAGTGTTAATGTAAGCCTTACTTATGACTAGACTAATAAATAAACTTTACTGTGCGTTTTCCCCGGGTGCACCGGTTTCCTCCCACAGTCCTAAAGACATGTGGTTAGGTACGTTGGCCATGCTAAAATTCTCCCTCAGTATATCCAGACTCAAATATAAAAGTTGTCAAGTCATGTTGTATAGAACTTTAGTTGGGCCACATTTGGAATTTTGCACACAGCTCTGGTCATCACACTACCAGAAGGATGTGGAGGCTTTGGAGACGATACAGGAAAAGGTTTACCAGGGTGTTTACTAAGGTAAAAGTGAATTACTGTGGATGCTGGAATCTGAAACCAAAGAGAAAATGCTGGAAAGTCTCAGCAGGTCTGGCAGCATCTGTAAGGAGAGGAAAGAGCTTTCGAGTCCAGATGATCCTTAGGTAAAGCACTGGAGGAGTATAGAAAGTGCAAGGGGGTACTTAAAAAAGGAATTAGGAGTTCGAAGAGGGTGCAAGGGAAGAGATTTGCAAGAACTCTGACTCTCATTTCCAGATTCTCTTTGGTCACAGCAGAGGTGCCAAAGGACTAGAGGATAGCTAACATGGCACCATTCGTCAAGAAGGGAAGTAGGCAAAAACTGGGTGATTACAGGAGAGTGAGTCTAACATCAGTGTAGGGAAAATAATTGGAAAATATTCTGAGGGACAGAACTAATCTCCGTTTGGAAGGGTAGGGATTCACCGAGGACAGTCAGCATGGCATTGTCAGGGTGTGTTCGCGTCTAACAAATTTGATTGAATTTTTCAAAGATGTGATTGGGTGTGCAGACAAGGGCAGTGTGGTTGACACAGTTTACATGGACTTCATGTAAAAAGGCTTTTGATAAGGTCGTGCATGGAGGACTGATCAAGAAGGTCAGAGACCTTGAGATCCAGGGCAATTTGGAAAACTGGATCCAAAATTGACTTAGTGGCTGAATCATAGAATCATAGAATCCCTGAGGTGCAGAAGGAGGCCATTCAGCCCATTGAGTCTGCACCAACCACAATCCCATCCAGACTCTATCCCTATAACCCCACTTATGAACCCTACAAATCCTCCTGACATTAAGGGGCAATTTAGTGTGGTCAATCAACCTAACCCAACCTAACATCTTTGGAGTGTGGGAGGAAACCGGAGCACCTGGAGGAAACCCACGCAGACATGGGGAGAACATACAAACTCTACACAGACAGTCATCTGAGGCTGAATTGAACCTGAGTCTCTGGCGCTGTGAGGCAGCGGTGCTAACCACTGTGTCACCATGCCACCCCTGGAGACAGGAGGCAGTAGGTGATGGCCAAAGGTTGTTTTTGTGACCGGAAGCTTGTGTCCAGTGGTGTTCCACAGGGAACAGGGCTGTGAATCCCTTGCTATTTGTAGTGTACTCTAATGATCCAGATGTGAGTGTGGGATGTATGTTCAGTGAGTTTGCAGATGCCATGAAAATTGGTGGTGCGGTAAATGGCAAGGAGGAAAGTTTTAGATTACAGGGAGATAGAGACAGATTGGTCAGACAGGCAGAACAGTGGCAAATAGAACTTATCCCCGAAAAGTGTGAGGTGATGCATTTTGGGAGGATAACAAGGCAAGGGAATGGAAGGAAATCCAGAGGACTAGAGGGACTTTGGGTTGCATGTCCAAAGATTCTTGAAGGTAGCAGGACAGGTAGGTAAGATAGTTAAAAAGGCAGACGGGATACTCAGCTATTAGCCAAAGTATAGAGTATAAGAGCAGGGAGGTTATGATGGTGCTGTGTTAAATGCTGGTTAGGTCACAGCTGGAGGACTGTCTGCAGTTCTGTTCGCCACACTATAGGAAGGATGTGATTGCACTGGACAGAGTGCAGAGGAGATTCACCAGGATGCTGCCTAGAATGGAGGATTTCAGCTATGAAGAGAGGCTGGTTAGGCTGGGGTTGTTAACCTCGGAGCAGAGGAGGCTGTGAGGGGGGAACTGACTGAGGTGTACATTAATATGAGGGACATCGATAGGGTAGATAGGAAGAAACATTTCCACTTAGTAGAGAGGCCAATAAGCAGGAGACAGAGATTTAAGTAAAGGGGCAGGAGATTTCGAGGGGAATTTGAGGAGAAATGTTTTCACTCGGAGGGTGGTGGGAGTCTGGAACTCGCTGCCTGAAAGGATGGTGGAGACAGGATCCCTCACGACATTTAAGAATCGTTTAGATGAGCACTTAAAACGCCGCAGCACACAAAGATCAAACACTGGAAAATGGAATTGGAATAGATTGGAGCTTGATGGCCTGTGCAGACATGATGGGCCGAATGGCCTCTTTCTGTGCTGTAGAACTCCATGGGGCAAATATAACCGTCCCTCCTGCCGCAGGAATCGTAGCGGGTGAGGGGTGGGCCATGGGAAGGTCCATTCATCTCGGGCGGGGATTTTCCCGCTTCGCGGCGAGCGTGGTTGGAAAGTCCTGCCTGATAGCTCCAAGGCAGGATGTGAAAACAAAATTCACAGCGTTATCCCTCCCTCCATCCGATAACGGGCAAACGAGTAACATCTCTGCTGAGTGACACAGCCTGGTAGAGGAATCCGAGCTCCTTGGTTAAGCTGCCGTGACTGACACCGAGGCGGACAGTCAGTAAATCCAAACCGGACAAACAGATTGTTGTCAATGTGATGTTTCCAAACAGGGGATCAAACAGCAGGCTGACACTTCCTTATTCAAACTCAAGGATGAAGTACAGCCACTTGGGGTGATGTACTGAAGGGAAGTCAATGCCTGAGCACCAGGATCTCAGCTGGAGTTCAACGCTGTCAACAGAGGAGGGGATAAAAGATTCATTAAAGCAGAATAAAATAATGCGAATTAATGCCGATTATTTCACATCAGTGAATTCTAACCCTATTTTTGATTCCGCTGTCCTGATCCCAGTCAGCTCAAGTCATTCACAAAGGCAAAAGTACTTTGCAAAGAATGAAGGGAGGCATCGAGGCCTCATTAACTTGATGGCATTGTGTTAACAGGAAGCATTGCTAAGCTTGTCACGGTGTTACACCTTGTGCACTGAAGCTAATGCTATCACAGTGACTCCCACTGGGCTCTCAGTATTGAATGTAAAGTTTTTGATGGCGAGTTCCACAGAGACTGAATCAACAGTTAAATCCGACTGATTCCAACTGGAACCAACTGAACAATGAAAATGGAGCTTTTCCCTATTAATGCTTCAGGTAGTTTTTTTTGTCTCCTTAAGGAACACAAAACATGGGAAGTAAACTAGTTAATGCATTTTGCCTCCCTTTAATACTGCCAATCTTTCAGCTGAGTTCATGGGTTAGATACAGAGTAAAGCTCCCTCTACACTGTCCCCCATCAAACACTCCCAGGACAGGTACAGCACGGGGTCAGATACAGAGTAAAGCTCCCTCTACACTGTCCCCATCAAACACTCCCAGGACAGGTACAGCACGGGGTTAGATACAGAGTAAAGCTCCCTCTGCACTGTCCCCATCAAACACTCCCAGGACAGGTACTGCACTGGGTTAGATACAGGGTAAAGCTCCCTCTATACTGTCCCCATCAAACACTCCCAGGACAGGTACAGCACGGGGTTAGATACAGAGTAAAGCTCCCTCTACACTTCCCCATCAAACACTCCCAGGACAGGTACAGCACAGGGTTAGATACAGAATAAAGCTCCGTCTACACTGTCCCCATCAAACACTCCCAGGACAGGTACAGCACGGGGTTAGATACAGAGTAAAGCTCCCTCTACACTGTCCCCATCAAACACTCCCAGGACAGGGACAGCACGGGGTTAGATACAGAGTAAAGCTCCGTCTACACTGTCCCCATCAAACACTCCCAGGACAGGTACAGCACGGGGTTAGATACAGAGTAAAGCTCCCTCTACACTGTCCCCATCAAACACTCCCAGGACAGGGACAGCACGGGGTTAGATACAGAGTAAAGCTCCGTCTACACTGTCCCCCGTCAAACCCTCCCTGCTCACTGACATGAGGTGGTTTGCCTGACGTCCCCGATTGTACTTTTGTCTAAATGCCGCAGAGTCCAGCCGGTACTGGGGAAGGGGCACGCTGGCTGTCAGCGTTCATTATTGACCCTGCTTGTCTATGATTCTGACCCCAGAGGCTGCTGCAATTCCAGCCACTGATCTCAGCAGACTTTGATTTGATCTGATTTATTATCGTCACATGTATTAACATACAGTGAAATGTATTGATTTTTGTGCGCTATACAGACAAAGCACACCGTTCATAGAGAAGGAAACGAGAGAGTGCAGAATGCAGTGTTACAGTCACAGCGAGGGTGTAGAGAAAGATCAACTTAATCTGAGATAGGTCCATTCAAAAGTCTGACAACAGCAGGGAAGAAGCTGTTCTTGAGTCGGTCGGTACGTGACCTCAGGCTTTTGTATCTTTTCCCCGAAGGAAGAAAGTGGAAGAGAGAATGTCCGGGGTGCGTGGTTATCTTGATTATACTGGCTGCTTTGCCGAGGCAGCAGGAGGTGTAGACAGAGTCAATGGATGGGAGGCTGGTTTGCGTGATGGATTGGGCTACATTTGTGACCTTTTGTAGTTCCTTGCGATCTTGTGAAGAGCAGGAGCCCAGACCAAGCTGTGATACAACCAGAAAGAACGCTTTCTATGGTGCATCTGTAAAAGTTGGTGAAAGTCGCAGCTGACATGCCAAATTTCCTTGGTCTTCTGAGAAAGTCGAGGTGTTGGTGGGCTTTTATAACTATAGTGTTGGCACGGAGGACCAGGAGAGGTTGTTTGTGATCTGGACACCGAAAAACCTAAAGCTCTCAACCCTTTCTACTTCATCCCTGTTGATGTAAATGGGGCATGTTCTAAGAACGTAAGAACATAAGAAATAGGAGCAGGAGTAGGCCAACTAGCCCTTCGAGCCTGCCCCGCCATTCAATAAGATCATGGCTGATCTGTCGTGGCTCAGTTCCACATTCCCGCCCTCTCCCCATAACCCTTAATCCCCTCTCTCATCAAAAACCCATCAACCCGTGTCTTAAAAATATTTAGCGAGGCAGCCTCCACCACTTCAACGGGCAGAGAATTCCAGAGATTCACCACCCTTTGAGTGAAGAAGTTCCTCCTCAACTCTGTTCTAAACCGCCCCCCCTTTATCTTGAGGCTGTGCCCCCTAGTCCTACTGTCCTTTCTGAGCGGGAAGAGTCTCTCCACCTCTATCCTATCCATCCCATTCATCACCTTATACGTCTCAATGAGATCTCCCCTCATTCTTCTAAACTCTAACGAGTACAAGCCCAGTTTATTCAGCCTCTCCTCATAGCTCAACCCCCTCAACTCCGGTATCAGCCTAGTAAACCTCCTCTGCACTCCCTCCAAGGCCAAAATATCTTTGCGCAGGTGCGGCGCCCAAAACTGCACACAGTACTCCAGCTGCAGCCTCACCAATGCCCTATACAGCTGCAGCAAGACCTCCCTACTTTTATATTCAATCCCCCTCGCTATGAAGGCCAGCATCCCATTCGCCTTCCTGACCACCTGCTGCACCTGCAAGCTGGGTTTTTGCGACTCATGCACAAGGACCCCGAGGTCCCTCTGCACCGTCGCCTGCTTCTCCTTTACGCTTCCTGAAGTCGATGACAATCTCCTTCGTTTTGTTGACGTTGAGGGAAAGATTATTGTTGCTGCACCAGTTCACCAGATTCTCTGTCTCATTCCTGTGCTCTGTCCCTTCATTGTTTGAGATCCGACCCACTACGATAATGTTGTCAGCAAACTTGAAAATTGAGTTGATGGGGAATTTGGTCACACAGTCATAGGTGTATACAGAGTATAGCAGGGGGTTGAGAACACAGCCTTGTGGGGCACCGGTGTTGAGGATGATCGTGGAGGAGGTGTTGTTGCCTGTCCTTACTGATTGTGGCCTATGGGTTAGGAAGTTCAGGATCCAGTTGCAGAGGGAGGAGCCGAGGCCCAGACCACGGAGTTTGGAGATGGGTTTAGTGGGGACGATGGTTTTGAAGGCTGAGCTGCAGTCGACAAATAGGAGTCTGACTTAGGTGTCCTTGTTATCTAGGTGCTCCAGGGTTGTATGCAAGGTCAGGGAGATGCTGTGGACCTGTTGTGGCAGTAGGCAAATTGTAGTTGATCTAGGCAGTTTGGGAGGCTGGAATTGATCCGTACTATGACTCGGGGCTGCAGATGATGGGATGACTGGCCAACACAGCTATCCATTGGCAATTTCAGTCGTGGCTCCAGTGCTGACAATCTCCCTTTGAGTCACAAGGTCCTGGTTCCTGACTGTCCGAAAGAAATACCCACTATACCCTCAGTCCCTAATATCTACAACTACACCCTCCGTCTCCACAGCATTTAGCGTGGATAGAGAGTTCTGGTTTAGGTCGACCCTTTTTGTGTCTTGGGCCTGATATCAAATTTAAATCCTTACCTGTGTTCTCATCTCCCCTGCTGAATTTAAAAATATATTTTGTTGTGTAGATTGTGCAATTTGCAGGGAGGCGATGGTCTGATGGCATTATCGCTACACTATTAATCCAGAAACTCAGCTAATGTTCTGGGGTCCAGGGTTCGAATCCCACTGCGGCAGATGGTGGAATTTGGATTCAATAAAAAATATCTGGAATTAGGAATGACCTCGAAACCGTTGTCGATTGTCAGAAAAACCCATCTGGTTCACTGGCACCCTTCAGGGAAGGAGATCTGCCGTCCTTACCCAGTCTGGCCCACATGTGACTCCAAAGCCACAGCAATGTGGTCGACTCTCAACTGCCCTCTGAACAAGGGCAAGTAGAGATGGGCAATAAGTACTGGTTAGCCAGCGGTGCCCGTGTCCCACAACTACTCCTGATGGTGAAAGACTTTCTCTTAGATAGGTCTAACTGACAGGGACTGAAACTTATAAAATTCTACAAGGGATAGACGGGGTAGATTCAGAAAGAATGTTCCTGATGGTGGGGAAGTCCAGAACCAGGAGTCACAGTTTGAGGAAAACGGGTAAATGTTTTGGAACTGAGGTGAGGAGAAATGTCTTCAACCAGAGGGTGGTGAATGTGTGGAATTCACGATTACAGAGAGCAGTTGAGGCCAAAACATTGTGTGATTTCAAGAAGAAATTAGATATAATTCTTGGGGCTAAAGGGATCAAGGGATATGGGGCGGAAGGGGGGGGTCAGGATATTGAATTCGATGATCAGCCATGATCAAAATGAATGGCAGAGCAGGTTTGAAGGGCCGAATGGCCTTTTCATGCCTCTAGTTTCTCTGTTTCTGTATCTATGTTTTGTCTACATGTTCCTGGCCATGTAATAGTTAATGCCATCTTCAGATCACATTTGGTTATGAGGATAAGCAAACGGAGGACTGTTCCCAACAAACTGATTTGTTGCTATTAATTACCTCAATTTTAGAACTTAATCAAATTAAAATTAGCTCATTATGAAGAAATGAAGGACAAAATTCGCAGCAATGCTTGACAAGGCATCTGCTCAACCTTTGCAACTGCTTTGAATACTGTTAGTTCAAGGACATGAGTGTGATTATTGGGGTGAGACCGGCTCTGAGCACTAATCTCAATGTGTATCACACACATCTCACACCCCATTGCAGAGTAACAGCCTCGGGGCCTGAACAGGCACAGGCTCTGTGGAGGATGTAAAAGGAGAGGACTTGCATTTAAACAAGATGTAAGGAGTAGAAATCAGAGTCAGCCAATTGACTCCTCAAGCCTGCTCAGTCATTCAATAAGATCATGGCTGATCTTCTAACTCAATGCCATTTTCCTCTTCATCCCCATATCCCGCAATACTCTGAGTGTTGAACAATTTATCTTCATTTGATTTGATTTATTATTGTCACATGTCTTAACATACAGTAAAAGGTATTATTTCTTGTAACACTACATTCTGAGGATGCTTTGTCTGTACAGGGCGCAAGAAATAATACTTTTCACTGCATGTTAATACATGTGACAGTATCAAATCAAATTGAATCAAAGCTACACAGGCAAAACATACCGTTCATAGAGAAGGAAAGGAGAGAGTGCAGAATGTAGTGTTACAGTCATAGCTAGGGTGTAGAGAAAGATCAATTTATTGTGAGGTAGGTCCATTCAAAAGTCTGACAGCAGCAGGGAAGAAGCTGTTCTTGAGTCAGCTGGTACGTGACCTCAGACTTTTGTATCTTTTTCCCAGTGGAAGAAGGTTGAAGAGAGAATGTCCGGGGTGCGTGTGGGATTCTTCATTATGTTAACTGCTTTGCCGAGGCAGTGGGAAGTGTAGACAGAGTTAATGGATGGGAGGCTGGTTTGTGTGATGGACTGGGCTTCATTCACGAACTTTTGTAGTTCCTTGCAGTCTTGGGCAGAGCAGGAGGCCATACCAAGCTGTGATACAGCCAGGAAGAATGTTTTCTATGGTGCATTCGTAAAGATAGGTGAGAATTGTAGCAGACATGCCAAATTTCCTTAGTGTCCTGAGAAAGTAGAGATATTGGTGGGCTTTCTTAACTATAGTTGACATGGGGGGACCAGGACAGGTTGTTGGTGATCTGGACACCTAAAAACTTCAATCTCTCGACCATTTCTACTTCATCCCCATTTATCAATCTCAACTTTAAATATACACAGCCATTTTTGCTTGCATGTTCTCCCCGTATCTGCATGGGTTTCTTCTGGGTGCTTCAGTTTCCTCCCACATTCCGAAGATGTGCAGGTTAGGTGGATCGGCCGTGTTAGATTTCCCCTTCGTGTTCAAAGATGTGTGGGTTAGGGGAATTAGCAGGGTAGCTGCATGGGGTTATGGGGATCGGCCCTGGGTATGATGCTCTGTCAGAGAGTCAGTGCAGGCTTGATGGGGCTGAATAGCCTCCTTCTGCACTGTAGGTATTGTAAGATTCAGCACCCACTCACCCACTGGGGCAGAAGGTTCCGAACAGCAGAATCCCGTGTGAGAAACGTTCTCCTCCGTTCACTTTCGAGAGCACCCTTCCCAGCCAAAGGAAATCCAAGGCACGGTACAGCTACACTGAAGTCACCGTTGCAATGTGAGTAGCTGACACTGTGCCCAGCAGCCAACAATGATTGGATCATCAGTTCTGGATAACACACGAGGATAAGCAGCGTAGCTGGCCAGGAACCATCAGCGGAAACCGTTCTGCAGGCTTCCCGCAGGGTGTCAGGGCCTCCGCACGGCTCTGCGGCTAAGGTTTCCAGTGCAATCGGCCCCGCGCCGGGTATCAGCAGGGAGCTGATTACAGTATGGAAATCACCATTTACGTTTTGTTAGCGGGCCTGAAGTCTCTCGGCCCACTCGCACCCCACCCCCACTGGCCAGGAGAGGCTCACTCCCGCAGAATTTACTCCTGCTCCCCACTAACGCAGAACAGGTGGCTCAACCCCACCGCTGCCCCCACTGAAGGGAAGAGGCCACTGAGGCCCCACCAGCATGTGGATGGAGGGGTAAGGGGGGGGGGGTGGTGTTTGGTTGCCCCTTAGTGTCTAAAGATGTGCAGGTTAGGGTGGATTGGCCATGTTAAATTGCCCCTTAGTGTCCAAAGATGAGCAGGTTAGGTGGATTGGCCATGCTAAGTTGCCCCTTAGTGTCCAAAGATGAGCAGGCTAGGTGGATTGGCCATGCTAAGTTGCCCCTTAGTGTCCAAAGATGAGCAGGTTAGGTGGATTGGCCATGTTAAATTGCCCCTTAGTGTCCAAAGATGAGCAGGTTAGGTGGATTGGCCATGCTAAGTTGCCCCTTAGTGTCCAAAGATGAGCAGGTTAGGTGGATTGGCCATGTTAAATTGCCCCTTAGTGTCCAAAGATGAGCAGGTTAGGTGGATTGGCCATGCTAAGTTGCCCCTTAGTGTCCAAAGATATGCGGGTTAGGTGGATTGGCCATGCTAAGTTGCCCCTTAGTGTCCAAAAATGTGCGGGTTAGGTGGATTGGCCATGATAAATTGGCCCTTAGTGTCCAAAGATGTGCGGGTTAGGTGGATTGGCCATGCGAAATTGCCCCTTAGTGTCCAAAGGTGTGCTGGTTAGGGGGTTGGCCATGCTAAATTGCCCCTTAGTGTCCAAAGATATGCGGGTTAGGGGGTTGGCCTTGCTAAATTGCCTCTTAGTGTCCAAAGATGTGCTGGTTAGGGGGTTGGCCACGGTAAATTGCCTCTTAGTGTCCAAAAATGTGCAGGTTAGGGGGTTGGCCTTGCTATATTGCCAGGTAGTGTCCAAAGACATGTTGCCATCACACTTTTGAGTGGACCTACCTCACATTAAGTTGATCTTTCTCTGCACCCTAGCTATGACTGTAACGCTGCATTCTGCACTCTCTTGTTTCCTTCTCTATGAACGGTATGTTTTGTCCGCGCACAAGAGACAATACTATTATTGTATGTTAATGCATGTGACAATAATAAATCAAATCAAACAGATGGATTAACCATGGTAAGTGTGTGGGGGTTATGGGGATAGTCCAGGACAGAGGGCCTGGGTAAGATACCCTGTCAGAGTTGACGCAGACGCGATGGGCTGAATGGCCCCTTCTGCGTTGTCGGGATTCTACGAACAATGAAAAAGAGAAAAATAAATTGCAAGATATGTTGTACTGCCTTGCCAGCAAATAGCCAACAGCATTCTATTCTAAGTTGGGAATACTCTTTGCACTCATCCCTGTCCATCACGAAAACCTGATGGAGAATTCATCAGGGGCTGTTTACCACACCATCGAGCATTTCGATAATGCCTTCAGCCTACTCATATTTCCTCAGGTGCTTCCTGGAAGAGTAGTCAGAAAATAATTGGCTCACACCGGCCAGAGTAGCCAGACGTCTGGACGCTTGGTCTTCTAGACCGGTTTGAAGGAACGTCTTAAAGGAGAGAGAGGCAGAGAGGTGAGCGAGCACATTTTGGAGCTGGGGGGCCTGTTGAGCCTTGGATAATCTGACTGTGTAAAAGGCGCGATTTAAGTGCAAAGTCATTGTTATCTCAATGTTTGGTGCCATTAGATGAGTGACAGCTCCTCACAGCAACACCAGGGAATTAGTTTGCCTGACTTCTCATGAATCTCCCAAATTGTTCCCTCGTTAGCTTCGACGCTGTCTCTCTTCTTGACATTCAGGATCTGTTCAATCATTGTCCGGAAAGGTCTCCACACAGTCCCGAGCGAATGACTCTTTTTTTCTCCTCAATCGAGAGGCGACAAATCTTTCCCCCGCAGTTTAGGCGTTTAATTATTTATATTTGCGAAACGATCCACTGTGCTTTGACATCTGATGAAGGGACACACTGCGGTGTTGCGTCCATTCAGATGGGAGCGGTGCGCTGAAGCAAGGCAGTCAGCTGGCTCTGATGTCTGACACGTTCTAATTAATGAACAATTGGGAGGATGAGCAAAGCGTGGCCTTCGATTAATGTTTGAGTCCTGACCTGACAGGGCAGTGCCAGTGGAGCTAGTTATGTTGTGAGAATCAGCCCGTGTGTTGACTAAAACCAAAAAAAAACACAAGCCATGGCCAAGCCAAGGAGACGAGAATCCCTGGCAGGTACCGTTCTGTTTCAGTACCTCTGCTGGGAGATTGCAGTCCCACTCGCAGTGAGGGGGGGCACGCCTACTGGGGAGTTTCATTTGGCTTGAAACCAAAATTCTGTTTCCCAACGTTAGGGTGAACTATTGGATATCCTGTTCTTGGGGCTTTGAACGCAGGATCAAGTGGATCAAGCTTCCTAATCAGTCAGGTCTGGTGGTCCAGGTGGGTGGCGTCTGTACCGCTGGACCAGAAACTCTGGGTTCAAATCCGACATCAGGACTTGCTGGCCACAGAATCAGCTGAGGGATTCTTCCACCACTTCCCCCCATCATTCCCCAAAACAGTGTGTGTCCTTATGGGAATTAAGGGTTATGGGGAGCAAATGGGAAAGTGGAACTGATCCACTTCAGATCAGCCACGATCTTATTACATGGCAGGGCAGGCTCGAAGGGCTAGATGGCCTACTCCTGCTCCTATTTCTTATGTGTGTGTGTGTGTGTGTGTGTGTGTGTGTGTGTGTGTGTGTGTGTGTGTGTGTGTGTGTGTGTGTGTGTGTGTGTGTGTGTGTGTAAAGATACACTTAGGAAGCTATGTTGCATGTATTAGCACTTCATACATCCCTGTTAAAGGACCGACTCACCAGAGTGAACCTCCCTGCCAGTCCGACCTCACTGCCCCTGCACCAGTTCAGTAACCGCGTCTCCTCCCCCTCAGTTAATAGTGAGTTGCTGCTGCCTTGTCCCTATTTGGGAAACAGCTGTATTCCAGGCTGAGAGCAGAGGAGAGGGGTGGGAAGGGTTGGGGGGGAGGGGCAATGTTAGCCGTGCAAATTCATAGAATTTCATTGAATCCCTGCAGTGCAGGAGGAGGCCATTTGGCCCATCAAGCCTGCACTGACAACAGACCCTAGCTCCTTAACCGCACATATTTACCCTGCTAATCCATAGTGTCAGGGGGATTAGCGTAGGTAAATAGGTGGGGCTATGGGAATAGAGCGGGTGGGATTGTGGTCAGTGTAGATTCAAGGGGCTGAATGGCCTCCTTCTGCACTGCAGGGGTTCTGTGAAAATCTATCCCTCTATGTGTTCTGTGAATTTTATGAAATAAGGCATAGGAGCAGAACTAGGCCACTCGGCCCATCACATCTGCTCTGCCGTTCAATCAGGGCTGATATTTTTCTCACCCCACTCACCTTTTCCCCATCACCCTGATCCCCTTATTAATCAAGAACCTATCTATCTCTGTCTTAAAGACACTCAATGACCCGGCCTCCACAGCCTTCTGCGGCAAAGAGTTCCACAGATTCCCCACTCTCTGGCTGAAGAAATTCCTCCTCATCTCTGTTTTAAAGGATCGTCCCTTCAGCCTGAGGTTGTGCCCTCTCTGGTTCTAGTTTTTCCCACTAATGAAAACATCCTCTCCATGCCCACTCTACCCAGGCCTCAGAGAAACCTGTAAGTTTCAAAAAGATGTCCCCTCATCCTTCTAAACTCCAACAAGTACAGACCCAGAGTCCTCAACCGTTCCTCATACAACAAGCTCTTCATTCCAGGGATCATTCTTGTGAACCTCCTCTGGACTCTTTCCAAGGCCAGCACATCCTTCTTTAGATACAGGGCCCAAAACTGCTCACAATACTTCAAATGGGGTGAGGCCAGAGCCTTATACAGCCTCAGAAGTCCATCCCTGCTCTTGTATTCTAGCCCCCTCGACATGAATGTGAACATTGCATTTGCCTCCCTAACTGCCAACTTACTTTAAGAGAATCTTGAACAAGGACTCCCAAGTCCCTTTATGCTTCTGATTTCCTAGGCATTTGCCCATTTAGAAAATAGTTTATTCCTCCTTCCAAAGTGTACAACCTCACACTTTTCCACATCGTATTCCATCTGTCACTTCTTTGCCCACTCTCTGAACTTGTCCAAGAATTCTGCAGACCTCACATCCTCAATTAGAGGGACTAGCATGGGGTAAATGCATGGGGTTTTGGGGATAGGATCTGGGTGGGATTGTGGTCGGTGCAGACTCGATGGGCTGAATGGCCTCCTTCTGCATTGTAAGATTCTATGATTGTCTATGATCTACAATCTATGATAAGTTTTTATGAGATTCCCTCTCACTTTTCTCAACTCCAGTGAATATAATCCTAGCCGGCTTAGTCTCTTCTCATATGACAGATCTGCCATCCCAGGAATCAGCCTGGTAAACATTCGCTGTGCTCTCTCTATAGCAAGAACATCCTTCCTCAGATAAGGACAACAACACCGCACACAACACTCCAGGTGTGGCCTCACCAATATCCGGTCAAGTGTCCAATTGAAAGGTGAGCTGAGTTCATTGGAACACTGCAGCAGGCCAAGGTGAGAGGTCAGAGGGGAATGGGGTGAAGGATTCTAATGATGATGGATTGCTGGGAGCTTATAATTGTTCAATTCCCTTTTGAAAGGCTTCACTAAATGTGCAGTCACCTCTCGATCAGGCAATTCAATCCAGATCCCAACCACTCTGACTGTGAAAATACATTTCCTCATGCTGTCAACATTTCTCTCACTAATCGCTTTAAACCAGTATCCTTTGGCTCTCCACCCTTCCAAGATAGAGAACAGTATCTCTGTCTACCCTGCCCAGACCCTTCATCATTTTGAATGCCTCTCGCAAACCGCTTCTCAACCCCTCTTCTCCATGGAGACCCTCACCTATCCATTTACAAACTTTCCCCGTACCCTCAGTCGCTGCGTCCCAATCCTGGAATTCCCTCTCCAGCAGCACCATGGATGTACCCACACCACATGGGGTGTAGCGAGTTCAAGAAGGTACCCACTACCACCTTCTCAAGGGGCAATTAGGGATGGGCAATAAGTGCTGGCCTCGGATGAGGAATGGTTGAGGACTCATTGGAGTTTAGCAGGATGAGGGGGGAATCTTACTGAAACTTACAGGATACTGCGAGGCCTGGATAGTGTGGATGTGGAGAGGATGTTTGCACTAGTAGGACAAACTGGAACCAGAAGGCGCAACCTCAGGCTAAAGGGACAATCCTTTAAAACAGAGATGTGGAGGAATTTTTTCAGCCAGAGAGTGGTGAACCTGTGGAACTCTTTGCCACAGAAGGTTGTGGAGGCCGGGTCATTGAGTGTCTTTAAGACAGAGGTAGATAGGTTCTTGATTATTAAGGGGATCAGGAGTTATGGGGAAGAAGCAGGAGAATGTGGATGAAAAAAATCAGTCATGATTGATTGGCAGAACAGACTCGATGGGCCGAGTGGCCTAATTCTGCTCCTACGTTTTATGGTCTTATGGCCTTATGTACTCTGGGAAAGAATGAAGTTCCTTATTGCTGGAACGATTCATGTTTCTCCACACCCCGTCAACCCTTCACACTCTTAGAGTGAGGTGCCCAGAATTGGAGACAATATTGAGGCCAACCAGTGCTGATATAGGTGAGCTTTCTGTACTTTGTTCTCTATGCCTATTTATAAAGATCAAGAGGGGGGTTTCCGCCCCATTTTTGACAGGTGAGAATGGCAGCAGGGGAGGCAGAGAACTTAACAAGCGTCCCAACCTGGATTTTACACTGGCAGGATTTCACAGCTCGATTATCCACAGCTCCCGCCAACGATGTAATCGGGTTCACCAATTTAAACATGGGGATTCCCCATTTAACATGTAAATCAGGTGTTTAGTTCCACCCCCTGTTGCACTGTCCATTTACATTGGTGTCCCCATGAGGTGCGCCAAGAGAATAGGACCTGCCGGGGGTGCGTAGGTACCTACAGCCCCTCCCCTGGGGGGAGTGGGCCATGCCCAGGCTGTACCCTGACACTGCCCAGGCGCTGCCCCCTAGCATTGCCCCCTGATACTGCACCCTGCCAATGGGTCTGTGCTGCGGGGAGGGAGGGATCCATGGGAGAAGGGGCAGGGGTTCCATGTCTATGGAACAGGGAGATTCCATGGTGGGGATTGGCATCTTTGTCACATCGGGGCACTCTTTTGAAAAGGTGGCCCGATCTTTCAGGAGCCGAAATTGAGGGTGGAGTGGACTTGTTCAGACCATGGTGTCATGGGACCTGCCTCCTTGTTTTTGCTTAACGCCAGTGTTGAAGATAATGGCAGGGTGTTTCACACCTTTTCCCTCCTTGGGTGACAGTCAAAAAATGAT
Organism: Carcharhinus amblyrhynchos; assembly: GCF_965287045.1. Lineage (NCBI taxonomy): Eukaryota > Metazoa > Chordata > Chondrichthyes > Carcharhiniformes > Carcharhinidae > Carcharhinus > Carcharhinus amblyrhynchos. The sequence goes on from NC_137327.1 coordinate 4,104,589, forward strand.
AGAATTCCACCCCAGCATTCTCTACCATCCAGCCTCCCATCCACTGACTCTGTCCACATTTCCTGCTGCCTCGGAAAAGCAGTCAGCGTAAATAAGGACCCCACACATCCCGGACATTCCACCTTCTTCCTTCGGAAAAACTTACAAAAGCCTGAGGTCACATCCCAACCCACTCAAGAACAGCTTCTTCCCTGCTGCTGACAGACTTTTGAAAGGACTTGCCTCACATTAAGTTGATCTTTCTCTACACTCTCATTATGACTGCATCACTACATTTTGCACTGTCTCCTTTTCTTCTCTATGAATGGCATGCTTTGTCCGAATCATGTGCAAGAAACAATACTTTTCACTGTATGTTAATACACATGACAATAATAAATCAAATCAAATCAAATCAAATCAAATCAAATGTCTTTCCAAAGTTTTCCTCAACCTATCCTGTCACCTTGAATACTTTATTCTTATCACACCCAGGTCTCTCTACTCCTCTACCCAATTGCAGTGAAGTTTAGAGAGTAGTTAAGAATCAACTGCATGGCGTTGCGAACTGGAGGCACATCTCAGCACAGACATTAAGAACATTAGGTTTTTGTGAGACACAGTGGTTAGCACTGCTGCCTCACAGTGCCAGGAACCTGGGTTCGATTCCCGGCTTGGGTTACTGTTGTGTAGAATCTGCACGTTCTCCCCGTGTCTGCGTGGGTTTCCTCCAGGTGCTCTGGTTTCCTCCCTCACTCCAAAGATGTGCAGCTTAGGTGGATCGGCCATGCAGAATTGAACCTTACTATCAGGAGGATTAGCAGGGTTAATACGTGGGGTTTTGGGGATGGGGCCTGGATGGGATTGTTGTCGGTGCAGGCTCGATGGGCCAAATGGCCTCTCTCTGCGCTGTAGATTCCACAATCCTGTGTTTCTAAGTGAATGACTTGGTTTTTTTTTAAACAATCTGACATTCCATGATCTCATTTACATGGCTGTGTTTGCTAATGCCCAGGAACTGACTGAGTGCTGATGACAAAGTGATTAGTGCCAGTGACCTCCGAGAAGTGAGACACAGATTCCTTCTTTCAACTGTGCTGCACTATTACAGTTACGCGAAGCAGAGCAGAAGCTTTGGTTCTGGGTTAATTAGAAGCAATCAGGATTAAATGCGGTGTTTCTATATATACAACCTTCAAATCCCACTCAGATTTCTAATGAAGCACACATCAGTCAGCATCGCCCTGTGGCTCAGGTCTGCAGGTTTGTGGCAGCGTGCTAAATACAATTCTTATCCTAAATCTAGTCAACTCTAGCATGAAACTTCATTCTTGTCAATCTATTCTTTCTAGATTTAATGTCTTCTCATCCAGAATGTTCCAACTCCTCAACCAAAGAAGCACTTGCATTCCTTTATCTTCTGTGCGCAGGATATGGATGCCACCGGCTAGACTGATATTTATTGCCCATCCTTAATTACCCCTTGAGAAGGTGATGGTGAGCTGCCTCCTTGAACCGCTGCAGTCCATGTGGTGTACATACATCCACAATGCAGTTAGGGAGGGAGTTCCACAGCGTAACATACTTGCAGCCAGAGGCAAGGCCATCAGTGATGGAGGAATGAATGGGGATGTTTAAAAGTGCAGAATTGGAAGGTTGTGGGGCCGGAGAAGACAATAAAGATAGGAAAAAATGAGGCTGCGAAGAGATTTGAACACAGGGATGAGAATTTTGACAAACGAATCAAGTTCATAGGTCCATAAGGAGCATAATTAGGCCATTTGGCCCATTGTGTTCGCTCCGCCATTGGATCATGGTTGATATGCTTCTCATCCCCATTTTCCTGTTTTCTCCCCAATGACCCTTCAACCCATTACAAGTTAAGAATCTGTCTAACTCCTCCTTTACTCACTGTCCCAGCACCCACCACACTTTGGGGTAGCGAATTCCACAGGTTCACAACCCTTTGGGAGAAGTAGTTTCTCCTCAACTCTGTTTTAAATTTGCTACCCCTTATCCTGAGACTATGACCTCTCATCCTAGAATGTCCCACAAGTAGAAGCATCCGCTCCATGTCTACTTTATCCAGACCTTTTATTAGCTTGTATACCTCAATTTGATCTCCCCTCATTCTTCTAAATTCCAGACAGTATAGGCCTAAACTGTTCAATCTCTCTTCATAGGACAAACCCCTCATCTCTGGAATCAATCGAGTGAACCTCCTCTGAACTGCCTCCAAATGCATTACATCTTTCCTCAAATAAAGAGGCCTTAGCAATGCCTTGTATGGTTCCACCAACGCCTCTACTTTCTCAGAAGATTAAGGAAATTTGGCATGTCAGCTACAACTCTCACCAACTTTTACAGATGCACCAGAGAAAGCATTCTTTCTGGTTGTATCACAGCTTGGTATGGGCTCCTGCTCTGCCCAAGAGCGCAAAGAAACTATAAAGGGTCGTGAATGTAGCTCAATCCATCACGCAAACCAGCCTCCCATCCATTGACTCTGTCTACACTTTCCGCTGCCTCGGCAAAACAGCCAGCATAATTAAGGACCCCACACACCCCAGACATTCTCTCTTCCACCTTCTTACTTTGGGGAAGACACAAAAGTCTGAGGTCACGTACCAACCGACTCAAGAACAGCTTCTTCCCTGCTGCTGTCAGACTTTTGAATGGACTTACCTTGCATTAGTTGTTCTTTCTCTACACCTAGCTATGACTGTAACACTACATTTTGCACTCTCCTGTTTCCTTCTCGATGAACGGTATGCTTTGTTTGGCGCGCAAGAAACAATACTTTTCACTGTATGTTGATACATTTGACGATAATAAATTAAATCAACTGTCCAAGACTGAACGGACTAAAGCCAAACATGGCTCAGCCCCGGTTATTTGAGTCACCGTGAGACCAACAGAGCGGTGGGATCTTTCACTTGGAATTCTAGGATGGATGTGGGTGTGGAAATGTAATGATTCCAACTGGAATGGGCAGGAACTGCGGCCATGTGTAATCTTCCTCTGGTCAACTTCATTAAATATGCATTCACGAGGGTCTTGGCAATTCTAGCGATGAGGGCAGGCAGCAAGTCGCCATCCCTGCCGTTATCTCATGGGCAGGAAGTTCCGGCCACCATACTTATAGCACATGTGGTCAGCCTGCACTATCCTCACCACCAACAACCCCACCCCCCCCCCCACTGCTGCATCCTTCACCTCTGACCCTTCCTCTCTTCCCTGCTCATCTTCCATGGAATGGCATGATGACACAGTGGTTAGCGCTGCTGCCTCACAACGCCAGCAACTCAGGTTCAATTCCGGCCTCGGGTCACTGCCTGCGTGGAGTCTGCACGTTCTCTCCATGTCTGCATGGGTTTCCTTCGGGTTCTCTGGTTTCCTCCCACACTCCAAAGGTTAGATGGATTGGCCATGCGAAATTGTCCCTTAGTACCCAAAGATGTGTAGGCTAGAGGGATTAACCATGGTAATTGTGTGTTGTTATGGGGATAGGGCGTAGCAGTGGGTGGTAAGATGCTCTTTCAGAGATGGCGCAGACTCAATGGGCCGAATGGTCTCTTTCTGCACTGTAGCGATTCTATGAACACTCTGCAATGTCGGTGTAAGCAGGCTTCAATACCATCCTCTGAAATCACTCACACAACATCGATAATAAAAACTGGAAATGCGGCAAACGCTCAACCCATCAGGCAGCATTTATAGAGGGAGGAAAGCAGAGTTAGCATTGTGGATTGATGTCCTGTTATCAGAACGGAAAGAAAGATCAAGTTGTAGGAAGTACAGTCACAGGGAAGCAGGGAAAGGTGTGTGAGTAGAAGAGGGGGATGTCTGTGACAGGGGAAGGAGGCAGATTTCTCTACAACTCCGCTGATTGCCACGGTTACCTTGACTGCACCTCCTCCCCACTCTTTGTTCAAATTATTTCGGGGGATGTCAGCAGCAACAGGCCAGTGTTTGCTTTCTACCCCGAATAATATCAAGGATATTATTAAACTAGAAAGAGCGTAGGAAAGATTTACTAGGATGCTACAGGGACTTGATGGTTTGGGTTATGAGGAGAGGCTGAATAGACTGGGACATTTTTCCCTTGGCACGTAGGAGGCTGAAGGGTGATGTAGGGGTGGTCTGTAAAATAATGAGAGGCATAGATCAGCTAGATAGTCAATACCTTTTCTCAAAAGTAGGGAAGTGTAAAACTAGGTTTAAGGTGAGAGGGAGAGATACAAAAGGATCAAGGGGGCAATTTTTTCACAGAGAGGGTGGTGAGTGTCTGGAACAAGCTGCCAGGTGTTGGAGTAGAGGCAGGTACAATTTTGTCTTTTAGAAAGCATTTAGACAGTTACATGAGTACGATGGGTATAGAGGGATATGGGCAACTGGGACTAGTTTAGTGGTAAAAACACAGCATGGACAAGGTGGGCTGAAGGGCCTGGTCCCACGCTGTTAACCTCTGTGACTCAATGACTTTACTTGCCCTTGAACTGAATAGCTTGCCACACTCTCTCAGAGGCTAATTGAGAGTTAATTGCATTGTTGCTGCTCTGGAGTCACATGTAGGCCAGACTCAATAAGGACAGCAGATTTCCACCTGTAAAGGACATTGGTGAACTATATGGGTTTCCAATGGTTGTTTTTGCCGTCATTACTGAGACCAGCTTTTTAATTCCATTAACTGAATATAAACCCCATCAGCGGCCGTGGTGGGATTTGAAGCTACGTCTCCACAACATTATCCTGGCCCTCTGGATTATCAATCACAGATTCATCGAATCCCTACAGTACAGAAGGAGGCCATTCAGCCCATCGAGTCTGCACCGACCACAATCCCACCCAGGCCCTATTCCCGTAAACCCACATATTTACCCTACCAAATTGCCTTTCGGTGTGTCGGGGGGAAGTAACAGAGTAAACGCATGAGTTTACGGGGATAGGGCCTGGGTGGGATTGTTGATGGGCTGGATGGCCTCCTTCTGCACTGTAGGGATTCTGTGATTCCATGATCCAATAACAGGGCACTCGACAACATTCACCTCAACGCTGAGTTCAACAACTTCAGATTGTAAACCCTTCCTGAAATTCCCAACCCCCCCCCAATCCCACCCATTCCCCACCCCTAAACTCGTTTGAAAACTCTCACGTCTCTAATCGTTTCCAGCTCTGACGAAAAGTCATCAAACTGAACCGTTGACTCTGTTCTGCGCTCCACAGCTGTTCACCAGAGCTTCCAGCATTTTGTGTTTTAAATTTGGACTTTCAGGCATTGACAGCACTTTGGTTTAGTTTTGGGAATAATTTTTTGACTGTTTCCTGCCCTCGCCAAATTAAAGCAGCTCACAAGATGTTGAATGTTGACAATCACCCAGCCTCTCACCAAAACGGAAGGGCTTGGTTTTATTTTCTACCGGTTATCTAATGAGGAATTAGGACGAAGATGATGATGGACTGAATTGGGTAAAGAGCGATTGGACGCCAAGAGCAATTGAGGGGCGACTCTCACTGATGGCACTCCTGCAGAAACAGTTCCATGAGATGGTCATCGGAACCAAGGAGGAGGAAACACAGAAACATCGAAGATGGCAGTGGGAGGAGGCCATTTGGCCCTTCGAGCCTGCTCCGCCATTCATCACAATCATGGCTGATCACCCAACTCAATAACCTAATCCTGATTTCTCCCAATAACTTTTGATCCCATTCGTCCCCAAGTGCTATATCCAGCCACTCTTTGAGTACACCCAATGTTTTAGCATCAACTACTTCCTGTGGTAATGATATTCCACAGACTCGCCACTCTTTGCTGAAGAAATGTATAGAAGGAGGAGGCCAGTCGGATCCTCAAGCCATAACTCGATGGGCTGAATGGTCTCCTTCTGCACTGTGGGGATGCGATGAATCTGTGATTGATAGTCCAGAGGGCCAGGATGATGTTGTGGAGACGTAGCTTCAAATCCCACCACGACCGCTGATTGAGTTTATATTCAGTTAATGGAATTAAAAAGCTGGTCTCAGTAATGACAAAAAAACCATTGTTGATTGTTGGGAAAACCCACCTGGTTCACTAATGTCCTTTACGGATGGAAATCTGCCCTCTTTACCCAGTTACAAAATAGTTGCTCTGAGAAGGTGGCGGTGAGCTGCCTTCTTGAACCTCTGTGTGGTGTAAGTACACCCACAGTGCTGTTAGGGAGCTAGTTCCAGCACTTTGATCCTGTTACAGTGAAGGAAAGTCAGGATGCCGAGTGATTGGAGGTGTATTTACTGTAACGTTCCGTCAGTGAATTAATGGATATGAAGTCATGATGAAACCGTGGCCAGATTTATGGATGTAAGGAAGCCTTGCAGTTCTATCTTTCACCACCTCAGCATTTCAGCACTTTGCAGGCAATGAAATACTGATCAAAACAAAAACAGAAAATGTTGGAAAGTCTCAGCAGGTCTGTCAGAGAACAGAGCCAATGTTTCGGGTCTGGATGGCCATTCGTCAGAGCGGATTCTGCTGATTGAAGCTGTTGTGATGTAGGAAATACAAGCTGCCAGCTTACACACAGCAAGATCCCACAAACAGCAACAGTGGTTTTGACTGAGGGGTTGCCAGAGGACACTAACAGGGAGAATAACCCTGCTCTTCTCGGATTAACAACATGAAATCTTCCACAAACGTTCCATGGTTATTAAAGTTAATTAAAGTTTATTTATTAGTGTCACAAGTAAGGCTTACATTAACACTGCAATGAAGTGACTGTGGAAATCCCCTAGTCGCCACACTCCAGCACCTGTTTGGGGACACTGAGGGAGAACTTAGCATGGCCAATGCACCTAAACAGCATGTCTTCCAGACTGTAGGAAGAAACCGGAACATCTGGAGGAAACCCACGCAGACATGGGGAGAATGTGCAGGTTCCACATGGACAGTGAATCAAATCTGGGTCCCTGGTGCTGTGAGGCAGCAGTGCTAACCACTGTGCCACCGTGCCGCACATGTTGGTATTGAAACGGCAAAGGCATAAAACAACGCTGTGTTTTGATCCAACTTTCAAAGAACAAAGAACAGTAGAGCACAGGAACAGGCCCTTCGGCCCCTCCAAGCCTGCCTAAACTAAAACCGTATGCACCTACAGAGTCTGTATTCTTCCAATCCCATCCTATTCATGTATTCTCCCACTTGCCCCTTAAATGCCGCGATTGTACCTTCTCCCACCAGCTCCCCGGGCAACATGTTCCAGGCATTCACCATTTCCCTCTATGTTCTTTCTAGAACATAAGAACATAAGAAATAGGAGCAGGAGTAGGCCATCTAGCCCTTCGAGCCTGCCCCGCCATTCAGTAAGACCGTGGCTGATCTGAAGTGGATCAGTTCCACTTTCCTGCTTTCTCCCCATAACTCTTAATTCCCCTGTCTGTCAGAAACCTATCTACCCGTGACTTAAATATATTTAGCGAGGTAGCCTCCACCACTTCAACGGGCAGAGAATTCCAAAGATTCACCACCCTTTGAGTGGAGAAGTTCCTCCTCAACTCTGATCTAAACTGCCCCCCCACCCCCCCCTTATTTTGCGGCTGTGCCCTCTAGTCCTGCTGTCCTTTCTAAGCGGGAAGAATCTCCCTACCTCTACCCTCTCCATCCCCTTCATTATCATATATGTCTCTGCAAGATCCCTCCTCATCCTTCTAAACTCCAACGAGTACAGACCCAGTCTATTCAGCCTCTCTTCATAGTCCAACCCCCTCATCTCCGGTATCAGCCTAGTGAGCCTCCTCTGCACTCCCTCCAAGGCCAAAATATCCTTGCACAAGTGCGGTGACCAAAACTGCACACAGTACTCCAGCTGCGGCCTCACCAGTGCCCTGTACAGTTGCAGCAAGAACTCCCTGCTTTTATATTCAATCCCCCTCGCTATGAAGGCCAATTTCTTTCAGCTTTATTAGTTGAATGCAGAAGGAATTTTGCCGGTCAGTGTGAATCCCCGATTATAGGCTGCCATGGAACTGGAAGGAGTCTCGGGGACAGTTGCGGGGTTAAGAAAGTCGAAGCCTCTTGGTTGACGGAACAGTTACTCTTTCCTCTGATGAACTGTCACCACCATCACATCTTAACCTTCTTGGTCGCTTTTAAACTCGGGCTGTCCTCCTGGACACTTTGAGGTCTGAAACAGACCTCACCTCCCACAGTGACCCTGCTCAGTGATGGAGAGAGCATTGAAGTGACACTATTCAGTTTGATATGCAGTTGGTTCTGCGATCCAATCACAGAATTTGATTAGCATGTTATTAGCAGCCTAACATCAAGTGAAGAAAATGAGAGAAAAATTGCAGATATCCGGTAGCTGAATTAAATCAGCAGGCCTGGCTGACAGCAACGCAACTAAAACAGGGTTTAATTTTATTCATTCATTCCTGTGCTGTGTGCATTGTTGGCAAGGCCAACGTTTATTGCCCTTGAGAAGGTGGTGATGAGATGTGTCCTTGAACCACTGCAGTCCGTGTGGTTGTGAGTGCAGTGCTATTGGAGGGAGTTCCAGGGTTTTGACCCTGTGACAGTGAAGGAACGGCGATACATTTCCAAGTCAGGATGGTGAGTGGCTTGGAGGGGAACTTGCAAGTGCTGGTGTTCCAGTGATGAGGTTAACAGTCTGACTGGAGTTCAGACATCAGCATCAGCCTTGTCTCAGTACTTAACATCATCACTTCTAAGTCAGAACACTATGTGTTCAAACCCCACTTGAGTCCGTAAAGACCACAAGAAACTACAAAGGGTCGTGAACGAAGCCCAGTCCACCAATGCTAACCAGCCTCCCATTGACTCTGTCTACACTTCCAGTTGCCTTGCAAAAGCAGCCAGAATAATTAAGGACCCCATACACACCTAACATTCTCTCTTCCACCTTCTTCCATCGGGAAAAAGATACAAAAGTCTGAGTTCACGTACCAACTGACTCAAGAACAGTTTCTTCCCTGCTGCCGTCAGACTTTTGAATGGACATATCTCGCATTATGTTGATCTTTCTCTACACCTTCGCTATGACTGCAACACTACATTCTGCACTCATAGAAATCATAGAAATCCTACAGCACAGAAAGAGGCCACTTGGCCCATAGAGTCTCCACCGACCATAATCCCACCCAGGTCCTATCCCCATACCCCTACATATTTTATTCACTAATCCCTCTATCCTATGCATCTCATGACATTAAGGGGCAATTTTAGCATGGTCAATCAACCTAACCCGCACATCTTTGGACTATGGGATGAAATCGGAGCACCCGGAGGAAACCCACGCAGACACGAGGAGAATGTGCAAACTCCACACAGACAGTGACCCGAGCCAGGAATCGAACCCAGGTCCTTGGAGCTGTGAAGCAGCGGTGCTGATCACTGTGCTACCGTGCCGCCCCACTCTCTCCTTTCCTTCTCTGTGAATGGCATGCTTTCTCTGTATAGCACACAAGAAACAATACTTTTCACTGTGTACCAATACACATGACAATACTAAATCAAATCAAATCAAAAAGTAATCCAATCTGAGAGAGTGCTGCCCTGCTAGATGTATATTTACTGGATGAAATGTTAACTTGAACAGGGGGGGCCCTCGCTGATGTTCAAGATGTTGCCAAGCTGTGTTTGCATGACATGAAAATGTCACCGCTTGTAATGTGAGAAACACAGTAGGCAATTCACGCACAGAAAGATCCCAAAAACAATACTGACTGGTGAAACCAACCGTTTTGAGGGATAGATTTTGTTAAGCATGCAGATCTCTACCCTTGTACAAATAGTGCCATGGGATCATTTACATCCACCTGAGTGAGCAGACTGGTTTCTCATTCCTCTAACAATGTAAACACTCCTTAGATAGGACAGTGAAAAATCAGTCTGGATGCTCAAGTCCCTGGAGCTGAATTTTAAACTGCCGGAACAACAACAGGGACTTGCATTTATATAGCCCCTTTAACATAGTGGAAAACCCCAAGGCGTTTCACAGAAATATGATTAATTCCCTCAATCATGTAAGCCGATAGTATGGGCGAGAACGTGACCACGGAGATACATTTTCAGGAGCGTCTCAAATAAGATGGAGGCGATGGTGAGATTTATGGATGGGTGAGATGGGAAATTTAACAGATCCCAGGAAGTTTTTTTTTATTCATTCATGGGACATGGGTGTGGCTGGCTGGTCAGCATTTATTAGCCGTTCTTAATTGCCCGAGGGCAACTGAGAGTCAACAACATTGCAGTGGGTCTGGAGTCGTATATGGGCTAGTCTGGTGAAGATTTCCTTCCCTAAAGGACATTAGTGAACCAGATGGGTTTTTACAACAATTGACAATGGTTTCATGGTCATCAGTAGATTCTTAATTCCAGATATTTTTAATTGAATTCAAATTCCACCATCTGCTGTGGCAGGAATCGAACCCAGAACATTATTTGAGTTTCTGGATTAATAGTGATAACACCACCAGGCCATCGATTCATAAGAACATAAGAACATAAGAAATAGGAGCAGGAGTAGGCCATCTAGCCCTTCGAGCCTGCCCCGCCATTCAATAAGATCATGGCTGATCTGTCGTGGCTCAGTTCCACTTTCCCGCCCTCCCCCCATAACCCTTAATCCCCTCTCTTATCAAGAACCCATCAACCTGCTTCTTAAAAATATTTAGCGAGGCAACCTCCACCACTTCAACGGGCAGAGAATTCCAGAGATTCACCACCCTTTGAGTGAAGAAGTTCCTCCTCAACTCCGTTCTAAACCGCCTCCCCGATTCCCTCTCGTGACCATCAACTCAGCAATCTTCTTGCTCCTCGTCGCTGTTTTATCTGTGCTTTAGTTGATAGTTCTGTTACCCCCAGTCAGAAAGCCAGAGGTCCATGGCTCATTCCGGAGACCTGCGCTCGAATTCTCTGGTCCCGCGCTCCCCGCTGCCGTGGCCAGTCAGAACGGAGAATTTGGCGCTCAGCCAAATCTTGGTTCACAGGAGCGGGACTGGATAATCCCAGACGCGGGCAAGGCTGGAGTATTCCGGCCCTGAACTCAACACTGGGGTCAAAACCCCCAATGCATGACTGCAGTGGGTGCTACATTCGAATCACAGAATCCCCACAATACAGAAGGAGGCCATTCAGCCCATCGTGTCCGCACTGATTCTCCGATAGAGCATCTTATCCAGACCTTATCTCTGTAACCCCACATATTTACCTCGCTAATCCCACTAACTCCTGATTTTATTTAGATTGATTTGATTTGATTTATTATTGTCACCTCTATTGATACACAGTGAAAAGTATTGTTTACAGTATTGGTATACAGTGAAAATATAGTATATACATCTCGGCACACTGAGGGAGAATTTAGCACAGTCAATACATACCTAACCTGCACATCTTTCCGACTGTGGGAGGAAACTGGAGCACCTGGAGGAAACCCATGTAGACACAGGGAGAACATGCAGGCGCCACATAGAACATAGAACATAGAACATTACAGCGCAGAACAGGCCCTTCGGCCCACGATGTTGCACCGACCAGTTACAAAAACAATGACCCACTAGCCTATACCAATCCCTTTTCGTCCATAAACCTATCCAGAGATCTCTTAAACGCCCCCAAACTAGACGCATTTACAACTGCAGCAGGCAGGGCATTCCAATCCCTCACCACCCGCTGGGTAAAGAACCTACCCCTGACATCCGTCCTGTAGCTACCCCCCCTTAATTTAAAGCCATGCCCCCTCGTGCTAGCTTTCTCCATCCGAGGAAAAAGGCTATCACTATCCACCCTATCTAAACCTCTAATCATCTTATATGTTTCAATAAGATCCCCTCTTAGCCGCCTTCTTTCCAACGAAAACAACCCTAAATCCCTCAGTCTCTCCTCATAGGACCTCCCCACCATACCAGGCAACATCCTAGTAAACCTCCTCTGCACCCTCTCCAACGCCTCCACATCCTTCTTGTAATGCGGGGACCAGAACTGCACACAGTACTCCAAGTGCGGCCGCACTAGAGTAGTGTACAGTTGCAACATGACGCTGCGACTCCTAAATTCAATCCCCCTACCAATAAACGCCAAGACACCGTACGCCTTCTTAACAACCTTATCTACTTGATTCCCAACTTTCAGGGATCTATGTACACATACACCTAGATCCCTCTGTTCATCCACACTATTCAAAGTCCTCCCGTTAGCCCTATACTCGACACATCTGTTGCTCCTACCAAAGTGAATTACCTCACACTTCTCCGCATTAAATTCCATCCGCCACCTCTCGGCCCAGCTCTGCAACCTATCTAAGTCTCCCTGCAGACTATGACACCCTTCCTCACAATCTACCACACCTCCGACTTTGGTGTCATCAGCAAATTTACTAATCCACCCAACTATACCCTCATCCAGATCATTAATAAAAATTACAAACAACAGTGGCCCCAAAACAGATCCCTGAGGCACACCACTCGTAACCGAACTCCATGATGAATATTTACCATCAACCACCACCCTCTGTCTCCTATCTGATAGCCAATTCCTGATCCAACTTCCTAGATTACCCACAATCCCATACATCTGCATTTTCTGCAGAAGCCTACCATGGTGAACCTTATCGAACGCCTTACTAAAATCCATATATACCACGTCAACTGCCTTGCCCCCATCCACCTCTTTGGTCACCTTCTCAAAAAACTCAATAAGGTTAGTAAGGCACGACCTACCCGCTACAAAACCATGCTGACTATTTCTAATCAATTCATTACACTCCAAATAACTATAAATCCTATCCCTAATAATTTTTTCTAAAACCTTGCCCACAACAGAAGTAAGACTCACCGGTCTATAATTCCCGGCAAAGTCTCTGTTCCCCTTCTTAAACAATGGGACAACATTCGCTATCCTCCAATCCTCCGGGACTACACCAGAGACCAATGACGACCTGAAGATCAGAGCCAGAGGCTCTGCAATCACCTCTCTAGCCTCCCAGAGAATCCTAGGGTAGATCCCATCCGGACCAGGGGACTTATCTATTTTCAGCCCCTCAAGAATTTCCAGCACATCCCCCTTATCAACCGTAATACTGTCTATTTTACACCCCTGCAACCCAATGTCCTCCTCAGCTATATTCATGTCCCCCTGCGTGAACACCGAAGAGAAATATTGGTTCAATACTTCTCCAATCTCCTCCGGTTCCACACACAACTTCCCCCTGCTGTCTGTAACTGGCCCTAATCTTGCCCTGACCAACCTTCTGTTCTTGACATACCTATAGAACGCCTTAGGATTCTCCTTAATCCTATCAGCCAAAGTCTTCTCATGTCCTCTTTTAGCCCTTCTCAACTCACTCTTCAACTCCCTCCTAGCCAATCTAAAGCTTTCTAGTGCACTATCTGAGCCCTCCAATCTCATCCGAACATAAGCCTCCTTTTTCTTTTTAACCATCGACTCAACTCTTTTAGTGCACCACGGTTCCCTAGATCTACCAAATCCTCCATGCCTGACAGGGACATACCTATCAAGGACTCGCAGTAGCTGCTCCTTGAAAAAACTCCACATTTCGGACGTTCCCAGTCCCTGTAATCTCCTAGTCCAATCCATGCTTCCTAATTCACTCCTAATAGCCTCATAGACAGTGACCCAAGCCAGGAATTGAACCCGGGTCCCCAGCACTGTGAGGCAGCAGCACTAACCACTGCACAACCATGCAGTTGCCTTTTCAATTACATGTTAGCCGAAGGACTCTGCCATTGGGGCGGCGCAGTGGTTAGCACTATTGCCTCACAGCGCCAGGGACCTGAGTTCGATTCCCGGCTTGGGTCACTGTCTGTGTGGAGTTTGCACATTCTTTCCGTGTCTGCGTGGGTTTCCTCCGGGTGCTCCGGTTTCCTCCCATAGTCCAAAGATGGGGAGGTGGGGGGGGTTAGATGGGCTGGCCATGCTAAATTGCCCCTTGGTGTCAGACTTGGTAACTAGCTCGGGTAAATACATGGGGTTAAGAGGATAAGGCTTGTGTGGGATTGTGGTTGGTGCAGACTTGACGGGCCGAATGGCCCTCTGCAATGGAAGATTCTGTAGGATTCTAATTCCCCCCCCCCCCGGCCATCCCCCTTCCCTCTAACCTCTCAGGTGGGATGTATAAAATCCTATGGCAGCTGTTTTGAGATGGGCGAGTGATTTGAGGCCAGAATTCAGCCCTTAACCAATGACTCAATAAGAGATTATCCACCCACTATCGCACTGCTGTGTGTGGGAGCTTGCTGGGTGCTATTTGCCTGTCACTTTTCCCTGCGATCCAATAGTGAATACAACTCAAAAACTATTCTATTCAAGAACTTCCAAATGTCCTGAGGTTGTGAAAATATTATGGAAAAGTAAATTCTTCCACCTCACTCACTGTGAGTACAAATATGAATTTTGGTGAAGAATTTGAGGACGCTATATATATAAAATCATTTCCCAATGTTCATATCTGTTTTCCCAGGAACTGGTCAGGAATAGGCACACAGACTAACTGTGTGCTGCAGTTGTCATTTTCCATCAATTTCCTTTGTCACGTTCAGTCTGCCTTGTATGTCACACGTCCCCTGAACGGTGCCTTGTGACCGCATTTTCATATATTTAAATCTAATTTGCAATCTATTTAAATCTCGAGGTGCAATGTGAGCACGCTTGATGGAACAGGAGCCAACCTGGGACAGGACCAGATTAGACGTGTAACCCAGCACAGATGCAAAGAGCGTTGGCAGTGGTAAAATGAACAGAAGCTAACACACAATGTGTCTTGGGAGAAACGTCATTGGACGTGTTTGTAATGCAGGGCACACACTAGACTATCAGCTGAAAATCAGCACCTGATAGCTGTACGTTAAGACTATGATACATTAGTGAAAGGGAGGTCTCCTCCAATAACTTAAACTTGCCGTTTTAGATTGGAGCTTTTGAACAAGGGTGATTCAAGATTTGATTTCCCACTGGGGCAGCACGTCAGCACACCGGTTAACACTCCTGCCTCACAGCACCAGGGACCCGGGTTCAATTCCTGCCTTGCGTCATTGTCTGTTTGCATGTTCTCCACATGTTTACGTGGGTTTCCTCCGCATGCTCTGGTTTCCTTCCACTGTCCAAAGTTAGGTTGATTGACGCATGCAAAACTGCCCCCTTAGTGCCCCAGGTCAGTGGGGGTTAGGCGGTAAATATGTGAGGTTACAGGGTTAATGGCTGGGTGGGATGCTTTGTTGTAGAGTCAGTGCAATCTCAATGGGCCAAATGGCCTGCTTCTTCTGCACTGTAAAGATACTAAGATCCATGATCAGGGTTAAGTTCACTGAACTTACTTGTGACAGTGGTGGCTCAGTCAGGGCACACTCTCCCCCTGAGTGAGGAGGTTCATGTATCTATCTAATGCCTCTATAACAATGTTCAAAAGACACCTGGATAGATACGTCAATAGGCAGGGATTAGAGGGATATGGGCCACAAAGAGGCAAGAAAATATTAGATTAGAGGGGGATCTGTGTCGACACAGACTTGGTGGGCCGAAGGGCCTTTTCCTGTGTTGCACTGTTCTTTGTCCTTTGTACATTCAAACATGAAATCCAGCTGCTACTCCCTTGCACTGAGGAAGCACCCACACATGGCAATGGACAATAATTTGAAAATGCTGACATTACTTGACCAAGGGCCAGTGACAAGTCATTGTGCAGGCGGGGTGACAGGGGAGCAGGACTTGGGCTGCGAGTTAGGACCACCCAGAATTCTGGATGACCTCAAGTTGACAGCTGATCATCAGGTTCAGAGGAAACGGAGAGATGAATGAGGTATTCAATAGCAGATGAGCTGAAGCAGGGGCCCAGCCCAGCGATGTTAAGGGGGTGGAAATTGACAGGATTATTTATGGGTAAGTGTGTGATCAGAAGTTTATCTTAGGAACGAAAATGACACAAAGGTTGTGAAGTGGAAAATTGCCAACATTCATAAAGATTCCTGAAGCAAAGAAATTTCTCCTCATCTCAGTCCTAACTCACTGACCCTTTATCCGAGTGCTAACCATGGAATAACCATGGAATTCCTGCAGTGCAGAGAGAAGCCATTCAGCCCAACCAGCCTGAGCTGGCTACAATCCCACCCAGGCCCTATGCCCTTAACCCCATTTATTTACCCCGCTAATCCCCTGACTCTAAGGGAGAATTTAGCTTGGCCAATCAACGTGACCTGCGCATCTTTGGGGGACTGTGGGAGGAAACCGGAGCACCCGGAGGAAACCCATGCAGACACGGGGAGAATGTGCAAACTCCACACAGACAGAAACCCAAAGCCAGAATTGAATCTGGGTCTTTGATGTTGTGGGGCAGCAGTGCTAACCACTGTGCCACCCTTATTCTGACATAGAAACATAGAAAATAGGTGCAGGAGTAGGCCATTTGGCCCTTCGAGCCTGCACCACCACTCAATATGATCATGGCTGATCATGCACTTTTAGTATTCCACTCCTGCTTTCTGTTCATACCCCTTGATCCCTTTAGCCGCAAGGGTCACGTCTAACTCCCTCTTGAATGTATCCAATGAACTGACCCCAACAGCTTTCTGTGGCAGCGAATTCCACAGGTTCGCAACTCTCTGAGTGAAGAAATTCCCCCTCACCTGGCTTACCCCTTATTCTTAGATGTGACTCTTAGTTCTGGACAAAGAACAAAGAACAACACAGCCCGGGAAACAGGCCCTTCGGCCCAACGAGCCCCGCGCCGCCATTTTAACATTATGAGTGCCCTCCTCTACCCATGACCTTTGTCTACGCCTACTGGGGAAGATTGAGGGAAGACTAACTTAGTGACAATTTGTTACACCAATCAGCCTAAGAGCACGTTTTTTAGACTGTGGGAGGAAACCCACGCAATCACGGAGAGAATGTGCAAACTGCCACAGACACCGGCCCAAATTCATGTATCTGCACAGCAAACAGTGATAGTCACTGAGCTGTCATGTTGCTCGTCAGATGGTCCAGTTTAAGCGTACACTAATGACGTGAAGCAGTAGGCAACTCTTGAAGCAACACCCAAGAGCAGCCCTCGCACGACCCACTGTGTGTATGCCCCTTGTTGGACAACTTCTGGACTTCTTACAAGGGGGCACAGGTTAAAGGTGAGAGGGGGGAAAGTTTAAGAGAGATGTGTGGGGGAAGCGTTTCATGCAGAGCTTGGTGGGTGCCTGGAACGCGCTGTCAGAGGAGGTGGTGGAAGCAGACACATCAGCAAAAAGGCATCTGGATGGGTACATGAATAGGGAGGGAATAGAGAGATACGGACCGAGTAAGGGCAGAAAGTTTCTTTTTAGTTACGGCAGCATGATGGGCGATGCGGTAGCACAATGGTTAGCACTGCTGCTTACAGCGCCAGGGACCTGGGTTCAATCCCGACCTCAGATCACTCCCTGTGTGGAGTTTGCACATTCTCACCGTGTCTGTGTGGGTTTCGTCTGCGCTCCCATTTCCTCCCACAGCTCAAAGATGTGCGGGTTAGGTCGATTGGCCATGATAAATTGCCCCTGAGTGTCAGGGGGGGATTAGCAGGGTAAGTATGTGGGGTTACAGGGATAGGGCCTGGATGGGATTGTGGTCGGTGCAGACTCAATGAGCCGAATGGTTTCCTTCTGTACCGTAGGGATTCGATGATTCTATGATTGGCACAGGCCTGAAGGGCCTATTCCTGTGCCGTCCTTTTCTTTATAAAAGCAAATTACTGAGGATGCTGGAACCTGAAACCAAAAGAGAAAATGCTGGAAAATCTCAGCAAGTCTGGCAGCATCTGTAAGGAGAGAAAAAAAAATCTTTTCAGATGCAGCCAGACCTGCTGAGATCTTCCAGCATTATCTCTTCTGTACTTTCCTTTGTTCTTTTTCCTTTGTTCCATTCTTGTTTGCCAACTCTTAACTCTTGACATTTTTGCTCTTTGGAAGCGTTGGCTCATTTTTAAAGGACGAAATGGCTTCCTCCTGAGCTGATCTGTGTTTCCACAGAAAATATACATGAATAATTGGATTTTGGTGCACAGGGCATAATTTCAAAGTTTACAGAAGGCACAAAAATCAGAACTGTAGTCACCAATGAGGACACTATGGGGGTGACATACAGGCCGCTGAAATGGATGGACACATATCCAATTAAATGTAACGTGGAAACGTGTGATTCAATTTGTTCGAAAGAGAAGGAACGTAACTGAATGTACAATGCCATTCATAAGGGAGTGGTGAAACAGAGAGACCTGGCAGCGTTTGTACACAAATCATAGTAACTGGCAGGACAACTTGATAAAAGTGTTTAAAAAGAGCACTGGACTTTATTAGTAGAGTAAGAAGTCTCACAACACCAGGTTAAAGTCCAACCAGTTTACTTGATAGTAAATCCACAAGCTTTCGGAAACGGTGTTCCTTCATCAGGTGTGTGGAAGGTTCTGGTCAGAGAAGGGCATATAAAATCACACACAGTTTACAGAAAAAAACTTGGATGTCTGTGTTGATACGAGCAATCTTCTTGGCAATCCTCTCCACTTGGATCAGGTAGTTTGTGGTGTCGATGGTAGTCATGGTGTGGAGATGCCGGCATTGGACTGCGGTAAACGCAGTGAGAAGTCTCACAACACCAGGTTAGAGAACAACCAGTTTATTTGATAGTAATCCCACAAGCTTTCAGAAACAGTGTTCCTTCATCAGATCTCCTTCCGCACTTGCGCAAGGATATCCGCACTTGCGCAAGGATATTTTGGCCTTGGAGGGAGTGCAGAGGAGGTTCACTAGGCTGATACCAGAGTTGAGGGGGTTGAGCTATGAAGAGAGGCTGAATAGACTGGGCTTGTACTCGTCAGAGTTTAGAAGGATGGGGGGGGATCTTATTGAGACGTATAAGATGATGAAAGGGATGGATAGGGTAGAGGTAGAGAGATTCTTCCAGCTCAGAAAGGACAGCAGGACTAGAGGGCACAGCCGCAAGATAAGAGGGGGGGGCAGTTTAGAACTGAGTTGAGGAGGAACTTCTTCACTCAAAGGGTGGTGAATCTCTGGAATTCTCTGCCCGTTAAAGTGGTGGAGGCTACCTCGCTAAATATATTTAAGACGCGGGTAGATAGGTTTTTGGTAGGCAAGGGGATTAAGGGTTATGGGGAGAAAGTGGGAAAGTGGAAATGAGCCACTTCAGATCAGCCATGATCTTATTGAATGGCGGGGCAGGCTCGAAGGGCTAGATGGCCTACTCCTGCTCCTATTTCTTGTGTTCTTATGTTCTTCTGTGTGTGGAAGGTTCTGATCAGAGAAAGGCATATAAAGACACACACGGTTTACAGAAATTACTATCTGAAATTAATATCGACACTGCAAACTGCTGGATCCAAGTGGAGAGGATCTCCAAGCAGATTGCACATATCGACACAGACATCAAGATTTTTTTATTAATAGAGACAGGGAATACAAAGGCATACAGGTTTGACTAAACCTTTGTAAATCACTGGAGTAATGTGTCAAAATCTTGACAGCTTGCTTTAGGAAGGATGTCAAGACCTTTGGAGAGTCTACAGAGGAAATTTACACGGATGTTGCTCTGGATGAGGGACTTCAGTTCTGTGGAGAATTTGGGGTTGATCTACTTGGAGCAGAGAAAGTTACGAGAAGTTTTAACAGGCCTCTTGAAAATTGTGAATGGTTTCATTGGAGTAGATCAGGAGAAACTGTTTTCCAAGGGTCAGCAACAATAGGAGGCAAATTTAAGTGACGATGAGAATGAAAGGATATTCAGTGAGTTGTTATGATCTGAACTGCACTGACTAAAGTGTTGATGAACTAGGTTCAATCATAACTTTCAAATAAAATTGGAAATAGACACCTGGGCCAGAATGCCACCTCGCCCGCGGCTGGGATTATCCAGTCCCGCTGCTGTGAACAGAGATTTGGCTGAGCGCCAAATTCTCCATCCCTGCTGGCAGCGGAATAGATAAATGCAAGATCGTAAAAATCTGGCCATAGAATCTTAGGATAAAAAGAATACAACAATTAAGAGGGCCAATCAGGCCACTGCGACTGTGCTAGCCCTTTTATAGAGTAAACTGATCAGGTCTACTTCTCCATGAAGTTACTGTGAAAAATCCATTAGTTGCCACACTCCTGTTAGTTACACTGATGGAGAACTTAGCACGGCCAATGCACCCTAACCAGCACGTCTTTCAGGCTGTGGGAGGGAACTGGAGCACCTGGAGGATACCTGCACAGACATGGGGAGAATGTGCAGACTCCACACAGACAGTGATCCAAGCTGGGAATTGAACCCGGGTCCCCAGCACTGTGAGGCAGCAGTGTTAACCACTGTGCTACCTTGCCACCATGTTCCCCTTTCAAGTATTTATCCAGGTTCTCCTGGGAACCTTAACTGTCGAATTTGCTTTCAGACAACATATTCCAGATCACAACAACTCGTTGAGTATTTTTTCCCCTCACATTGTCATTGGTTCTTTTGTTAATTATCTTAATACATATAGTGTGGTGGCACAGTGGTTAGCACTGCTGCCTCACAGCGTCAGGTACCCGGCTTTGATTCCTGGCTTGGGTCACTGTCTGTATGGAGTTTGCACATTCTCCCCGTGTCTGTGGGGGTTTCCTCCAGGTGTGCCGGTTTCCTCCCACAGTCCAAAGGTGTGCAGGTTAGGTCGATCATTCATGCATAATTGACCCTTAGTGTCAGGGTAAATATGTGGGGTTACGGGGGGAGGGCCTGGGTGGGATTGTGGTGTGTGCAGACTCGATGGGCCGAATGGCCTCTTTCTGCAAAGTAGCGATTCTAAGATTCGATAGTTGATTGGGGAAAGTGTGAGATAGCACTTCGGACTGTTCTTTCAAAGGGATAGCATAGGCAGGATGGCCTGATATCTGATTTTCTATACCTGATTTTAAGATTCCCTGGCCAAACCCTGCCACCACGATTGGATTTGTATTCTGGAACGAACAATTGGATTGAATTTATAACATTCAATAAAACCAGCATTTCATACAGAACCATGATCATTAGCAAGAAAGCATCACTTACCACAGGTGAGAAAGCCAATGCCCTGTGGTGAGGTACGGATTAATATTATGATATGTTAATGTAATATGTGAATGGCTCACAGTAGATACGAGAGTCAGCGTTTAATGATGTTTTTGCTTGCAGATATACAGCAAACACATAAACATCCAGGCTAGACTATCTAAAAACAAGATCATTCCAGGATAGATTACACTTTCTTTAACTGCATGACCGAAACGTGATAATTCAGCAGGTCAACCAATTGCGAGCTTCTACTCTCTGTGATTTAAACCAGGTCACCAGTTAGTTGAGACAGTCAATAAGAGCCAAGTGTCATGTTTAGCTCTCTGGCCTCAATGATCAGAAACGTACAGGTGCACATCTTACTTCAGGAATATTCAGGCTGATGTTTCAGTGCAGTGCTGAGGGAGTGCTGCACTGTCAGAGGGTCAGTGCTGAGAGAGTGCCGCACTGTCAGAGGGTCAGTGCTGAGGGAGTGCCGCACTGTCAGAGGGTCAGTGCTGAGGGAGTGCTGCACTGTCAGAGGGTCAGTGCTGAGGGAGTGCTGCACTGTCAGAGGGTCAGTGCTGAGGGAGTGCTGCACTGTCAGAGGGTCAGTGCTGAGGGAGTGCAGCACTGTCAGAGGGTTAGTACTGAGGGAGTGCCGCACTGTCAGAGGGTTAGTACTGAGGGAGTGCCGCACTGTCAGAGGGTCAGTGCTGAGGGGGTGCAGTACTGTCAGAGGGTCAGTGCTGAGGGAGTGCCGCACTGTCAGAGGGTTAGTACTGAGGGAGTGCCGCACTGTCAGAGGGTTAGTACTGAGGGAGTGCCGCACTGTCAGAGGGTCAGTGCTGAGGGAGTGCAGCACTGTCAGAGGGTCAGTACTGAGGGAGTGCTGCACTGTCAGAGGGTCAGTGCTGAGGGAGTGCTGCACTGTCAGAGGGTCAGTGCTGAGGGAATGCCGCACTGTCAGAGGGTCAGTGCTGAGGGAGTGCTGCTCTGTCAGAGGGTCAGTACTGAGGGAGTGCCACACTGTCAGAGGGTCAGTGCTGAGGGAGTGATGCACTGTCAGAGCACCCGGAGGAAACCCACGCAGACACGAGTAGGATGTGCCAATTCTGCACAGACAGTGACCCAAGGCTGGGATCGAACTGAGGACTCTGGCACTGTGAGGCAGCAGTGCTAACCATTGTGTCACCAAAGTGGAGAATCCAGCAGGGGACAAAAAGGTTGAAAACCCGTCAGAGTAAAATCAGGTCACAAATCTCCCAATGGCGGGTTAATGGTGGGGTTTCCATTGGCTGGTGGTGTGAACTCTATTTGCTTTTAAAGAGGTTGCCGCAACTCAGTAGCCTCACACCAAAGCTTCCAAAGCTGCACAGAGGAAGGCAGCAATGCAGCTTTGCAGAGTGAAGGTTACAGTGAAGTGGGCACAACTGCACCAACTCTGTCATCTCATCAGTGAACAGGAGTTACCAGTTAACAATTACAGCCATTCACCGGAGGCCAAAGGGGTTCCATTCATTCACCATGTGCAACTGAAAGCTCATGGTTACGCTAAGCCAATGAGTAGAGTTCAGAGCAACATTGGTTCAATGGTGTAATGTACTTCTCACTCCCAACAGGGCTCCAGATATCGCGTGTGTGAGTGGAAGGCTGTTAACCTCTTTGTGTGCGCTCGAGCCACAGGGATAAGGTCACATGAAATCCAAGGTACCAAAGATTAGCTTCCCCTTCTCCCATAGGTCTCTCATTCACGTCTCGTCGTTCTGCATCCTTTAGCCATTCTGGTCTTCGATATATCTTTGCAGAGAAGAGGCAGAAGTGAGAATGGATCCAATGGTCCTGGGAGCTTTTCTCAGAATCCTCATTCGATGCAGGATCAGAAGGAGGACAAGGTGTCATTGCAAGCAGGTAAGAGCCAACCCCAATATTGTTGACCTGTAGTCTCACGGAGGCCAGATTAGGTAAAGGTGGTGGGGTTGCCTTCCCTAAAATGGCACGAATGTTCTCGGTAAAAACAAATTACTGCGGATGCTGGAATCTGAAACAAAAACAGAAAATGCTGGAAAATCTCAGCATGTTTGACATAATCTGCGGAGAGAGAACAGAGAAACTTGCGTCACCCTGTCTCAAAGCGTTGGCTCTATTCTCTCTCCACAGATGCTGTCAAACCTGCTGAGATTATTCAGCATTTTTTGTTTCGGTGACTAATGAACTCAATGTGGTTTTACAACCCAATGACCGTTGCCACGGTTACCATTAGTGAGAGGCTGGCTTTCACTCCCAGGTTTTTATTAATTGGGCAGCAGTGGTACAGTGGTTAGCTGCGGCACAGCACCGCTGCCTCCCAGCGCCAGGGACCCAGGTTCAATTCTGGCCTCGGGTCACTATCTGTGTGGAGACTGCACGCTCTCCCAGTGTCGGCGTGGGTTTCCTCCAGGTGGTCCGGCTTCCTACCACATTTCAACAATGTGTGAGTTAGGTGGGTTGGCCATGCTAAATTACCCCTTAGTGTCAGGGGCTAGATAGGGTAGAGGTAGAGAGATTCTTTCCACTTAGAAAGGAAACCAGGACTAGAGGGCACAACCTCAAGATAAGGGGGAGGGGGCTGCGCAGTTTAGAACAGAGTTGAGGAGGAACTTCTTCACTCAAAGGGTGGTGAGTCTCTGGAATTCTCTGCCCATTGAAGTGGTGGAGGCTGCCTCGTTGAATATATTTAAGTCACGGGTAGATAGATTTCTGATAGACAGGGGAATTAAGGGTTACGGGGAGAAAGTGGGAAAGTGGAACTGATCCACTTCAGATCAGCCATGATCTTATTGAATGGCGGGGCAGGCTCGAAGGGCTAGATGGCCTACTCCTGCTCCTATTTCTTATGTTCTTATGTCAGTGGGACTAGCTAGGGTTGACTAGCATGGAGTTGTGGGGATAGGACCTGGGTGGGATTGTGGTTGGTGCAGATTCGATGGGCCAAATGGCCTCCTTCTGCACTGTAGGGATTCTATGATTCTATGAATTCATTTGAAATTCCGCCAGCTCCCCTGATGGGATTTGAACCCCTGCACCCCCTGAGAGTATTTGTCTGGGCCTCAGGGTTGCTAATCTTTACAACCAGGCCTTTGTTGCCTCCTATGCACCTACCACTCGGAGAAAATTGGCAGCCAACTGAATTAGTTGGGGAAATTATTGTCTGGAACGCACTTGTCTATAATTAACAATAAAAAGGCATGACGAGGAAACATGATGTGACAGATAGGAAGTACGCACACGCATAGCATTTTAATGTTCTACCAGATTACCACATGCATCATTGGACTAGAGTGATGTTACTCCTGATAATAAAAGCAACATTATAAGAAGGCTGGATAATGCGCTGTGGCGGTTCCTAATGTTTGTTGGTGAGAAATAAGGAAATATTTGTTCAAAAAGTAATAAAAAAAATTAAGTTGATGTAATTTTCAGAAATATAAGTTGGTTAGTTATTTGAAAAAAAGAAATGGAAAGGTACATTAAAAATATTTCTGTTCAATTCATTTCCACAATGTCGAATATATTAGACCTTATATTGTTTTTTACAATGTCTTGTAACACAGGTAAAGTATTTAATTTCACCATGATTTTTTATTGTGGATGCTATTACACAAAAGTACTGAATGCTGAATTAAACAATTGAAATAGACTGATGGCATAATTGAAATGCCCTTGGAATCTGTCACCCGATGTTAAGAGAAATTCCTAGAGTACATTCTGCAAACAGAATTTAGATGCTTTGAAATGTGTGGAATATTTAATTTAAAAATTGAGATTCTTTCTTCTTGGAAGCTGAAAGTAATGAAGCAATCACCTCTGTATCCTCACTACAGACTCCGAAGATCACGTGCTCAAATCCCATTCCAGAGATTTGAATGTGTCACCTGGAGATGACATAATCTAGAGGCAGTTCCTCACCGCAGAGGGTTGCAGAAGCTGGGTTGTTAAGTATGTTCAAGGCTGAGACAGACAGATTTTTAATCAGTAAGGCAATCCAGGGTTCTGGGTATAAGGCAGGAAAGTGGAGTTGAGAATTATCAGAAATAATCTCTCCCTCAATGACAGTCAAACGACAGAGATAGTCATCGACTTCAGGGAGTTTAGTGGAGGACACACCCCTCTCTACATAAGAACATAAGAACATAAGAAATAGGAGCAGGAGTAGGCCATCTAGCCCTTCGAGCCTGCCCCGCCATTCAATAAGATCATGGCTGATCTGTCGTGGCTCAGTTCCACTTTCCCGCCCTCTCCCCATAACCCTTAATCCCCTCTCTTATCAAGAACCCATCAACCCGCTTCTTAAAAATATTTAGCGAGGCAGCCTCCACCACTTCAACGGGCAGAGAATTCCAGAGATTCACCACCCTTTGAGTGAAGAAGTTCCTCCTCAACTCCGTTCTAAACCGCCTCCCCTTTATCTTGAGGCTGTGCCCCCTAGTCCTACTGTCTTTTTTGAGCGGGAAGAGTCTCTCCACCTCTATCCTATCCATCCCATTCATCATCTTATACGTCTCAATGAGATCTCCCCTCATTCTTCTAAACTCTAATGAGTACAAGCCTAGTTTATTCAGCCTCTCCTCATAGCTCAATCCCCTCAACTCCGGTATCAGCCTAGTAAACCTCCTCTGCACTCCCTCCAAGGCCAAAATATCCTTGCGCAGGTGCGGCGCCCAAAACTGCACACAGTACTCCAGCTGCGGCCTCACCAATGCCCTATACAGCTGCAGCAAGACCTCCCTACTTTTATATTCAATCCCCCTCGCTATGAAGGCCAGCATCCCATTCGCCTTCCTGACCACCTGCTGCACCTGCAAGCTGGGTTTTTGCGACTCATGCACAAGGACCCCGAGGTCCCTCTGCACCGTCGCCTGCTGCAGTTTTTCGCCCCGTAAGTAATAGTCCTTCCTACCATTCTTCCTACCAAAGTGGACCACCTCACACTTGCCAACATTAAATTCCATTTGCCATTTCCTGGCCCATTCGCCCAGCCTATCTAGATCCTTCTGCAGACTCTCCACACCCTCCGCACAATTTGCCTTTCCCCCAATCTTGGTGTCATCAGCAAATTTCGACACCCTGCACTCGGTTCCCTCCTCCCGATCATCTATATAAATGGTAAATAGCTGAGGCCCCAGCACCGACCCCTGGGGCACCCCACTAGTCACCAACCGCCAATCCGAATAGCACCCATTGACCCCCACTCTCTGCCTCCTATTTGACAACCAATCCTCTATCCACGCTAACACCCTACCCCCAACTCCATGTCCCCTGACCTTCTGCAATAACCTCTTGTGAGGTACCTTGTCAAACGCCTTCTGAAAACCCAGAAAGACCACATCCACCGGCTCTCCTCTATCCACTGCCCTAGACACATCCTCATACATCAGTGGTGATGAAGTGGAAGTGGTCAAGAGCTTCAAGTTTCTAGGTGTCCAGATCACCAACAACCTACCCTGGTCCCTCCATGTTGATGCTATAGTTAAGAAAGCCCACCAACACCTCTGCTTTCTCAGGAGGCTAAGGAAATTCAGCATATCCGCTACAACTCTCACCAGTGTTTACAGGTGCCTTTAGAAAACACCCTTTCCAGATGTATCACAGCTTGGTACGGGCACCTGACCTGACCAAGACCACAAAAAAACTACAAAGGTTTGTGAACATAGCCCAGTCCATCATGCGAATCAACTTCCCATTCATTGAATCTGTCTACACTTCCCACTGTCTCTAAAAGCAGCCAGCATGTTCAAATACCCCTCGCACCCCGGACAT
Source organism: Carcharhinus amblyrhynchos (assembly GCF_965287045.1). NCBI lineage: Eukaryota > Metazoa > Chordata > Chondrichthyes > Carcharhiniformes > Carcharhinidae > Carcharhinus > Carcharhinus amblyrhynchos. Next base: position 4,131,404 of record NC_137327.1, read on the forward strand.
ACGCTCCTCCATCTTCCGTCGGGGAAAAGATACAAGAGCCTGACATCACATCTGACTGAAAAATAGCTTCATCTCTGCTGCCATCAGACTTTTGAATGGATCTACCCTATATTAAACTAGTCTTTCTCTGCACCCTAGCTATGATTGTAACACTACATTATGCATCCTCTCCTTTCCTTCTCCCCTATGTACCCGATGAATGATATGTTCTGTCTGGATAGCGTGCAAGAAATATCCCAATACGTGTGAACAATAATAAATCAAATCAAATCTGATTAGTCATGATCTCATTGAATGACAGAGCAGACCCAATAGGGCGAATGGCTTCTTCTGATCTGAGGGATGTTAGTGTACCTTTAAGAAGTTTTTTTTAAATCATGTACTCTGCAGTTGTAAGCAAACTTTTTCAGTTTGTTTTACTGTTGCCAGGCTGTCTACAAGAGTCTTTTTATTGCTGCTTAACAGGGGGTTTGTTTATTTTTACGGGGACGTTTACGACTGTACATTGTTCGGAGAAAAGCTGGTTGGCAGGTCAGGTGACAAGAGTTTTCCTTTCATTTTCGGTTTGGAGCTGCAGGTTTGAGTTTTAGTTTTAGAAGGGGCATCAAGCTGAAAAGAACTCTCTCTCCCTCTCTTTCCCTGGTTTTGGTGATTCTGCTCGTTAGCTGAAACCAAGATCTTGCCTTTCTGAAGGGGGGAGTCAGCTGTTGGTGGATTGCCTAGAGTCCCTAGTGTTTTGAGAAGCTGTTGTGAATTCAAACTGCTCTGAGTCTATTCAGAGAACTGCAGACTTCATCCAAAGGACCCAAACCCAGTGGCATGTGAACAAAGTGGCACAGCGTTTAGCACTGCTGCCTCACAGCACCAGGGACCTGGGTTCGATTCCCGCCTCGGATCACTGTCTGTGTGGAGTTTGCACATTCTCCCCATGTCTGCCTGGGTTCCTTCGGGTGCTCCGGTTTCCTCCTGCACGCTAAAACAAAATGTGTGGGATAGGTTGATTGGTCCTGCTAAATTGCTCTTTAGTGTTAAGGGAATGTTGGGGTATTAGTAGGGTAAATATGTGGGGGGTCTGGGTTAGGGCCACGGTGGATTTGTTGTCAGTGCAGGCTCAATGGGCTGAATGGCCTTTTTCTGCACTGTAGGAATTCTATGATTAGACATTACTGTGTTAAACCTGTGAAAAGGGTTTTTTGACCAAGGGATTGGTTTGATTAAAACACATTAGACATATTTATTAAGGGTTATACCTTACAGTGGTTGTTTTGGTGTTGTTTGCAATTGGTAGAAGTTCTTGCTAGTTTCCTTACTATACATGTTAACTATATTCTTAACTAAACTTTGTTTGATAAATACTCCCCAATGGGTCACTTGAATCATACCTGAACTGAAACCTATCATGCTTATCCTAGCCAAATTCAAGATGCAAAACTTATGATTCAGGCAGGTTCCATAAAGCACTTTGGAGCTTCTAACCTGAACCATAACACAAAACCATTATTATTTTCTTCTTGTTTGTGCTGGTAAAAACTATTGCTAATTTTCTTTCTATATATTACCTGTATGTTAATGTAACCATACGTTACCTATATTTTAAGCTCTATATTCTAAGCTCTATATGTGAACTTAAATAAACTTTGATTAAAATATCCCTAGTGGTCAAACGTTTTATCCTTGACCATGCCAAATTGAAAGTGCAAATCTTATGGTCTAGGTGGTCTTCATAAGATACCTTGGAGTTTCTAACCTGGATTATAACACAAGAAACTTGACACCATCTAGGACAAAGCAGCCTGCTTGATTGGCTCCACATCTACAAACATCCAAATCCCTCCACCACCAACACTCAGTAAAAGCAGTGTGTACTATCTACAAGATGCACTATAGCAGGTCCACCTGAGACAGCACCTTCCAAACCCACAACCACTTCTATCTAGAAAAACAAGAGCAACCGATGCCTGGGAACACCACCAGTTGCAAGTTCCCCTTCAAGCCACTCACCATCCTGACTTGGAAACATATCACCGTTCCTTCGCAGTCGCTGGGTGAAAATCCTGGAATTCCCTCCCTAACAGCATTGTGGGTCAACCCACAGCACATGGACTGCAGCGATTCAAGAAGGCCGCTCACCACCGCCTTCTCGAGGGCAACTAGGGATGGGCAATAAATGCTGGTTAGTTAGCGACAGCAAGGTCCCACGAATAAATAAAAAAACCATAAATTCACTCAGAACCCCCGTAAATACATCTCGAAAAGAACTTTATTGGCTGACTTCAGGTTGTCCTGAGGAAAGGAAGGAGGGATATGAAAGCATGTTATTTCTATCTGCCAGTGGTCACAAGCCTGTGATATTTGGATGACTTTGTGTCAGAGTCAAAAGGGGAACAGGGGTGAGTTGCAACACAGCGCACGTTTCACAGCACGGAGAGGTGAAGGAGGGCAGCGACACATTTGTAGGTAAGTAGCCACATTTGTCGGTGAGTAGAAAGTGGGTCTCTCTCTGAGTGTACAATGAGGCTAGCGTGCAGCATTCGGGAAAGGAAGGATCTCCTGTAGGTTTCTCCACCTCATCCCACAGGGACTCAACAGCACAAATGCAATGAGATTGAGGAGAAAAGTCACCATTCTGCAAATAAGATATAGAGTGAATAAACTGCCAGACAGCCCAATCTCTGACTTTATAAATAGTATGTAAATGATTGAGAATTTAATGAACCCAAGCTGACAACATATGATCTATGGACATTGAGTGAATTAGACCTTCCATTTCCATTCTGTAAATTAAAGAGACTTGCATGTTGTAATGTATTGTAATTATCTGTTTACTGAAATATCCATAAATGTGAAATCCTTTAATTATTTTGTACGTTTTTCAATGATTCTCCATAACTATGTTATGAATCCTGGTTTATTTGTATCATCCTCCCTGTTTGGTACTTAATACTTTAATGATTATTGATCTATCAGGGTATCATCTTTCACATTCTGGGAGGCAATGGCCAAGTGGTATTATTGTTAAACTATTAATTCAGGAACTCAGCTCATGTTCTGGGGACCTGGGTTCGAATCCTGCCACGGCAGATGGTGGAAATGGATTTCAATAAAAAATATCTGGAATTAAGAATCTACTTATGACCATTGTCAATTGTCGGAAAAACCCATCTGGTTCACTAATGTCCTTTAGGGAAGGAAATCTGCCTTCCTTACCCGGTCTGGCCTACATGTGACTCCAGAGCTGGAGCAATATGGTTGACTCTCAATTGCCCTCTGGCAACTCGGGTTGGGCAGTAAATGCTGGCCAGCCTGCAGCACCCATCTTGCACAACCGAATAGGAAAAGGCCTTACCTTACTCCAATCCTGCCCTCACACACATCCCTCGCTTTGATTGCTCCAACACCGGCATCTCCACATCATGATTGCTGCACTGTCAGAGGGTCAGTGCTGAGGGAGTGCCGCACTGTCAGAGAATCAGTGCTGAGGGAGTGCCGCACTGTCAGAGGGTCAGTGCTGAGGGAGTGCCGCACTGTCAGAGAATCAGTACTGAGGGAGTGCCGCACTGTCAGAGGGTCAGTACTGAGGGAGTGCCGCACTGTCAGAGGGTCAGTACTGAGGGAGTGCCGCACTGTCAGAGGGTCAGTGCTGAGGGAGTGCCGCACTGTCAGAGAATCAGTACTGAGGGAGTGCCGCACTGTCAGAGGGTCAGTACTGAGGGAGTGCCGCACTGTCAGAGGGTCAGTACTGAGGGAGTGCCGCACTGTCAGAGGGTCAGTGCTGAGGGAGTGCCGCACTGTCAGAGGGTCAGTACTGAGGGAGTGCCGCACTGTCAGAGGGTCAGTGCTGAGGGAGTGCCGCGCTGTCAGAGGGTCAGTACTGAGGGAGTGCCACACTGTCAGAGGGTCAGTGCTGAGGGAGTGCCGCACTGTCAGAGGGTCAGTGCCGAGGGAGTACCGCACTGTCAGAGGGTCAGTGCTGACGGAGTGCTGCACTGTCAGAAGGTCAGTGCTGAGGGAGTGCCGCACTGTCGGAGGGTCAGTGCTGAGGGAGTGCCGCACTGTCAGAGGGTCAGTGCTGAGGGAGTGCCGCACTGTCAGAGCGTCAGTGCTGAGGGAGTGCTGGACTGTCAGGGGGTCAGTGCTGAGGGAGTGCTGGACTGTCAGAGGGTCAGTACTGAGGGAGTGCCGCACTGTCGGAGGGTTAGTACTGAGGGAGTGCCGCACTGTCAGAGGGTCAGTGCTGAGGGAGTGCCGCACTGTCAGAGGGTCAGTACTGAGGGAGTGCCCCGAGAGCGATTTTGATTGGCAGAGTAGTGGTGACACCCCTGGTGTGCAGGGAGCTATTTATCTCTCACCCAACACATTGAAAAGGATTCTGTTCATTATCTTAGATTACCAGAAAGCTGTGGGGGCTTTGGAGAGGGTACAGAAAAGATTCACCAGGATGTTGCCTGGTATGGAGGGCATTAGCTATGAGGAGAGGTTGGAGAAACTTGGTTTGTTCTTAGTGGAACGACGGAGGTTGAGGGGCGACCTGATAGAAGTCCACAAGATTATGTGTGGATAGCCAGAAGAATTTTCCCAGGGTGGAAGAGTCAATTACTAGAGCGTACAAGTTTAAGGTGCGAGGGGCAAGGTTTAAAGGAGATGTACAAGACAAGTTTTTTACACGGAGAGTGATGGCTACCTCGAACTGGAGAGGAAGTAGATATAATGGTGAGTTTTGCGGGGCATCTTGACAGATACATGAATAGGAAGGGAATAGAGGGATATGGTCCCTGGAAGGGTAGGGGATTTAATTAAGGTGGGCAGCATGGTTGGCGCAGGCTTGGAGGGTCAAAGGACTTGTTCCTGTGCTGTAATTATCTTTGTTCTTTGTTCTTTGCATCACATTACAACAGTAACTAAGGGGGCGATTTTCCCAAAAGCACTGAAAAATCTGGTCCAGATCACGACTGTTTTTTCAGTGCAACTTCAGACATGAATCTCCGCACTGCAAAGGTCACAATTGTAAATATCATTAAAAACCCAGGAAGGTGGGGCCTATTTGGGCCAGAGTCTGACAGTGCTGGAACTCTGCACATGCGCAGTGGGCCCGATCTGTCGGACTCCCCGTCTGCAGGTTAGCTCGATTGCTGGCCTGGCTGGGACCCCCACAGTTTTGTCCCTCCAGCACCCCCCACCATGGCCCGATGCGGCCCCTACTGACAATTCCCAGGCCAGCCCTGACACCGCCCCCCCCTCCGACCCCCATCCCAGAGTGCCCCAATTTCCAACCCAGCCCCCAGCAGTAGTGATCCCCCACCTACCCCCCTCACCCCTGCAGACTCCCTCTCCTGCTGACCCCACCTGCAGGAGGCAGACCCCCCCCCCCCCCCCCCCCCACCCCGGGAAATCACCATCCCCCCACAGGCCGCCCCCTCCAGAAAGGCAGCGTGACTCCCCATCCATCACTCCTAGGCCCTGTCCCCCAAGGTGACCCCTGAGCGCAGGCACTTTGCCCCTTGGGCAGTGCCGGGGGTACAGGCTGGCACTACCAGGGTGCCCACGCCCAGGGGACACCACCCCTCTGCTGCCTGACTCCTTGTGGGGGGGGGGTGGGGGTCCCCAATTGCACACCCCCCCACTTCACTCCAGAGGGGTCTCCCGTTAGTTCCCCGAAGGTGGGGAGCTTCTCTAAACCCCCGCCGGTGTGAAGTGCTCCTGGTGGGGTGGGAGTTGCTATCAGGCCTGGCAGGGAACCTGTCGGGGTCCGATGATCACATTTAAACTACATTTAAAATATATTAAAAACAGACTTAAATCACTGACCTCTCATCCTGCCAGTTTCCAGCGTGGTCACAACTGGGACTGTTCGTTCTCAGGCTCTGAGAGATGCACAAGTGTCGGGAACGCGCGCTCGAATCCCGCAAAGCGGCCGATTTTCCCAAACGGACCCACCAGAAAATGTGTGGGTCGCAATGGGAGAATCGCCCCCTACATTTCCAACGTGCTTCAATGATTGTAAAGTGCATTGGAATACCTGATCTAGCCGAAGTTGCTGTGTAAATATACTTACTCTCTTCGTTATCGTAGATCATAGAACCCTACAGTGCAGAAAGAGGCCACTCGGCCCATCAAGTCTGCACCAAACACAATCCCACCCAGGCCCTACCCCCATATCCTTACATATTATACCCACTAATCCCTGTAACCTACACATCCCTGGACACTATTTTTTTTAGCATAGCCAATCAACCTAACCTGCACCTCTTTGGACTGTGGGAGGAAACCAGAGGAAACCCACGCAGACACGAGGAGAATGTGCAAACCCCACACAGACAGTGACCCGAGCCAGGAATCGAACCCGGGACCCTGGAGCTGTGAAGCAGCAGTGCTAACCCACTGTGTGACCGTGCCGCCCATCTTTGCCAACTTTCTCCCCAATTCAGTGTCCAGTAACCCGTAGAAATTCTAGATTTACAACAACCACACAATTTTGTTTCTGTTGACACAGTAGGAATTACTGTGGAGCATTCTCCCGTGAACAAGACATGTTGCTAGTGGATAGGATTGTTGAGATCATTGTCTGCTGTGCTCCTGTGAGAGAAACACACACAGACACACACACACACACACACACACACACACACACGACACACATATACTGAAACACACACAGGCACTCACACATGCAGACACTATCACTCATACACACACACACACACATTCAAAGACTGAAACACACACACACACATTCACACATACAGACAAACGCACACTCACACACACGTACAGACAAACACGCACACATACACATACACTAAAACACAGGTACACACATACATGCAGAGACGCACATTCATGCACACATATATTCAACCACGCACACCCACACACACACATTAACATTCACACCCTTTTACACTCACATACACACACTCACACACACAGATTCATATGCATACATATAGACACGTACAGGCACACACGCATAGATATAGACTCACATACTGACATGCACACACACATATGGGCACACATGTACACATGCAGTAGCACACAGGCACACATACAGACACTCACAAAATGCCATTGTATCAATCACATGTGCAAAATCAATTGGAACATGGAAGGCACTGTTCATTTTTCGGCATGTTTTATTGAACCTGAACCGATGAACAATATTTCAAAGAACAATGACAGGGTAGAAATGTGTTTTATGACAAAGTGGTTGACTGCAACTGTGTAGGACAAATGGATGGTTCTGTCTGCCACACGTTAAACAACAAGTTGTGAAAGATCTGCTTAATGAAGTTTGTTGTTGCTGGAACAGTGAAGAGTGCGGTTATAGTGTGAAACCACTGGGACCCCTCTGACTTGACAACTCAATCCTTCTGTGAGGAGCCAGTCTCACAGGTTTCAGCCCCGTCCTGGGGAACACAGTGGATTAGAGGCTGAATAAACATGGTTTTTAGTGGTGGCAGCTGGGAGGGAAATCGATGAATGTTCAGCTGCAAGCCTCTCCCACAGTAACACCACGTGTGAACCCGCTGCGGTTTAACTGGGAGAGAATTGAGTTGTGACTGGTTTCCTATCAGCTAATGGTGTGAAAGCATCAGATTGACTTCAGTCAGTCCCTGGAGTCAGCGCTACTTGTCGAATTAGCAATAACATAATTGTGTCTGTCTTTCTGTCAGGAATTTGTGTTGCATTTTCTAGTAAACTGCACTTGGTTGAAGTCATGAGGTTACACTGAGGCTTCATTTGAAGCAATTTTTTAAAGTGGCATCTCGGCCTTTAGGCTAAGATGCAAATGAGATCAAGCCTTGGAGAAGGTTCAATGCCTGCTCCAATCAGCTTGGACTGGGAATGTCTCACCTGTTGAGATTTTGAATTGGACTTTGATTGGATTGATTTGGATATAAACAGCAACACATTTTCTAAAAGTAAAAGTTTATTTATTAACGTCACAAGTAGGCTTACACTCACACTGCAATGAAGTTACTGTGAAAATCCCCTAGTCACCACACTCTGACGCCTGTTCGGGTACACTGAGGGAGAATTTACCACGGCCAATGTACCTAACCAGCACGTCTTTCAGACTGTAGGAGGAAACTGGAACACCCAGGCAGACATGGGGAGGACGTGCAAACTCCACACAGAGAGACACTGAAGCCAGGAATTGAACCCGGGTCCCTGGCGCTTTGAGGCAGCAGTGCTAACCACTGTGCCACCATGCCATCCCCAAATCGGATCACTTATCTGACATAGGGTGTCTACGGAAAGAATCAAAATTCACTGCAATATGGCCCCGAGGCACTGTTATGGGCTCAATAAAAAGAAGAAAAGGTGAGATTTTCCGGCCTCCCGCAGGCAGGACGTTGCGTGTTCTTTGCTCACGGTGGGATTCTGTGGCCCTGTGGCTCTCAATGCGAATTCCCAACCTCACCCCACACTGGCGGGAAACCCACAGGCAGGGAGCGCATTGCCAGGCAGGGCTGGAGAATCTCACTGGCGTGAATGGTCGGAGAATTCCGGCCAAAGTTTTTTATGACCTCAGGAAGTCCCGAGCACCATTACACCATTTTTGAAACGTGGCCACTGTTATAATGCAGGAAACGCAACAACCAACTCGCAGTTGGATAAACGGGACCCAGCGCTGAAACACGGTAACAGACCCATGAGGGGCTCAAACCGTTGAGGTTTCTAGGATGTAAGGGGAAAGGAGTGTAATGACCGCAATGCCCTCATTGCGAGAGGTTTTGAGTACAGAAGTAGGGATGTGTTGATCAATTATGCAGGGCCTTGGTGAGGCCACACCTAGAGTATAGTGTGCAGTTTTTCTGAGGAAGAATGTTCTTGCTCTCAAGGGAGTGCAGCAAAGGTTTACCAGGGTGATTCCATTGATGGTGGGGCTGATGTATGAGGAGAGATTGACTGGGTTAGGATTGTTTTTGGTGGAGTTCAGGCAAATGAGGAGGGATCTCATAGAGACTTATAAAATTCTAGCAGGTCTAGACAGGGTAGATGCAGGGAGGATGTTCCCCATGGTGGGGGAGTCCAGAACCAGGGGGTCACAGTCTGAGGATTCGGGGTAGGTCATTTATAACAGAGATGAGGAGACATTTCTTCACCCAAAGTGTGGTGAGCCTGTGGAATTCATTAACACAGGAAGTAGTTGATGCCAAAACTTGAATGTATTCAAGTGATGGCTGTATATAGAACTTGGGGCAAATGGAATCAAAAGTTATGGGAAAAAAGCAGGCTTAGGCTATTGAGTTGGATGAACAACCATGATTGTAATGGATGGTGCAGCAGGCTCGAAGGGCCAAATGGCCTCCTCCTGCTCCGATCTTCTATGTTTCCATGTTTCATTCAGCGTAATGAAATGTCTGCTCCATGCTACTCAATTTGGGTTCCAGCTCCTTTTACAGCTTTGTATACTTTCCTGAGTCCATGTCAAGTGAACTAGTCAAACACAGTGAGCATCAATCCTTAACAGATTCACATAATCAAACCAGGAACAACTGAACGCTACCCATACGGTGTGGAGTCTCCAACCTATTCCATCATTCAGTCGGGCTGTGCTTGAACTTGTGCATCAACATCTCCATTCGCAAATCCCATGAAACTCTATCAATCTCAGCCTTGAACATACACATCGGCACAACATCCACATCCTCTGGGATTGAACTGAATTGATTTATTATTGTCACATGTATTGGATACAGCGAAAAATGTTGTTTCTTGTGCGCTATGCAGACAAAGATAGAGTCATAGAGGTTTACAGCATGAAAACAGGTCATTTGGCCCTTCTTGTCCATGCTGCCCTTTTCTTTTAAACCCCTAAGCTCGTCCTAATTGCCCGCATTTGGCCCACATCCCTCTATACTCATCTTACCCATGTAACTGTCTAAACACTTTTTAAAAGACAAAATTCTAACCACCTCTACTACTGACTCTGGCAACTTGTTCCGGACACTTACTACCCTCTGTCTGAAAAGAAATTGTCCCTCTGGACCCTTTTGTATCTCTCCCCTCTCACCTTAAACTTATGCCTTCTAGCTTTAGACTCCCCTACCTTTGGGAAAAGATATTGACTATTTAGCTGATCTATGCCCCCCGTTAATTAAAGACCTCAATAAGATCACCCTTAAGTCTTCCACGTTCCAGAGAGAAAGAAAAGATACATACAGCGTACCGTTCATAGAGTACAAAGGGGAGAAGGAAAGGAGAGAGTGCAGAATGTAGTGTTACCATCATGGCTAGGGTGTAGAGAAAGATCAGTTTAAAAGAGTTAAAATCCATCCTTAAGAGCGCTGAACAAGAATAAAAGATGGAATGAGAGGTTACGCTGAGGACAGCTGGCAAGATGTCGCCACGTCCCAGCGCCACTTGAAGAATATGGAATTCCAAAGACCCACAATCTGCTGAGTGAAGAAATTCCCCTAATCTCACTCATAAATAACAAAGCCCTTATCCTGAAACTCCAGCCACAGGAAGCAGCCTCTCAGGATCTATCCTGTCAAACTCTCCCAGAATTATATCCATGTCAATGACCTCACCTCACGTTCTTTTGAACACCTTTCAACATCGGCTCAATCTACTCAGCTTCTCCTCGGAGGGTAAAAGTTAAAGCTTATTTACTAGTTCGTCACAAGTAGGTTTAAATTAACACTGCAATGAAGTTACTAGTCACCACAATCCGACGCCTGTTCGGGTACACTGAAGGAGAATTTAACATGGCCAATGCACCTAACCAGCACGTCTTTGGGCTGTGGGAGGAAACCGGAGTACCCGGAGGAAACACACGCAGACACGGGGAGAACGTGCAAACTCCACACAGACAGTGATCCAAGCCGGGAATCAAACTTGCATCCCTGGTGCTGTGAGGCAGCAGTGCCAACCCGCCGCGTTGCCCATTTGACCCTTTTAACTCAATCCAGTAAACCCTCATTGCACTCACTAGATTAGACGCTCAAACCCCCTGCGTGCAATTTGAACACGTGACCTTCCACCCATGAAAGGCAAGGTGGCTATTCACTGAACCAACACCGCAGAGGCCGGTCACTGGGACTCCTGAGTCCCTGTGCTTACAGGAGACGGCAACCGTAACTTGAAGGCGCGACTCCGGGTAGCCAAATGTCTGAGTCTCAGTAAGGTAGCCAGCTAATGGGGGGAGATTATCGATGTTAATGTCAGCCTGCGCTCAGACAAATCCAAGCTGGCCGGAATCACATCATGTTTAGCACTCTGCCCAATAGGAAAATGCGCTTCAGGTGCTATTATTTTCTGCACCAACATCTTGACATGAATGATGGATTGGCTGCTGTTGAAGTAATTATTACCACATAATGCTGCCATATGCTCGCATATGGCCAGAGCAGTTTGAAACACACCACCATCTGTTCATCAACATTGGACACTGCGTATTCAGAGTAACATTCTCCAATCAGTTTCTCAATAATAATTCCCGGTTCTTTTTCCTCTTACCCAGCGACACGCGTAGAGTTTGTTCACAGCCTCTCTTGACTCTTGTTGAAGTTCACCTCCACCAACGCTGGCTGCCATCAGTCACCTTGTCTCACCACCGCCTTCTCAAGGGTAGCTAGGGACGGGCAATAAATGCTGGCCCAGCCAGCGATGCCCACATTACACGAATGAATATAAAAAAAAAACCAACAGGAGGACTCAGAAGGGAGGTGAATTATATGTCAAATTTGGAAGAGGAAATAGTTGGAACAAGAAATTGCATGAGGAGGGAAGAGAGAGAGAGAGAGACAGGAAGAACATTTTATAAAATATACATTTAGAATTTTAAGTTTTTGGAATGTCCCACAACAACTGAAACTTGAAACAATGAGAACTGACTGAGATAATAGTTAACATTCTGTGCCAGAATATAGCAGGACTTAACATTCATCACCACCCAAAAAGATTACTCTACCAATGCTGGCTGCCATCAGTCACCAAGTCTGTGCCGTTATTCTCCATGGCAGGGTCACAAGGCAGCTAAAACTTGAGGATTTAAGGGGCTTTGTGACCCAGTTCTATTCATCACGTGGACTCTCACCTGCACACAAATACACTCACGCACTCATTCACTCACATTCGCGCACACTCAAACTGTTTTGCGTGGCAGGTTGTCGGATGCGTGAGTTGATCATATGTCAGTGAGGGAAACTGAATATACTGGGACCTGAGTGAACAGGGTAAGCAACTGTGTATACTCTTAACCAATCATTTTGAATAATTATGATGTTAACAAGGCACAAGGAGTGTGATGGAACACTCCCCACTTGCCTGGGTGGGTGCAGCTCCAACAACACTCAAGAAGCTCGACACCATCCAGGACAAAGCAGCCCCACTTGATTGGCACGCCATCCACAAACATCCACTCCCTCCACCACTGACACTCAGTAGCAGCAGTGAGTACCATCTACAAGATGCACTGCAGCAATTCACCAAAGATCCTTAGACAGCACCTTCCAAATGCACTTCCACCTAGAAGGACAAAGGCAGCAGATATCCGGGATATCCACCATCTGCAGGTTCCCCTCCAAGCCACTCACTGTCCTGACTTGGCAACATGTCAATCGTTCCTTTGCAGTCGCTGGGTTGAAATCCTGGAATTCCCTCCCCAACGGCATTGTGGATCAACCCACAGAACATGGACTGCAGCGATTCAAGAAGGCAGCTCACCGCCACCTTCTCAAGGGCAACTAGGGATGGGCAATAAATGCTGGCCCAGCCAGCGATGCCCACATTACACGAATGAATATTAAAAAAAAACAACAGGAGGACTCAGAAGGGAGGTGAATTATATGTCAAATTTGTAAGAAGAAATAGCTGGAACAAGAAACTGCATGAGGAGGGAAGAGAGAGCGAGACAGACAGGAAGAACACTTAAAAAAACATACATTTAGAATTTTACGTTTTTGGAATGTCCCACAACAACTGAAACTTGAAACAATGAGAACTGACTGAGATAATAGTTAGCATTCAGTGCCAGAATATAGCAGAACTTAACATTCATCACCACCCAAAAAGATTACTTTGACTGAGATATGATGTGGAGTTGCTGTTGTTGGACTGGGGGTGGGCACAGTAAGTGGTCTCACAATACCAGGTTAAAGTCCTGTTCCAAAAGCTCATGCTACCAAATAAACCTGTTGTATTTTAACCTGGTGTTGTGAGGCTATTGACTGAGATAGGAAAGATTTTCCTATGGTGAGTGTTGTACGTTGCATGGCCAGTCAGTCTCACAAAGAGGTTCTGATTCCTGTATGGTTGAACATTAAGGACAGGACTTTACAGCCATGCTCGGGCGAGACCTGCCTGATGCGGCACAGTGGCACAGTGGTTAACACTGCTGCCTCACAGCTTCAGGGACCTGGGTTTGATTCCCGCCTGGGTCACTGTCTGTGCGGCGATTGCACATTCTCCCTATGTCTGCCTGGGTTTCCTCTGGGTACCCCAGTTTCCTCCCATAGTCTAAAGACGTGCAGGTTAGGTGCATTGGCCATGCTAAATTGCCCCTTTGTGAGGTGTAGGTTAGAGGGATTAGTGGGTAGGGTTACAGGGATAGGGGCTGGGTGGGACTGTTGTTGGTGCAGACTCAATGGGCCGAATGGCCTCCTTCTGCTCTGTAGGGTTCTATACTAGAATCTATGATAAGTCAACAGAGATTTCTTCTGTTGGACTCTTGCCCACTCCAATTCCATGGCAGGCGAGGTGGTGGAGTTCTGGCCTAAAGGTTTATTGATAACAATAGCCATGTAACTATATAGAGGGATTAGCCCAAGCAATGAGTGATCTCCATGCTTGCTTCTACACAGGTCTCTGTCAAGGCCACAACTGACTCTAGTCTCAGAGTGATGTGCCTTTTCTTTCTCACAGCGGCCAGTAACAATTACCAGTCCCATATTAACCCTTGCTCTGCCAAATACCCTGTTATTGCAGCCAGCTCAGCTTGTATCTGGTGAACAGATAGAGTAACTTGCCATTGCTAAGTGTATGACATTGGTGAGACAATGCCATTCAATGCCATTTTTGCAATGTTGATGATGGAGCATCGTAACTCACACGGTGCCTTTAGGATATGTGAGTTTCGCTGGACACCTGCCCCACCTGTGAAGTTAGAGTTGGTCATAAATAATCCCACCCTCCACTGCGAGATTGTGACAGGAAAATATGGGCCAGTGGTTGAGTGACAGACTTTGCCTGATAACACATCTGTGAATTGCCTCGGGACATTTTGCGATGTTAAAAATACAATAAGAATACAAGTTGTTGATCTTAAACAAAACTTTCTGAAGTTTGTCTGTTGCCAGTCAATTGAGAAACCAAAAAAAATCTTCAAAATCTCTGCTGTTTTCCCACTGTCATCAGATGAACAGAGACATGGTTGAATGAAATAATCAAGCCAAGCAGAACATTTCAAAGTGCTGTAAATAGATATAAAAAGGCAAGGCTACAAGAAAGGCAGTCACTCAAAACCCATTATCTCAAGCAACAGAGCAATTAGCAGATTCAAACAAGTCACTAAACAAGAAATATCATTTTCTCAGCATGTAGCCCAAAGCAGAAAGCAGAGCTGGAAATTCTACAGCAAGCTCTTGTTCAAAAGACACAGAGTAAAGCTCCCTCTACACTGTCTCCATCAAACACTTCCAGGACAGACACAGCACGGGGTTAGATACAGAGTAAAGCTCCCTCTACACTGTCTCCATCAAACACTTCCAGGACAGACACAGCACGGGGTTAGATACAGAGTAAAGCTCCCTCCATACTGTCCTCATCAAACACTGCTAGTCAGGAAAATCATGCCACCTTGCCTCGTATTTCAAGTTTGTTGATGGCATCACTGTACTGGATCGGATCTTAAAAAATGATGAGATGGAATATAGGAATGAGATAGAGAATCTGGTGAAATGGTGCAGCAAAAATAATCTCTCCTGCAATGTCAACAAAACGAAGCAGATTGTCATTGACTTCAGGAAGCGTAAAGGAGAACATGCCCCTGTCTACATCAACAGGGACAAAGTAGAAAGGTCAAGTTTTTAGGCATCCAGATCACTAACAACCTGTCCTGGTCTCCCCACGCTGATACTATAATTAAGAAAGCTGATCTACTTTTTCAGAAGTCTAAGGAAATTTGACATGTCAGTTACGACTCTCACCAATCTTTACAGATGCACCATAGAAAGCATTCTTTCTGATTGTATCACAGCTTGGTATGACTCCTGCTCTGTCTAAGACCTCAAGAAACTACAAAAGCTTCTGAACGTAGCCCAAACCATCACACAAACCAGCCTCCCATCCATTGACTCTGTCTACACTCCCCACTGCCTTGGAAAAGCAGCCAGCATAATTAAGGACTCCACACATCTCTTTTCTCAAAAAAGAAAAGACATTCTCTTTTCCACCTTCTTCCTTCGGGAATAAGATACAAAAGTCTGAGGTCACGTACCGACTGACTCAAGAACAGCTTCTTCCCTGCTGTCGTCAGGCTTTTAAATGGACTGACTCTGCATTAAGTTGATCTTTCTCTACACCCTAGCTATGAATGTAACACTACAATCTGCACTCTTTCCTTTCCTTTCTTATGAATGGTATGCTTTGTCTGTACAGCTTGCAAGAAACAATACTTTTCACTGTATGTTAATACATGTGACAATAATAAATCAAAACAAATCAAATCAAATCAGTGTAATAGATTGATTGCGCAGTTGTGATATTTTGGTTCATTAGATCTTTGCGTTCTCTCTGGGTACACCTCGACAGAGTGAATTGCCAGTTTAAACCTGATCGCTTTTGGTCTTGGTTGCGTTCGAAAACATTAACCTAGCGTGGGGTATCCAGTAGAGAGAGACAAGGCTTGTCCCGTTATTCTGGACTGGACTGGAACTCAGAGCTGACAGTTTAAAGGTCAGTGTGAGAAAAACAGAAAGCCTGTGGCTTTCGCAGCATCTTTACAGAAATGAGTCTGAAACCAAATCAAAGGACTTGAGGGAGGAGTGATCAGGAGAATGAAACAAACGTGTATGGCTCTCTTCTCTAATAAATAATCCACATTGCTGAAGTCAGTCAGTATATGCTAATTCATTGATTTGCCATGTGAAGTCAGCCCCTGCCAACTAATTAGCCAACCTTTCTTTGTAAACTATGTAGATTAATTCTGATCCTTTAATTAGGAGGTGCTGCAGTCCTGAATTTGAAAATATAATGTTCCATTTCCCACTCTGCTCGCTTGAATCGGCAGGACTTGAATCACTGAATATTTTTTCACACACCCTGCAGCTGTGATCTGTTGTGGCACAATTGCTGGTTTTATTTCAGAAATGAGCAAATTATCTCGGCGCGCTCTCAGATTGTCACACTCAAGGCTCACACGCACGCCGGCGTTTGATAAATTAGATGAGTTCCGCGGAGTGGAATTAAATGAAGGGAGATGGATGTACTCGGCATTCGTGAGTTCGAATTCTGTCCCCTCACCCCTGAGAGCTGAATTCTAAAATAGCTCACGTCGATAGAGTGGGATTCTCGGCTTCATATCAGCGCGCAGTGTGAAGGAGCACTTTGCAGAGTAATCCTTTCACTGTTGGGGACCTAGATGCTCATAAAGTCGGGCAAGCAAAGGTCTCTCCTCTGTGTCGGGAACTGGGTAACATTATGCCCTCTACATCACAGACTCAGGGTCAAAATTTCACCACAACACTGAATCCCTACAGTGCAGAAGGAGGCCATTCAGCCCATCCTGTCTACGCTGACTCTCTAAGGAAGAAGTCTGACAACACCCAGGTTTGCTTACTGTGTTTACCCCCGCCCAGCGCCAGCACCTCCACATCATGTATACTGACCCTCTGACAGAGCTTCTTACCCAGGATTACATATCCCCATAAGCCCATGCATTTACCTCGCTGATTCATTGGAGTACAGTGTTAGCAAGTGTGAGGTTGTCCACTTTGGCAGGAATAATTGTAGGAGGGATTACTATTTAAAGGGCGAAAAACTGCAGCATGCTACGGTGCAGAGGGACCTGGGGGTCCTTGTGCATGAGTCGCAAAAACCCAGCCTGCAGGTGCAGCAGGTGATCAAGAAGGCGAATGAAATGCTGGCCTTTATAGCGAGGGGGATTGAATATAAAAGTAGGGAGGTCTTGCTGCAGCTGTACAGGGCTGATAGGGTAGAGGTAGAGAGATTCTTCCCGCTCAGAAAGGACAGTAGGACTAGAGGGCACAGCCTCAAGATAAGGGGGGCAGTTTAGAACTGAGTTGAGGAGGAACTTCTTCACTCAAAGGGTGGTGAATCTCTGGAATTCTCTGCCCGTTGAAGTGGTGGAGGCTGCCTCGCCAAATATATTTAAGACACGGGTAGATAGGTTTTTGGCAGACAAGGGAATTAAGGGTTATGGGGAGAAAGCGGGAAAGTGGAACTGATCCACTTCAGATCAGCCATGATCTTATTGAATGGCGGGGCAGGCTCGAAGGGCCAGATGGCCGACTCCTGCTCCTATTTCTTATGTTCTTATGTTTCTTATGTTCTTATTCCCCTGGCGCCCCCTCCACCCCCCCCACCACCACCTCAACCTACACATTTTGGGACACTGTGGGGCAACTTATCATGGCCAATCCCCCTTTCTTGTGGGAGGAAACTGAAACACCCGGAGCAAACCCACGCAGACATGGGGAGAACATGCAGGCAGTTGGGAATCGAACCCGGGTCCCTGGTGCTGTGAAGTAGCATGCTAACCACTGTGCCACTGTGCCACCCCCAGTGGCAGTGTCCTTTTGTTAACCTTTGGCTAGCATTTTTGGAAGAGTGTGTGAAATTCTGGGCTTTGTACGTTTAAAGAGAGGGGCATAGGTTCACTAGAATGTTATAAGGATTCGGGTTTGGAGAGATTAGGTAAAGTAGGCTTTTATTTCCTGGAGTATAGAAGATATGATTTGAATGAGCTTTTATTAATTTTATAAGGAATTGATAAAGTAGATACGAGCGAATCTTGCCCCGCTGGTGGAGAGCAGAGTCTAAGACAAGGAACGAAACCTTCAAACCAGAACAGGGCAGGGGTTAGAAAGCAAATTTTCACACAATAGAAAATGTGGTAGAAGTGTGGAACGCTCTCCAACAAAAATGTCCAGGTGATAACTCAATCAACTGTGTTAAACCTGACATTAATAGATTCTTGTTAGTTCAGGGTATTAACTGATATGGAACCAAGGTGGATGATGGATCTGGAATGTAGATCAATCAAGATCTAATTAACAGGCTCAATGGCAACAATGACACATATTTATACAGTGCTTTTAAAGTAATAAAATGTTGCCAGGTGCTTCACAGGGACCCGTACCATGTAGGGAAATAATAGGTAAGATGACTAAAATCTTGGTCAAAGAGATGGATTTAAAGGAGCTTCTTAGCAACATGGGAACTAGAAGCAGGAGGAGGCCATTTGGCCCTCTGAGGCTGCCCCACCATTCATCCTGGTCATGGCTAAACATTGAATTCAATGTCCTGATCCCCCCCTTTCCCCATATCCCTTGATCCCTTTAGCCCTAAGAGCTATATCTAATTTCTTCTTGAAACCAATGTTTTGGCCTCATCTGCATTTTGTGGAAGTAAATTCCACATATTCGCCACCCTCTGTGTGAACAAATTTGTCCTCACCTGAGTTCGAAAAGGTTTACCCCTTATCCTCAAACTTTGACCTCCTAGTTGTGGACTCCCCCACCATTGGGAACATTCTTTCTATTATTGCTACCAAAGTGGATGACTTGTCTTCGCAGAATATTACGCATCAGATGGCAAGACAAAATACCAGACACTGAAGTTCTCTCTAGAACAAGTCTAACATCAGTCTACACACTGCTGATGAGAGTGTAGACCCGGTTCTGAAAACAATGGCGTCAGTGCTCACAATATTTAATTGGAGGAAATTTCTACTCATCCGGTACTGGATATTCAGGTAAGGGATCTGATAACTGACCAATAATGGATTGGTTGAGAGAATGGGTGATGATGTCGACCTGGGTGGTCAAAACATACGTGTGAAAGCAATCTCTGTGCATTGAAAGGCACACTCCAGTTGTATGTCTGAGCAAATCAGAGGAAAATAACAACGTGAATCCAAGAATCTAAGTGTTAGGTTTGAAGACAGACCGATAGAGTGAAGATGCAAACAAGATGTTTACGATGCTGGATTGGATTGGATAATGTGAGATTACTTCAGATGTGATTGCGGTCCGGAAGACATCAGGATAACACCGGCGTGATTCAGACTTAACAAGGCATTAGAGGAATTATTTGCATCACAGATTACCCAATATGTTGACTAGACTCTCATCAAAACTGTTTAATATCTTGTCGATTAAGTACTTTGAAAAGGAGCTAAATGCACACGAGGAATTGTTTTGTTAAAGCAAAAGACCAAAGGAGATGACAGCACAGGAACAGTTCCTTCGGCCCTCCAAGCCTGCACCGACCATGCTGCCCAACTGAACAGAAAACCTTCCGGGGACCATATCCCTCCATTCCCATCCTATTCATGTATTTGTCAAGACGCCTCTTAAAAGTCACTATCGTATCTGCTTCCACTACCTCCCCCAGCAGTGAGTTCCAGACACCCACCACCCTCTGTGTAAGAAAACCTTGCCTTGTACATCTGGTTTGAACCTTACCCCTCACACCTTAAACCTGTGCCCCCTCATAATTGACTCTTCCACCCTGTGGGAAAGCTTCTCACTCTGCGCTCTGTCTCTATCTCCTGACTATGAGGGGCATGGGCAGAGTGGATAATCTTGTAGCATTCCAGGATGCTGTTGGTGAATGAACAGCCGATCGAGTTCACTGTTGGGACAGAGAGGAGTAGACCTGTCGAGACGGTGGGGCGGGGGGGGAAGTGACGAGGATCTTTCCCATTTCACTGCAAATTACACAGCAAGATTAAATGGGTTTTTCACATTAAGCTGCGTTAAGGTTGATGCGGGTAAATTATACATTTCCAGTTTGGTTAATCCCACCCATCTCTTTGATATGAAATTAAATCAAAGCTTTTGGAGTGCTGTGCCTTCATCAGGTGAGTGGGGAGGAATGTAGGAAACACGACAGCCAACATACACACAGCAAGATCCCACTAATAGCAAAAACAAATCCTAATCAGATCATTTGTTTTAGCGAAGCTGGTCAAGGGACAAATAAATGACCCAGCCCCATGAGGGAGACTTCCTCTGTTTTTCTTCACAATAGGGGCTGTAGAATCATTAATGTCCCCCCTCCAGAAGGGCCCTAGATGGTACATTGGCACAGTAGTTAGCATTGCTGCCTCACAGCGCCAGGGACCCAGGTTCAATTCCCAGCTTGGGTCACTGTCTGTGCAGAGTCTGCACGTTCTCCCCATGTCTGTGTGGGTTCCCTCTGGGTGCTCCGGTTTCCTCCCACAGTCTGAAAGATGTTAACTGTTAGAACTGAGGCTTCACCTGTTGAAGTTTATTTATTAGTGTCACAAGTTGGCTTATATTAACACTGCAATGAAGTTACTGTGAAAATCCCCCAGTCCCCTTCTCAGGTGCACTTAATCAGCTGATTAGGTGAATTGACCACGCTAAATTCTCCCTCAGTGTACCCAAAAAGGTGCCAGAGTGTGGTGACTAGGGCGTTTTCACAGTCACTTCATTGCAGTGTTAATGCAAGCCGACTTGTGACACTAATAAATCAACTTTAATAGCTGTGGGCCTCAGTTTAACATTTCATTCAGAGGAAGGTGCCCAACACCTTGTTGGTGCTGATACAAAGGGTCCAATGTGGATTTCCTGCTCGCTTCTCCAGAGTTGAACTCGAACGCCTAACCCATCAACACAGACATGAGAGAGTTAACTCACTGATCCACACTGATGCTGCAATAAAGCCTGAAGTGAAGCTGTTTGCCTCATCACTAGGCCCAACAAGTTTCCCCCCAAAGTCAGCTCCATCTCAACTTCGCTGTACATCCCTTCATCATTACTTGGTCAAAATCCCGGAATGTTCTACCTAACAGTACCATGGCAGCACCTACACATGGACAGCAATGGCTATGGAGTCATAGAGATATGCAGCATGGAAACAGGCCCTTCGGCCCAACTCGTCCATGCCAACCAGGTTTCCTAAACTGAACTAGTCCTGTTTGCCTGCATTTGGCTCATGTTCCTCCCATCCATTGATTCTGTCGACACTTTCCGCTGCCTCGGCAAAGCAGCCCTGTATAATTAAGGACCCCATGCACCCAGACATTCTCTCTTCCATCTTTTTCCATCGGGAAAAAGATACAAAAGTCTGAAGTCATGTACTCAAGACTCAAGAGCAGCTTCTTCCCTGCTGCCATCAGACTTTGAATGGACCTACCTTGCATTAAGTTGATCTTTCTCTACATCTAACTATGACTGGAACATTACATTCTGCACCCTCTTGTTTCCTTCTCTATGAACAGTATGTTTGGTCTGTACAATGCGCAAGAAACAATACTTTTCCTTGTATGTTAATACATGTGACAATAATAAATCAAATCAAATGAATACCAAATCAAAACATTTTTGTAGAGACACACAAATAGGCTTTCCCATCCAAATGACTTTTAAATGTTACTATCACACCCACCTCCTCTTGCAACCCATTCCATGTCCGCACGATCCTCTCCAGATTTAATCCTAGCTGCCTGTGCACAACAAAAAAAGGCTAACCCCGTACAGCTAGCATGGCCAACCCAGCCAAACTGCACACCTTTGGACACTCATAGGCAATTTAGCATGGCCAATCCACCCAAACTGCACATCTTTGGACACTCATAGGCAATTTAGCATGGCCAATCCACCCAAACTGCACACCTTTGGACACTCATAGGCAATTTAGCATGGCCAATCCACCCAACCTGCACATCTTTGGACACTAAGGGGCAATTTAGCATGGCCAATCCACCCAACCTGTGCATCTTTGGATACTCAAGGACAATTTAGCGTGGCCAATCCACCCAAAATTCACACATTTGGACACTAAGGGGCAATTTAGCATGGCCAATCCACTTAACCTGCACATCTTTGGACACTAAGGGGCAATTTAGCCTGGCCAATCCACCCAAACTGCACATCTTTGGACACTAAGGGGCAATTTAGCATGGCCAATCCATCTAACGTGCACATGTTTGGACACTAAGGGGTAATTTTGCATGGTGAATCCACCTAATCTGCACAGCTTTAGACACTATGTGCAGACTCCGCACAGACCCAAGGCCAGAATTGAACCCAGATCTCTGGCGCTGTGGATCAACAGTGCTACCCATTGTGCCACTGTGCTGCGGCCTTCTCTGGAGCCATCACAGCTCAACAGGAACCAAACATCAGTCAGATTGTGATAGAAATCATAGAAACCGTACAGTGCAGAAGGAGGCCACTCGGCCCATCGAGTCTGCACCGACCACAATCCCACCCAGGCACTATCCCCATATCTCTACATATTTTACCCACTAATCCTTCTAACCTACCCTTCTCATGACTCTAAGGGGCAAATTTTCAGCATGGCCAATCAAACTAACCCGCACATCTTCGGACTGTGAGAGGAAACCGGAGTCCCACGCAAACACGGGGAGAATGTGCAAACTCCACACAGACAGTGGCCCCGGCCGGGAATCGAACTCAGGCCCCTGGAGCTGTGAAGCAAGAGTGCTAACCCCTGCGCTACCATTCCGCCTTCGTCCAGTGAGGAAGTGCTGGGAAATACAACCATCCTGTGGCTTTGAAACAACAGCAGGCAGGGAAATCTGGACTTTCCTGCCCACCATTCCCAACTCCTCATAAAACCCATGCCGGTCAGGATCGGGGCCTCTGAGGTGGTGCTTCTGCATTTTGCTCCTTTACCTCTATTGAGCAAAGAGTACTCGTCTGGAATAATTTAGGGACTGTGTCATCATCTTAGTGACAATTATTCATTTTTTTGGTTTTAAAAATTCTTAGCTGTTTTGATGAATGTCACAGTTAAAATAAATCCCCAGAACGGTGTCACCTAATTACTGCTTCTCAATTTATTTCCTTCTCCCTGACTCGGTGTGGGTTGCAATATGGCTGCTTGCCCTAGATTATTGTCAAAAAAAAAAGACGTTGAAAAAACAAATGGATTCTCAACCACTCTCAGTCTGAGTGGAAAATTAAGTCCAGCTTCGAACATCCCTCTGCTGTGATAAAGTAATCCACAGCGTACATGTGGAAGGATTTGGGGTAACTGGGTGGTGGGACGCTGGTATGCAAAGGACAAAGAGAACAAAGCACTGTACAGCATGGAAGCAGACCCTTCGGCCCACCAAAGCTGCACCAACACATGATGACTTCCCAAACTAAAGACCTTGCGCCTCTATGCAGCCTGCATCCCTCTATTCTCAGCGTACTTGTGTGTCTGTACAATAATTTTTTGATTTGATTTGATTTGGTTTGATTTATTATTGTCACATGTGTGAAAAGTATTGTTTCTTGCGCGCTGTACAGACAAAACATACTGTTCATAGAGAAGGAAACGAGAGGGTACAGAATGTAGTGTTACAGTCACAGCTAGGTGTAGAGAAAGATCAACTTAATGCAAGGTAAGTCCATTCAAAGTCTGACGGCAGCGGGGAAGAAGCTATTCTTGAATAGGTTGGTACGTGATTTCAGACTTTTATATCTTTTTCCCAATGGAAAAAGGTGGAAAAGAGAATGTCCGGGCTGCATGGGGTCCTTAATTATTCTGGCTGCTTTGCCGAGGCAGTGGGAAGTGTAGACAGAGTCAATGGATGGGAGGCTGGTTTGTGTGATGGATTGGGCTACATTCACAAAATTTTGTAGTTCCTTGTGGTCTTGGGCAGAGCAGGAGCCCATACCAAGATGTGATACAACCAGAAAGAATGCTTTCTATGGGGCATCTGTAAAAATTTTGAGGGTACGTTTTCAAGGAATGTGCTCCAGAAGGGAAATAGAAAGAAGATTCGTGGAATATCTGGATTGTGCTGAGGTGAGTAGGCTTTGGGTTTTCCTCTGTCCCCAAGGCATTGATCGGGTCTCGTTTGCTCCTCCTAAATCCGTTTACTATTCCGGGATCATCCTGGATTGCCCACTGCAAACCATCTCCTTAAAACACTCTCCCCTTCCCCATTTCCCCTCACCTCCAAAAACAATGAGGTCGTAGAGTTCTTTGTCACTTGGATCAGGACAATTTGATTGGTTTCCTTGTCCTCCCTTCCGTGACACTGACTGGACAAATGTCATTCAATACTTCCCCCCCTACCCAAGTCTGAATCTTACATCTCACCCTACTCTCCCTCCTATCTCCCCTCTAGCCCTTTCTAAACTCATAGAATGCCTACAATGCAGAAGGAGGTCATTTGGGCCATTGAGTCTGCACTGACTCACTGAAAGATTATCTTAGCTGGCCCATCTCCACCCTATCCCTGTAACTCTGGACGTTTCCAATGGCTAACCTCTCCCCCTCCCCCACTCCAACTTACTTATCTTTAGACACTAAGGGGAAATTAACAAGGCTGATTGACCTAACCTGCACATTTTTAGATGGTGGGAGGATATCCACACAGATACGGGGGGGGACGTGCAAACTCCACACCGTCATCCAAAGCCGGAATTGAACCCAGTTCCCTGGCCCTGTGAGGCAGCAGCGTTCACCAGGAGGGACAGGTCGGAAGGCTGTTAAGAAATAAGCAGAACCCTTTGTTCAAATAGAGGCAGGGAGTGCGAAAATATGGCGGTGATGTTAACTCTTGATAAAAGACTGGTCAGGCCTCGAGTGAAGTGTTCACATACGGATGGCACAGTGGTTAGCACTGCTGCCTCACAGCGCCAGGGACCCGGGTTCGATTCCCGGCTTGGGTCATTATCTGTGTGGAGTCTGCACATTCTCCCCCGTGTCTGTGTGGGTTTCCTCTGGGTGTTCTGGTTTCCTTCCACATTCTGAAAGACGTGCTGGTTAAATGCATTGGCTGTGCTAAATTCTCCCTCTGTGTACTTGAGCAGGTGCCTGTATGTGGCAACTAGAGGGTGTTCACAGTAAATTCATTGCTGTGTTAATGTAAGCCTACTAATAAGTAAACTTTAACTTTAAGCTTTTGCCAAGAAGAAGTACCTGATGAGTTTTAATTGATGGTTAAATCAGGGAGGTTCATGCTCCCTATTTAAAGCAGGTGTGTCAGACTCCCAGCCTTCATTTGACAGGGAGCAACTGGAGAGCTGGCTGTGTACAGATGTATGGTGTAAATAAAGTAACTTGGTGGTGGGATTTTCACCTCTGTGGAGTTATTACATTTATTCCATTCAGTTCTGGGCTCCCTTCTTTTAGGAAGGATGTCAAAGCCTTGGAGGCTGGAATGGAACCAGAGGTCACTTCTGTTACGCGGAGAGATTGGAGAAATTAGGATCAGTCTTCCAGGAAAAGAGAAAGTGGGGATTTATAAAACATGTCCAAAACGAAGAGGAGTTTCTGTTGGAGTGAATAAAGAGATACTGTTTCCACTAGCAGGAGAATTGTTGACCAGAGAGACACGGATTTAAGGTCATTGGGAAAAGAATCAAATGGCAAGATTCGGAAGATTTCTTTTCCACACTGAGTTGTAATGAACTGGAATTTTCTGAATGAAAATGCAGTGGAAGCAGATTCTATCATCACTTTCAGAAGTAAATTGGATGAATCATTGAAAATAAAACATTTGTAGGATTAATGGGAAACAATAGGGGTGAATTGGATAACTGTTTCAAAGAGCTAGCACAGGCATAAAGGGCCGAATAGCCTCCTTCAATGACTGATAGAGGCAAGCAAGGCATTTGTGGTGCAACTGGCATCTTTATTAAAACAGTAAATTTCAATTCCTTACCGTTCCATCTTTTCCATACTGGCCCATTGCCCCCACTTATACTTCCCACACACTCCCCATCCTTCACTGCCAGCTCCTTTCCCCATTCCGATATCCTCCATGTCATCCATCACCTTGCCCCAACCATAGAATCCCTACAGTGCAGCCATTGAGTCTGCATCAACCACAATCCCTCCCAGCCCTTATCTGCACGCATTTACCCTGCTAATCCCCCTGGCACGAAGGGTCAATTTATCAGGGCCAATCCGTCCAACCTTCGCGTCTTTGGACTGTGGGAGGAAACAGAAGCACCCGGGGGAAACCCATGCAGACACGGGGAGAATGTGCAAACTCCCTGCAGACCCGAGGCTGGAATTGAACCCGGGTCCCTGGCACTGTGACATAGCAGTGCTAACCACTGTGCCACTGTGCTGCCCTAATGCTGCACCATCCCTGCACTTTCAATGTTTACTTTGGTTATGAAAGCTACTCTTGCAGCTGTGTCCACCACTCTTTCAGGTGCTGCATTGCAGATCGTAACAAATGACTTCTAAAAAGAAAATTTCTCCCCCTCTGCTTCTGATATTGATTACCTTAAATCTGTGTGCTCTGGTTACTGATCCTGCTGCCTTGGAAACTCTCCTTATTTGCTGCATTAAATTGTCCTATGATTTTGAATGCATTGAATCTCTTCTTAACCCACGGCAGCAGGGTGGTGCAGTGGTTAGCACTGCTGCCTCGCAGCGCCAGGGACCTGGGTTCGATTCCCGGCTTGGGTGACTGTCTGTGTGGAGTTTGCACATTCTCCCCGTGTCTGCATGCATTTCCTCTGGGTGCTCCGGTTTCCTCCCACTGCGTGGGTTAGGTGGATTGGCCATGCTCCATTTCCCCTTAGTGTTAGGGGGACTAGCTCGGGTACGTGCATAGGGCGACGGGGATAGGGCCTGGGTGGGATTGTGGTCGGTGCAGAGTCGATGGGCTGAATGGCCTTCTTCTGCCCTGTGGGATTCAATGGACCCTATGATTCTCTCTGCTCTGAGAAGAACAATCTCAGCTCCTCCAACCTCCCCACATCACAGCGGGGGCCTAACTTAAAGAAATGGTTCACTAATGCCCTTTAGGGAAGGAAATCTGCCACCCTTCCCCAGTCTGACCTACGTACAACCGCAGACACACAGCAATGTGGTTGACACTTAACTGCCCCCTCAAGGGCAATTGAGGATGAGCAATAAATGCTGACCCAGCCAGCGACGCCCATGTCCCACCAAAAACTAGAACCATAGAATCCTTAAGGTGCAGAAGGAGGCCACTCGGCCCATTGAGCCTGTACTGAGCACAATCCCACCCAGGCCTTACCCTTGCCACCACACCAATTTACCCCACTGACACAAAGGGGCCAATCAACCTAACCATTGTAATGTGATGTGAATAATGCATTGTTTCTATGAGGAGACATGTGGATGTTTAAAAATGCATCGCTCCTACAAGGAGAATAGACACCTGTGCACCGGGCTGAGATAGTGCTTTGCGCAGTTGCTGTTTAACGTCCCCTCCCTGTCTCGTTAATCACATGGATGTTTATAGAAAGCCCGTAGAGTACAGACGCAAGCCTCCGTAAAATACAAAGCCTCTAAAAAATAACAAAACGTTTCACTGTATGCTAATGCATGCTTCAATAATAAATCAAATCAAAAATCAAATACTGGCTCGGTATCAGCTGGAGAACTGTATTCTATTCTGGGCACCACGCACTGGAAAGAATGTTAAAGAGAGGGCTGAGGGGATTTCCCAGAATGAGAGCAGAGATGAGTGAATTCCAGTTAATGTGGAGAGACTGGGGAAACTTTGGTTGTTCTCCAAAGGAACAAAGAAGAACAAAGAACAGTACAGCACAGCAACAGGCCCTTCGGCCCTCCAATCCTGCACCAATCACGTTGTCCTAGCGAGATCAATTGCCTGTATCCCTGTATTCTCTGCCTGTTTGTGTGCCTATCAAGATAGCCTTAAATGTCTGAATGTGTCTGCCTCGACCGCCCTACCTAGCAGTGCATTCCGGGCCCCCACCACCCTCTGTGTAAAAATACTCCCCCCGCACATCTCCACTGAACCTTCCCCCCCTCACCTTGAACTTGTGCCCCTTGTAATTGTCATTTCTGCCCTGGGAAAAAGCTCCCAACTGCTCACCCCATCTATACCCCTCATAATTTTATAAACTTCCATCAGGTCACCCCTCAGCCTCTGTCTTTCCAGGGAGTTTATTTATCCCAGTTTATTCAATCTCTCCTCATAGCTGATACCCTCCATACCAGGCAACATCTTGCTAAACCTTTTCTGTAAACCCTCCTAAGCCTCCACGTCCTTCTGGCAGTGTAGTGACCAGAATTGGACGCGGTGTTCCAAATGTGGCCTAACCAACCTTTTATATTGCTGTAATATAACTTGCCAACTTTTACACTCTATGCTCCGTCTGATGAATGCAAACATGCCGTATGCTTTCTTCACCACCTTTTCCACCTGTGCTGCCACTTTTAAGGATCTGTACTCCCAGATCTCTGTGTGTGTCTGTGCTCCTGATGGTTCTGCCATTTATTCTCTATTCCCACCTGAATTGGACCCATCAAAATGCATCACCTCACGTTTGTCCGGATTAAATTCCACCTGCGGTTTCTTCACCCAATTTTCCAGCCTCGGAGGTCAGCAGAAGATTTAATCGAATTATTGGGGGTCTTGTGCCTCAATGGGAGTTTCCCTAACTCCAGACCTGAGGCTCTGGGGTCAGGTTTCACACCAAGACTTAATAGCTATGGAAGGAGTATTCATAATGTGGTTAATGGCTGATAATCAGTCTGGGAATCCTTCCAACTATTCCCCAATGTGCATACCAATATGTTTAAAAGAATAGTTGTTCAAAATCATAATGGGTTTGGTGGAATAAGTAACATGGAAACTGTTCCCTTTGATGGAATATCCAGGTTTAAAGGTCATTGGTAACACACTGGAGGCGATTATGAAGAAATATTGATTTCGAGCACTGGGTTGTTGTAATTTTCCGTGGTGGGGTTGGGGAAACAGATTCAATGTTAGCTCCTGGAATAGAATTGGAGCAGTATTGGAAAAGGGGACACTTAGAGGCTCATGGTAGCATAGTGGTTAACACTGCTGCCTCACAGAGCTAAGGACCCCAGTTCGGATTCCTGGCTTGGGCCACTGCCTGTGTGGAGTCTGCACTTTCTCCCCGTGTCTGCGTGGGCTTGCTCCAGTTTCCTCCCACAGTCCGAAAGATGTGCTGGTTAGGGTGCATTGGCCATGCTAAATTCTGTCTCAGTGTACCCGAACTCAACAGACTTTTAAATTGTCCACAAAAATTTTCTGTCTCGCCCGCTACGGTTCCCGCAGCGGGCAAGGTGGGAGAATTGCTCCCAATAATGGGAAGTCTATTCCTAGTTATCCTATAGCAAGCCCGACACAGAGCATTGCCAAGATGAAAACCTACTGCAGCGAGTAATTGCTGTAGTTAGGGAGATGCTGAGCTGCACTAGATACAGGATCAGCTTTCCTTTCTCTACATTTATACAAAAAAACCTGATTCCTGAACTCAAACAACCATGATTCTCTGTCGCTGAGGGGCTTGCTGTATAACCAGAACGTGTTTCTCATTCCTTGAACAAAAGTATTATTTTGTCTACCGTATCAAGGAGACTGCTTTAGACATCGACTTATATAAACACCAAAGTATATATCTATAGCTTTTTTTTATACTTTGGGTAGATAGAGATAGCAGTGTGCAAATATCTCACTGTCTCATTGAGTCGAGTAGGCTGGGCTATGAAATAAACTCACTGGAATTGTAACAGATATCAGGGAATTTTCTACACTGCACATTCAATTCTTTGACTGTTGATTGACAAGGTAATTAAGAATGTAAGAATGTGTGTCCTGTGAAAAGGCTAGTTGGCTTAGAGAGATTACATGTGATTCACGCTGTCATGGGCGCTCTTTTATTTATTTAACAGCCCAAGGGAGTTAACTACCCACAAAGAAAGCCTTAAAATCTTGACATTTCTCTCTCTGATTGTTGGAACCAGTGGAGCAAGAAGTTGAGCATATTGATTAAACTCAATGTTACTTGATCCTGGCTGGTTATATTAACACTATGAAGTCTCTGCGGTGTCGATGGTAGCCATGATGTGGAGATGCTGGTGTTGGACTGGGCTAAGAACAGTGAGACTTCTTACAGTGCTTACCCCAGTCCAACGCTGGCATCTCCACATCATGGTTGCATTAAACCAATGTCATTGCCATGGACCCAGTGGAACTGAGGTCAAAGTCATTAAGCTACAAGGTACGATTCTCTCTTTGTACAACGCAGGCCCATGCCACTTTTTAAGATTTATTCGTGGGACATGGGCATCGCTGGCTGGCCAGCATTTATTGCCCATCCCTAGTTGCCCTTGTTCTGAGAGCAAAGAACAAAGATCAAAGAAAATTACAGCACAGGAACAGGCCCTTCAGCCCTCCAAACCTGCACCAACCATTCTGCTTGACTTAACTAAAACCTCCTACCCTTCCAGATATCATATCCCTCTATTCCCATCTTATTCATGTATTTGTCAAGGCACCCCTTAAAAGTCACTATCCTATCTGCTTCCACTACCTCCCCTGGCAACGCGTTCCAGGCACCCACCACCCTCTGTGTAAAAAATCTGCCTTGTATGTCTCCTTTAAATGTTGTCCCTCGCACCTTAAACCCATGCCCCCTAGTAATTGACTCTTCCACCCTGGGAAAAAAACCAGAACAGCTTCACAAAACACCAGGGAGAGAGAGATGGAGACTCTAGTTACTAGCTAGCAAACCACCAACAGCAGATGTTCACTCTAGGAAGGTGAGGAGACCTGTTTCTAGCTAGCCAGCAGAATTTACAAGACCAAGGAGAGAGAGAGAAAATCTGACTGCCACATAATAACCAGGTTAGCTTCTGACTCTAAATCAAAACTGAAAATGAATCCTTGGATTCTTCGGGGGAGGAACCACCTGACTTTGACTTGCCAATCAATCTTTCCTCTCACAATGGGGAAGGAACTGGAGAAAGAACTTCTTAACCCAAAGGGTTATGAATCTGTGGAATTCCCTGCCCAGTGAAACAGTTGAGGCTACCTCATTGAATGTTTTTAAGGCAAGGATAGATACATTTCTGAACTGTAAAGGAATTAGGGGTTATGGTGAATGGGTGGGTAAGTGGAGCTGAGTCCACAAAAAGATCAGCCATGATCTTATTGAATGGTGGGGCAGACTCGAGGGGCCAGATAGTCTACTCCTGCTCCTAGTTCTCATGTTTTTATGTTTACAATGCAGGGTCATAAAAACAAATCCCAGAAAGTACCCGAGGCCCTGAGTAAAAATAAACAAAACCCCGTTTAAGCCATTGAAGCAGCAATAAAAGGATTTCTAGCATATAGCTAGGAAACAATGAAAGCAAAAAGCCTGTTAACAACTGCAGAGAGCATTATTTAAAAAAAATTCTTAAAGGTACACTAGCGTCACACCACAGTGCAATCAGGAAGGGAGTTCCAGGATTAGTATTGGACATCAGTCAGTCCCATGTGATATGAGTGCACTCAGAGTGCGATTAGGGAGGGAGTTCCAGGATTTTGACCCAAAGCCAGTGAAGGAATGGCAGATATATTTCCGAGTCAGAATATATCTTGTGCTTCTAGGCGGTAGAGGTCATGGGTTTGGAAAGTGCTGTTGAAGAAGCCTTGGTGAGTCGCTGCAGTGAATCTTGTAGATGGCACACACGGCTGTCACTGAAGGTCAATGGTCAAGGGCCTGAATACTTAAGGTAGTGCACAGAACGTCAAACAAATGGGTTGACTTGATAACCCTGATTGGATTGGATGCCGGCATTGTTTTAACTTAGCTGTAGTATTGTGTTCAATCCTGGGCTCCACACTTTAGGAAGTATAGAGAAGTATTGTTGAGAATCCCAGGTCATAACCACTTGCTGCTCATAAAGAAAATTCTCTTAATGGCTTTTGGTCCTTTTTGTTAATCATCTTAAACTGGCGTGCTCTAGTTCTTGACTCCTCCACCAATGGAAACACTTCCTCCCTGTCTCCTCTGCCCATGCCTCCCTCGTTTTGAACACTTCCATTAAATCTCATCTCAATCTCTTCCCTGCTAAGGAGGCTAACCTCAGCTTGTTCAATCTGTCATCACAATTGAAGTTCCTGATCTCGGAGACATTCTCATGAATCTTTTCTCCGAAGCCTTCACATCCTTCCTAAAGTGTGATGTTCAGGATTGGACACAATACTCCAGGTGAGCTACAATGGCAACTGAAATTGATTGGTAAAGAGATTCAAGGTGACAGAGTAAAGGCGGGAGAGTAGGGTTGAGAAGCTTATCGGCTAAGATTGAATGGTGGATCAAATGCGATGGGCCAAATGGCTTAATTCGATTCCTATATCTTGTTGTGAAGTTAGTGTTTATGACAATTATAAATACTTGTAAAATGCTAAGAGTTGTAAAAATATCTGTTTAAAAGGTGTTTATTTTTGTATAAAGGAGCTACGGGTGCAAAAATCCAGTATAGACAAAAACAATGTGTCAGGCAAAAACAACAGTGTTGCTTTGG
Source organism: Carcharhinus amblyrhynchos (assembly GCF_965287045.1). Taxonomy (NCBI): domain Eukaryota; kingdom Metazoa; phylum Chordata; class Chondrichthyes; order Carcharhiniformes; family Carcharhinidae; genus Carcharhinus; species Carcharhinus amblyrhynchos. The sequence goes on from NC_137327.1 coordinate 4,163,870, forward strand.
TAACAGGCTTTAGCATTTGAATTAGAATTTTAACCCATCAATTTGAAATAGGGATTTGAATGAAAGCAGCCTATCAGATTTGAATTTTGATGTTTTGATAACCTGTAAACAAATCTTCTTGTGCAAATTGTGGTACATCATCAGGAGTGTAAAGGCCACTGCTTCCAGCTCCATACGGCCAAACGAAGGAAGCCATTGGCTCTACCAAAAACCGCCACAGCTCTCGGCTAGAGAGACACAGACATGTAATCTTCTGCCAGTGTAATAGCCACATTTATGTGTTAGGAGAAAGCCTCATTTCATCTCAGCAGAGTGGAGCAACGGAACACAACGGAAGACAGCAAAGCAGAAAAGAACATTCCGGAAGTCAACAAACCTAACTACATTTTGAGTTTGACTAAAAATTCTGTTTTCTTTTTGTTAATAAGTGGGAATTGTAATTATTTAAACAGTATCCCATTAAAATAGTCTTTTATTGGGTTTGTTAATAGTTTAGTTAACCTGTTCACTGTTGGAAGAATAAAATGTTAATTGTTTCTTTCAAAGTGAGAATCTCCGGCGGTTATTTTGATTAAACCACTAAAAGTTGCTGTCGACAGATCGTACTGTTCCTCACGCACTCTCTGAATAGATTATGAAAGGGAGGTACTTCTCTTTGAGTGGTTGAGTGTTAGTTCTATATGAGGATATCATCCTCCCCTTCATAACAATCTTGGTCTAGTGGAAGATCTAGACTTTTCCCTGAAACCTACCTCTTTGACCAGACCCTGCCACCTGCTCCAATACCTCCTTACGTGATCAGGTGTCAAATTTAGGATGATCATTCCCCAGGGTCTAGTTTACAGCATGGAGACAGGCCCTTAGGCCCAACTTGTCCATGTCGCCCAATTTTCAATCACTGTGCTAGTCCCAACCCCAGAATCTTGGGACAAGAACAAAGAACGACACAGCACAGGAAACAGACCCTTGGCCCTACAAGCCCGCGCCACCCGCTTAAACACTCAGTGAGTGCCTCATTCCAATCCTTCTCCTACCTACGACTTTTGCCGACATCTCGTGGACTCCACAATAAAGGGGTGCAAATTTAAGGATGTTTAGAGTTTTTTTTAAGTTTATTTCTTCGTCACATGTAAGGCTTACATTAACACTGCAATGAAGTTACTGTGAAATTTCCCTAGTTGCCACAGTCTGGCGCTTGTTCGGGTCAATGCACCTAAGCAGCGCGTCTTTCAGAGTGTGGGGGCAAACCGGAGCAAACCCTCGCAGACACGGGGAGAATGTGCAAACTCCTCGCAGACAGTGACACAAGCTGGAAATTGAAGCCAGATCCCTGGTGCTGTGAGGTAGCCGTGCAGTACCGTGCCTGGGATATTAAAGTGCTCTGTACATTCATGGCGCATGTGTTGTTGGCTACATTTCAGAAATACTTCAGTGTCTGCGGCTTGTTTCGGGAAGATCCTGAGGACGACAAAGGTGCTGCAGAAGTGCAAGTTCTGATCTTTTTCACAGATGCTCATTTACCAGAGCGTTTTCACACAGGCTATTGGATAAAAAAGAACGCTCGGGAAAAGATGGGCGAGCAGGACTGCAAATCACCACATTCCAAGCTGGAGTTACCAAAGGTTTCAAAGCCGTCTGCAGGGCTGTGAAGTTGTGAGATTTACCGTGTGGTGTGTGTCATTGGTGCATCGCACATTGCTTCCCTTTGTACTCCCACTTCAGGGCAGGGCAGCAGCTGGAGAACTTCCTACACTGGAGAGCAGTCGGCAAACTGGCTGCCTGATGGAATGAGCCTGGGGATTCGAACCCCCCACTACTACCTTTTCCTTCAGACAGACGATCAAAGACAATGAGTGCTGTTGCTGCTCCCGCTTGTGGTGGGCAGTGGAGGGTGAAAAGAAAGCAAATTAACACACAACCGCAGTCAGAGAGTCTGATCTCAGCCTCCTTCACCCGTCAGTGAAGGAGCTCAAAATCGGAGGGGGTGAGGCAGCTGATTGGCAAATGTGACTTGATCTACACCCTGGAGGTGAAGACAAGTGGCCAGTGTGGGATAAGCAGCTCTCTTCCAAGGTCTCTGATCTTGCTCCGGTTTGGCTAATTACATTCCAATCCGTGTCTCTCCACCCCCATCCCGTGACTCCAGGGGAATGGAACGCAATCCCAAATCAAAGATAAAGCCTTTTTATTATTATAGAATCCCGACAGTGCAGAAAGAGGCCATTCAGCCTATCAAGTCTGCACTGACTCTTGGACAGAGCATCCTGCCCAGACTCGATCCCCATAACCCCACGCATTTACTCTGTTAGTCCCCCCTAACCTACACACCTCGGAGCACTAAGGGCCACTGTGCTGCCCATAAAAAAGTAATATTTTGAGGTGGTTCACCATCCTGCCCTGAGTTCAGTGTAATAAGTAAGGCACAGGGGATACTGTTGCTGAATCAGAAAGTCATCTCTATTCCGGAGACAGGAGAGATGGTCATATAGTGGCCAAGTCACTGGACCAGTAATCCAGGCTCTGTGAGCTTGGGTTCAAAGCCCACAAAGTCCATAGAATCATAGAGGTTTACATCATGGAAACAGGCCCTTTGGCCCAACTTGTCCCTGCTGCCCAGTTTTTACCACTAAGCTAGTCCCAATTGCCCGCATTTGGCCCATATCCCCCGATACCCATCTTGACCATATAACCATCTAAATGCTTTTCAAAGTCAAAATTGTACCCGCCCCCTTTGGACCCTTTTGTATCTCTCCCTCACACCTTAAACCCCGAGCCCTGTAACTTTAGACTCCCTTTCTTTTGGGAAAAGATGTTGACTACGTACTTTATCTACGCCCCTCATTATTTTATAATGTGGAGATGCCGGCGTTGGACTGGGGTGGGCACAGTAAGAAGTCTCACAATACCAGGTTAAAGTCCAACAGGTTTATTTGGTAGCACGAGCTTTTGGATCACTGCCCCTTCATCAGGTGAAATAGACCTCTATAAGATCACCTCTAAGCCTCTTATGCTCCAGGAATAAAAATCCCAGTCTATCCAGCCTCCCCTTATAGCCCATACTTTAATTAAATATCTAGCCAGAGAGAACAAGTTTAAAATGCTGCACGGTATATGCAATAAAGTGCAAAATAGATACACATCGCTAAAGAAGATTTGTTAACAGAGCAACTTTAATTAATATACTTTGTAAATTATTCATGCAATGTGATTAGTCACTTTAAATCTGCTTCCTTATCCAGCTGGAGGGAACACATTACAGTCTGGTAACAACATGACACTTCAAAGGCATGAAGTAAAGGCAAAGCAGGAAGACAGACTATTGGTTTCATCCGGATGTCAATCATTTTGAAGAAAATGCCACAAATGCTCTGTGGCCTGGGGAATGTTCTCTGCTTCTATCTCAGATTGCCAGCTCCCATGACAGTTTTACACTAATTTGCCTCCTCACATCTTATCTGCACTTATCTTTCAGGCAGGACTGGACTGTAGGCTTTGGAACCCTGATGTTGGGATCGGACGGACGTCCCACCTGCTGAGATTTCAGCGGTCTGCAGGCTCACTGCCCAATCAGAGGGCCGGCAGCACTGAGAATGGTGGGCGTTACTGATGAGGTACATCAGCCATTGATGAAGGCACCCGTGGCCTGGTAAACAAAAACTTCATAACTCAAGGGGCCAGCAGGCAGGTTCCTTCTGATGGTCTACTGGGGCTGTAGGGTGGTCTTACTTGCCCGTGGCTCCCTCTTTGGTGCATGGAGTCTCTTGACTGCCATGGGAGGGGTGGGGGGAGGGGGGGTGGTGTATCCCCGGCAGAAATGGGGGGAAGGAGTGGGGAGGTTGTGGGGCACTCCACTCCCAGCATAGGATCTTTGATTACTTCAGTTTGACTGTCTGCCTCTGTTGAGTGAGTGTCTGATCCACATCTGGCCTTGTTGCTGGGACACCTGGTGGGGATGTGTCAGGGAGCCATCCAAAGGCAGTTCCTTGATGTATTCCTGTCCCCTCCACATCCCAGCCCACCAACAAGGTGCAGGGATGGGAAGTGCGGGGGGGGGGGGTGCGGAAATTGGGAGGATGGTTTGCAATGAGGAGGAATGGGGGAGTGGTCGGAGGATGGGGAGGTAGTTCAGGGTATTTGGGGGGGGCCAGCTGGGCCAGGGGGTGGGGAGAGGGGAGGGGGAGGGTGAAAGGGGAGGGTGGTGATGGGAGGGGGGAGAGGGGAGGGGGGAGTGGAGAGAGGGGTAGTCAGTAGTTACCCAGCAGCTAGAAGTGGTTTTAATCTTTCTGATCATTCCTTGGTAACTATTTTGCGAAGAGAGTCGGGTTTTCGGAAGGTCCCTGGTGCAGGATAATTGTCTGTATTACACACTTTGTCTGTATAGCGCACAAGAAACAATACTTTTCACTGTATCCCAATACCTGTGACAATAATAAATCAAATCAAATTAAAATTATTGCTTTGATCTAGGCTTTGTTAGTTTTGGCACCGGGACCAGGTTCCTGTCAGTGTTTATCTAAACAACGTAAAGAGTTGCAGAACATTCATTTGTATTGATTTTTGATTTGATTTATTATTGTCACATGTATTAATATACAGTGATAAGTATTGTTTCTTGCACGCTATACAGACAAAGCATACCGTTCATAGAGAAGGACAGGAAAGAGTGCAGAATGCAGTGTTACAGTCACAATGAGGGTGTAGAGAAAGATCAACTTAATGCGAGGTAGGTCCATTCAAAAGTCTGAAAGCAGCAGGGAAGAAGCTGTTCTTGAGTTGATTGGTCCGTGGCCTCAGACTTTTGTATCATTTTCCTGAAGGAAGAAGGTGGAAGAGAGAATGTCTGGGGTGACTTCGGTCCTTCATTATGCTGGCTGCTTTGATAAGGAAGTGGGAAGTGTAGACAGAAGCTAGTTTGTGTGATGGATTGGGCTATATTCATGACCCTTTGTAGTTTCTTGCAGTCTTGGGCAGAGCAGGAGCTATGCCAAGCTGTGATACAACCAGAAAGAAACTGGACATAACATGCACTTGAAATCCTTCAATCCTTTTTGCTTATTTGACAGGGCAGCTTGGTGGCACAGTGTTTAGCGCTGCTGTCTCATAGTGCCAGGGACGCGGGTTCGATTCCCAGCTTGGGTCACTGTCTGTGTGGAGTTTGCACATTCTCCCCACGTCTGCGTGTGTTTCCTCCAGATATTCCAGTTTCCTCCCACCGTCCAAAGACGTGGGTGTTAGGTGCAGTGGCCATGACTAAACTACCCGTTAGTGTCAGGGGAACTAGCTAGGATAAATGCATAGGTTTATGGGGATAGGGCCTGAGTTGTGATTGGTGCAGACTCGATGGGCCGAATGACCTCCCTTTGCACTGTAGGATTCTATAAACAGGCAACTCTGACACTTTTAGTTTCCCTGCCCACCTCCTGTCTCTGATGGAAACTCATTGTGAAACAGTTTAGTTTTAGGCTCAGTGTCACTGAGTTTCTGACCAGCCCCCTGTTGGATATTACAGACAACAACTTACACAGCACCTCATGACTGAGTTAAAAATGTCCCGAGATACTTCACAGGAACATTATTGAACAAATTTAATACTGATCCACATTAGGAAGTGAGCGAGGTAGGTTTAAAGGAGCAACTTAAAGAAGGAGTGAGGAGAGAAGTGAAGAGATTCAGGGTGAGAATCCTAGAGCTTAGAGCCTACCATGCAGACACAAATTGTTCTGCCCATCTGTTCTATGCTGTCATTTTTGCCCCACATGAGCCTCTTACCAAAACTCCTCATTCAACCTTCTCAAAAATAACCTTCTATTCCTGTTTCCCTCTTAACTAGATTCCCCTTAACTACTAAATTTCCCTCTGATGGCTGGTTCCTAGGGCAATGGGTTCACGTGATGGGTCACTGGACTGACCCCTCCATGTCAGGGGCCTGGGCAGGATAAATGGGGGTCAGAACCACCCACCCCCCCCCCACCCCTCAGTCTTTCTGGTGGGGTTCCAAAGAATGCAAAGCATGACGGTGAGCACCAGTTTGGCTGCAAGAGCTGCCAGAATACATCCCATCTCAGAGCATATACACGTGCACACGCACACACGCACATACGTATGCACAGACACAGGCACGCACGCATGCATACAACACACATCCACATGCACGCACATACACACTCACAAACTGAGGGGAAATTTATCATGGTCAATGCACTTAAATTGCATGTTTTTGGACCACGGAAGGATACTGGAGCACTCGGAGAAAACCCACGCAGACACGGGGGAGAACGTGCAAACTTCACACAGACAGTCACCCAAGGCTGGAATCAAACCTGGGTCCCTGGCAAACCACTGTGTCACCGTGCCAAACAGCCAGTCCCTAATCTCATCATTATCTGGCTAAAAGGGTTTCTCTGACTTCCTGTTGATATATCCCTGACTATCCTGCCTGTGCATATATACGTCCATCTGTATGTCACCCTTAGGTTGCAAGTGCCCAGTTAGTGTTGGCATCAAGCTGAGAAGTGGATGATTCTGAATGGCAGCAAATGGTTAGTGGCTCATTTTGGATCTGTTCTGGTGTTCAAATGCCAATGCATCCAGGGCACGACACACTTGCACTGGGCTCAAATCAGTCTCATCCTTTAACCTTGATGATGACACAGCTATTCATCATATCAGAGTGCGGATGCAAAGTTACCAGCTGTCAGCAATCAGATGCCATCTGTGGGGAATCTTTGCTTCTTGGGTTCCAGGCCTGGCTTGACCTTCAGGTTTTCAGGTTATGTTGTAAAAACTTTCAGCTAGTCAGTGAACCTCCATCTACATCCTTGCGCCTGAGCCACAGGGTGGGAGTTTTCAGCCACGTTAGCCCAAAAACCAGAAAATTCTGTCCCAGATCAATGCATCTTTGTAGGGTCCGTTCCCCCACTGCCCGCTACCATTCCAGCGAATGGGAAATCCTTCCCACAAAGTAAGTTTCTCTTTTGGTTGAGTCTTAGACTCAGGTTTGGAACGTGCTGAACTGCTGGTAATTAATTGAAAGCTTTCATTAGATCATGTTGCATAGTAACTCACAAAGGGCCCAGTTCTCCCGCTGATCTGACCTACATTACCTCCCGGTCTGGCAACACTTTTCTCATTCTGGTTTCCAAACCTCACCATGACCTCACTTCCTCCTTATCTCTGTTACCTCATCCAACCCGAAAACTCCCTGCAATCTCTGCATTTCTCCAATTTCTGAGTAACCCTGGTCTGAATTAGTTTACCGCAGACGGCAATATCTTCAGCTTCCTGGGCCTTAAGTCTAGAATTCCTTCCTTGAAACTTCTTTGTTTCTTATCCACCCTCTCTCCCTTTGTGACACCCCAGTCTTTTGTTTTAATATCACTCTTCAAGGTTCCTGGTTTGATATCAGATTTGTCTGATAAAAGTTTAAAGTTTATTTGTCACAAGTAAGGCTGACATTAACACTGCAATGAAGTCACTGTGAAATTCCCCTTGTCGCCGCTCTCCAGAGCCTGTTCCGGTCAGTGCACCAAACCACTGTGGTCTTTCAGACTGTGGGAGGGAACCAGAGCACCCGGTGGAAACCCACGCAGACATGGGGGGAATGTGCAAACTCCACACAGACAGTGACCCAAGCCGGGAATTGAACCCGGGTCCCTGGCACTGTGAAGCAGCAATGCTAATCACTGTGCTGCTATGCCTGCTAACCGCTGTGTCACCCATAATTGCATCTGTAAACTCCTTCGGGGTATTCTCACTGCATTAAAGGTGCTATATAAATGCAAGTTGTTGTTGGTATTTCAGAAGCTCAGCGTATTTCAGCAGATAACCCTCATCGCTGATTTCTCCACTGTCAACATCCTTGAGGTTAGCATTGACCAGAAACGGAACTGTACCCAGCTATGTAAACACTGTGGCTACCAGAGCAAGTCAGGCACTGGGAATTCTGCAGTGATAAATAACTTATCCTGACTTTCCAAAGCATCTCTACCGAGGCGCAGGTCAGGCGTGTAATAGAATGCTCCCCGCTTGCTTGGATGGGTGCAGCTCCAACAACACTCAGGAAGCTTGACACCATCCAGGACAAAATATGCTGTTTGATTGGCACCCCATCCACCACCTCAGACATAAGAACATAAGAAATAGGAGCAGGAGTAGGCCATCTAGCCCTTCGAGCCTGCCCCACCATTCAATAAGATCATGGCTGATCTGTCGTGTCTCAGTTCCACTTTCCCGCCCTCTCCCCATAACCCTTAATCCCCTCGCTTATCAAAAACCCATCAACCCGCGTCTTAAATATATTTAGCGAGGCAGCCTCCACCACTTCAACAGGCAGAGAATTCCAGAGATTCACCACCCTTTGAGTGAAGAAGTTCCTCCTCAACTCCGTTCTAAACCGCACCCCCCTTTATCTTGAGGCTGTGACAGTGAGCAGTGGCCTCTGCTGTATGTTTGAACAGAATTATAACAATGCCTCGCCTCAGTTATGCAGTAAGAAGTCTCACAAAACCATGTCCAACAGACTTATTTGGTATCACGAGCTTTCGGAGCGCTGCTCCTGCATCAGGTGAGTGAGGATTTGTGTTCACAAACAGGGCGTATAAAGACACAAACTCAATTTACAAGATAATGGTTGGAATGAGAGTCTTCAGAGGTGATCAAGTCTTAAAGGTACAGACAATGTGAGTGGAGAGAGGGTTAAGCACAGGATGTGTATTGTCTCCAGACAGGGCAGTTCATGAGATTTTGCAAACCCAGGCACGTCGTGGGGGCTACAGATAGTGTGACATGATCCCAAGATCCTGGTTAAGGCCATCCTCATGTGTGCGTAACCTGGATATCCATTTCTTTAACCTGGTGTGGTGAGACTTCTAACTGTGCTTACCCCAGTCCAATGCCAGCATCTCCACATCAGGGCATTGGTGAAGCTATATCTTGAATACCGTGTGCAGTTTTGGTCACCCTATTTAAGGAAGGACGTAAATGCATTGGAGGCGGCTCACAGGCAGTTTACCAGATGGATGGCTGGAAGGAGCAGGCTATTTGAGAAAGGAAAGGTAAGACAGACTGGGCTTGTTTCCGCTGGAGTTTAAAAGATGGATTGAAGTGTATAAGATGCTGAAGGGTCTTGACAACTTGGGCGTGGAAAAGACAGCCAGAATTTTCTGGCAATTCCCACTGGTAGGATCTTTCGGCCTCACATTCCTCGCTGGTAGAAGGTGTGAGCCACACATAGCCTGGTAGACATTGGCAGGAGTGGAAGATCCCATTGCAGGCCAGTGGAGGGTCACCTGATACTGTGGTTGGGGCGGGGGGTGGGTGTGTGGGGTTGGTGTAAGGTGTGTAAAGCCTCATCCATTGGCCCATCCAGAATCGGTGCGGGCGAGGGTCCAACAACAGATATCTCTATTGATCTGGGGCGGGAATTTCCAATTTCACTCAAGTGAGGCAGTAAAATCCCGTCCAATGGTTCCTCTTCTGGGCGAGAGGATTCTAGCCTAAAATTAAGGGCCCCTCCTAATGGAGGGAGATGAGGAGAAAGCCCTTTTCTCAGAGGAGTGGGTGACTTTGGAACTCTGGGGGTGCCGTCTCACCACCCGGTCATACCACACTCCCGCTGCAGCGAAGATGGAGATTCTGGCGTCAAACCTAAATCTGCGTTCACTGCAGCGGGATGGGAAAATCCTGCTGGTGTGAACACCTGGAAAATTCCGGCCTCTGTCTCAGGAGACGGTGGAGGCAGAGTCCCTGAATATTTTGAAGGTGGGGATAGATACAATTCCTGTGAGGCAAGGGAGTCAAATGTTACGCATAGAATCATAGAATTCCTACAGCGCAGAAGGAGGCCATTTGGCCCATTGAGTCTGCACCAACCATAATCCCATCCAGGCCCTATTCCCATAACTCCATGCATTTACCCTAGTTAGACCCCCTGACACTAAGGGTCAGTTTAAGCATGGCCAATCCACCTAACCAGCACATCTTTGGACTGTGGGAGGAAACTGGAGCACCCGAAGGAAACCCACGCGGACACGGGGAGAATGTGCAAACCCCACACAGACAGTGACCCAAGCTGGGAATCGATCCGGGGTCCCCAACACTGAGAGGCAGCAGTGCTAACCACTGTGCCACCGTGCCGGGGGGTAGCTGGGAACGTTGAACTCGAAACACCAAATGATCTCCTAGGCAGGATGGGCTGAATGCCCTGCTGCTGCTGCTATTTTGACGCAGGTTTGAGATTTAAGAGATCTCTTTCTGGGAAACGGGATAAAAGTTTCCAATTGTTGGTGCCGGAACTCTTGAGAAGCAGCGACAGTGTATATTTTTGAACAGTGGGTCGTAGAGGGGTAGGTCATCACGAAAGGTCAGAGGAAGTTAGCCTGATCATTAGTCAATGAAGGAAGACTGTGTTTATCTCCAAATAATTTATTGAGTGGAGTTGTGTGACTAATGGGCACAGCATCCAGCTGAGTCTTCCGTTCCATTTTAACCAGTCAGCTTGATTGTTGTTGTTGTCGAGGGCTGCTAATGATTTACTTTTTGTCATTAGAGCTTCGCTCAAGTGAACTGAAGCATCAGAGAAAGTGGATTCGGTTGTTTCACTGCCTTGCCCTTTAAGATTAGTCTGAACACATCTCCGATCCTTGTAGACACATGGCAGGCGTGTGAAACAGTTTACCGTGTCCACAGTTTTACAATGACAGAAAACCGCACCCCCCCCCCCACTGGATCAACACCCTCCACCTTCAACACTCACTCCTCCCAGGCACACCGTGGCTGCGGTGTGTACCACGCACCAACAGCTCACCAAGACTCCTCCAACAGCATCTTCCAAACCCGCTCAATTTCCACCAGACAAGAAGAGCTGATGCATAGGAACACCACCTGGAGATTCACCTCAAAGTCACACACCCTCCTGGCTTGGATAGTAACAACAGGGGCCAGAGCGAAAGCACCACAACTAGCCCCGCTGCACAGAACGGGGGCACAAAGTGTAGCAAAGCAATAAGTGGCCGGGGATTCAATGGTCAGGGGCACACATAGGCACTTCTGTGGTCTCAAACAGGACTCCAGGATGGTAGTTTGCCTCCCTGGTGCCAGGGTCCTGGATGTCTCTGAGTGGGTACAAAGCATCCTAAAACAGGAGGGAAATCAGACAGATGTCCTTGTCCACACTGACACGAATGATATAGGTAGAAAGAGTGGCGAAGTCCTGCAATGGCAATTTAGGGAGCTAGGTAGGTTAAAAAACAGGACCTCTAGGATAGTAATCTCAGGTTTGCTCCCCGTGCCATGTGCTAGTGAGGTTAGGAGATAGTGCACTGGATAGTCTGGAGTGTTGCAAGTTCAAATCCCATCATGATTCATTGGGGAATTAAATTTGGTAAATTTCTGAGCTATGACCACAAAAACTTCCAGATTGAGGCAACAAAGGACCATAATCTTCAGGTTAGATCCGGGGCATTTCAAAATGAAATTGGGAGCACTTTTCACACAAATAGTGGAAATCTGGAACTCATTCCCTCGAAAGGCTGTGAATGGTGGAAGTCAAACTGAGCTTTCAGGACTAAGATTGTTGGATTATTATTAGATAAAGGTATGGAAGGTGTGTATAGAATGTTGATTCAGATGGAACTCTTCCAGTGTAGACAATAAAAAATATAACAAAACTTACTTGATATACAAAATTTATTTGATAGTAATCCCACAAGCTTTTGGGGTTTGCCCCTTCGTCAGGTGAAACCCATGAGGCCAGGATTGGGGGAGCTCAGGAGTCCTGGAGAGTTATGGGGCTGGAGGAGGTTGCAGAGAGAAGGAGGATTTGAGGCCAAGGTGGGATTTGAAAATAAGGATGTGAACGTTACAAATTGAGGTGTTCCCAAACTGGGATGGGACAGTGCGCTGAGGCAAGGCAGTCAGGTAATGCTACAGTGTTGGACATAAGCAATCTTGGAGTGAATTTAAGGTCAGAATCTCAATTTGGGATTAATTGTGACCTCAAGGCTGCAAAGAGACTGAGGATATGTAGCAAGTTTTGTTAAATATTAAACGCTGGGTCAAAATCTTGGAACTCCCTCCCAATCAACACAGTAGGTGTACCTACGTCACAGAGACTTCAGTGGTTGAAGAAGGCAGCTCATCACCACTTTCTCAGGGTACAGGCGTATGGGGAAGAGGCAGGAGAATGGTTGGCACTAAGTCACGATACTCGCTTGGAGAGCCAGTGCAGGCATGATGGGCCAAATGGCCTCCTTCTGTGCCATCACAGTTCTGTGCTTCAAGGGCAATTAGGGCTGGGTAATAATAAATGCCGAGGCAGCGTCACCCACATCCCATAGATGAGTTAAACGAAACATACAATATCACCAAATTGTGTGCACAGTAAGATCCCAGGAAAGTAAAAGCACTGGGAAAAATAAACTGCTTTTGGGGTTGTTGTTGGAAGTCATGGGGAGATATTCTGTGTTTTGTTTCAGAGCCGGCTGCCCCATCCACTCAGCCAAGCCATCAGGTATAATTGCTGATACGGCGGCACGGTGGCACAGTGGTTAGCACTGCTGCCTCACAATGTCGGGGATCCAGGTTCAATTCCGGCCTTGGGTGACTGTGTGGAGTTTGCACATTCTCCCCGTGTCTGTGTGGGTTTCCTCCAGGTGTTCCAGTTTCCTCCCGCACTTCAAAGAGGTGCAGGTTAAGTTGATTGGCCATGCCAAATTTCCCCTTAGGGTCAGGGAGACTAGCTAGGGTAAATGTATGCGGATAGGGCCTGGGGGATGATTGTGGGCAGTGCAGACTCGATGGGCTGAATGACCCATCGCAGGATTCTATGGATTCTAAATCCAGTAGGAAGTTCAGGAGAAACCTCTTTACTCAGAGAATGGTGAGTATGTGGAAAGTGCTACCACAAAGAATAGTTGAGGTGAATAGTATAGTTTAACTTATTCATTATGTATTAGCTTACATTAACACTGCAATGAAGTTACTGCGAAAATCGCCCAGTTGCTACACTCTGGCGCCTGTTCGGGCACACGGAGGGAGAATGTAGCATAGCCAATGCGTCTAACCAGCGTGTCTTTCGGACTGTGGGAGGAAACTGGAGCACCTGGAGGAAACCCACGCAGACATGGGGAGAACATGCAGACTCTGCGCCGTCAATGAATGGAGGCCGGAATTGAACCGGGTCCCTGGTGCTATGGGGCAGCAGTGCTAACCACTGTGCCACTGTGCCAAGGAAGCTCAAGCAACAAGTGATGGAGAGAGGTTTAGAAGCAGATGCTTATAGAGTAATATGATGGGAGAGGAGCCTGGTGTACAGCATAAAATCCAGCACAGACCAACCGGGCCAAATGGCCTGCCTCTGTGCTGTAAATTCACTGCCAAAACATCACTTCTGTCTGTGAACAAACACCCAGCATTTTACTTGCAACCTTGTCACAGATATGGTGCTGCACTCGTTAAGGAATGGTTTTGCGCATATTGAATGTAGTTCTCTCGAAGCAGGAACTGTGCTCCAGTGCTGAGCTGTTGGAGAGGTATATGTTCCACAAAGGCATCAATGTAATTAAGGGTTATAATTATTTTCCAGCTCTTCGATTTACTCGCCATGTTTTGCTTTCCGTCTCGAGAGTTATGAAAACATTTGAATTTCGAGATTGGTCTCAGGTGGAACCTACTTATGAAAGGAAATAAAGGGTCTTTTTACATTATCCGTGCTGGAGAGAGAACGGATAAAAACAGTGGGCGCATTAAAACCGCCACAGCTCAAGTGATGCTAATGGTAGGATAGCAAATGGTGGTCCATTGGGACCAATTCCTACACTGGTGCAATTAGAAGCATTTAGCTCCGGCGAAACATTCTCAGACGCATAATCAGAGTTTATTCTGTTTGCTGGCTCAAATGTTTCAGGGTATTTTGGAGGGGAGCTTTTAAAGCAAAACTGCACTTCCAGCCACCACGCAGAGGCTCAGGCAGGGAAATCAGCACCCACTCCGTGCCCTGCCACCCCTTGGTGTGGTGCTGGTGGAGAATGGTACCAGGCAAATGGTGCTAAACAGCCTCATTCGTTTCACTGGGCGAACAATGTCAGTGTGACTGCTACATTTCCCAATGTTGCAACAGCGTTTAATGATGTAAATCAGTTTGGGATGTACTGAAGTTCTCAAAGGATCTATATAAGTACAATTCTTCCTTGTCCTCTTAGGAACATAAAAATATCAATTGTCTGTGGAAGAGTGTACCAAATGTCTCCCACTCTTTGTGCGATGTATTGCCTCATTTCTGGCTCTAATATTTGATTTAATTTGATTTGTTTTATTAATGTCACATGTATTCACATGCAGTGAAAAGTATTGTTTCTTGGGCGCTATACAGACAAAGCATACCGTTCAGAGAGAAGGAAAGGAGACAGTACACAGTGTAGTGTTACAGTCATAGCTAGGGTGTAGAGAAAGATTGGTAGCACAGTGGTTGAGCGACACAGTAGCACAGTGGTTAGCACTGCTGCTTCGTCGCTCCAGGGACCTGGGTTCGAATCCTGGCTTGGGTCATTGTTTGTGTGGAGTTTGCACATTCTTCTTGTGTCTGCATGGGTTTCCTCCAGGTTCTCTGGTTTCTTCCCACAGTCCAAAGATGTGAAGGCTAGGTTGATTGGCCATTCTAAATTGCCCCTTAATGTTCTGGGATGCATGGGTTACAGCGATTAATGGGTAAATATGTAATGATGTGGGGTAGGGCCTGGGTAAGATTGTGGTTGGTGCAGACTCAGTGGGCCGAATGGCCTCTTTCTGCACTGTAGGATTCTAATGTAATGCAAGGTAAGTGCATTCAAAAGTCTGACAGCAGCAGGGAAGAAGCTGTTCTTGAGTTAGTTAGGACTTGACCTCAGACTTCTGTATCTTTTTCCCAACAGAAGAAGGTGGAAGAGAGAATGTCGAGTGCGTGGGGTCCTTGATTATGCTGGCTGCTTTGCCGGAACAGTGGGAAGTGTAGGCAAAGTAAATGGATGGGAGGCTGGTTTGCGTGATGGATTGGGCTACATTCACAACCTTTTGTAGTTCCTTGCGGTCTTGGGCAGAGCAGGAGCCCAGACCAAGCTATGATACAACCAGAAAGAATGCTTTCTGTGGCACACCCGTAAAAGTTGGTGAGAGTCATAGCTGACATGTCAAATTTCCTTCGTCTTCTGAGAAAGTAGAGGTGTTGGTGGGGCTTTCTTAACTATAGTGTCGGTAGGGGAGACCAGGACAGGTTGTTGGTGATCTGGACACCTAAGAACTTGAAGCTCTTGACCCTTTCTACTTCGCCCTTCATGGAGTGCAGGATTGTCAGAGGTGCCATATTTTCGGGTGAGACCTTGAGTGGGACATTATGACTCCTCCCGCTAACAGGGATTTTCTGCTGCTGCCGAAATTGGTGCATCCATAAGCTGCAGCAAGGTGGTGAAGTCCCACCCATTTAACAGAGGCCTTATCTGCCTCTCAGGTGGATGTGGAAGATCCCAAGGCTCTACTTTGAGGGAAACCAGGGGAGTTATTCCCAGTGTCCTGGTCAATATATTTGTCCTTCAAACATCAAAAAAAGCCAATGGCCTGGTTATTACCACATTATTGTTTGTGGGGGTGAGCTGTTCATATCACGTTTCCCACATTGGGGTGGCACGGTGGCACAGCACTGCTGCCTCACAGTGCCAGGGACCCAGGTTCGATTCCCGGGTTGGGTCACCGTGTGGTGTCTGCACATTGTCCCCATACCTGCGTGGCTTTCCTCCCACAATCTGAAAGACGTGCTGGTTGGGGGGATTAGGCCATGCCAAACTCTCCCCCAGTGTAAACAGTCTGAGGATTCGGGATAGACCATTCAGGACGGTGATGAGGAGACATTTCTTCACCCAAAAAGTGATGAGCCTGTGGAATTCATTACCACAGGAAGTAGTTGATGCCAAAACATTGAATGTATTCAAGAGGTGGCTGGATATAGCACTTGGGGAGAATGGGATCAACGGTTATGGGGAGAAAGCAGGATTAGGCTATTGAGTTGGATGGTTGGCCATGATCGTAATGAACGGCGGAGCAGGCTCGAAGGGCCAAAGGTCTCCTCCTGCTCCTATCGTCTATGTTTCTATGTCCCCGAATAGGTGCCAGAGTGTGGCCAATAGGGGATTTTCACAGTGATTTAATTGCAGTGTTACTGCAAGCCTCCCTGTGATACTAATAAATAAACTTTCAACTGTAAACATTGCAACATTGGCAACACTTTACTGCATTGACGGTGAAGCACTTTGGGGTGTCTTATGGGGCTATAAAAATTGCAAGTCTTTCTTTTGGATGACTTGACCTTTGGATTGGGGTTGAGGCCATCATCAGATCAACTGTGACCTTACTGAACGTGAGAGTCAGCTTGAGCTGATAGGTGGCTTCCTCCCTCTCCTACATCTCATGTTCTTACACAAGTGAAAAAAAAGACAAGAGGCAAAATGGAAAAAAATTGAAGGTTGTTGAGCGAAATAAAAATAGATTTCCTTGACATCAGCATGCGGAACTGTCTGGCTGTGAATTTGTCTTTCCTTATCCTTTTTCACGAGTGAGCAATCTAACATCGACCTTAATTCACCTGTCAAGGTGCAGTCCAGTCTGTCATTCATTGAGTTTTGCTGGTGGCGTTCTACATTTCGACTGATCCTTGTGTTGTTACTCAGAGGAGTCGAGAAAAACAGGCTGGCAAAACCCACTGGCCAGGTTACATGAATGTGTGAATCGGACACTTAAGGGGCGATCTTGAGCCTAGGCTCTCAGTCCATGTCCTGAAGTTAAGTTGCTGGTCCACGGGAAAGGCAAGTTGGTTCATGTTGGGAGTGAGCGAGAGTTAGTCCTGAGAGAAGAATTAGTTGCAGAGATCTGGGGCAATTTACATTTGTGTGGACTGATGGCAAGTCCTGGAAGTCTCCCTCTTTTGGAGTTTGTGGTCCGGTTTCTATTTTGAAGGCTTTCTACTGGGATGGAACATATAAGTTATAAAGAGAGGTTGGGGTGTTTTCTCTGGAGCAGAGAAGACAAGAGTGGCACAGTTGTTAGCACTGCTGCCTCACAACTCCAGGGATCTGGGTTCGATTCCCTGCTTGGGTCACTGTCTGTGCAGAGTCTGCACATTCTCCTTGTGCCTGCGTGTGTTTCCTCCGGGTGCTCTGGTTTCCTCCCACAGTCCAAAAAAGGTGTTGGTTAGGTTGACTGGCCATGTAAGTTGTTCCTTAGTGTCCTGGGATGTGTGGGTTAGAGGGATTAGAGTGGTAAATATGTGGGGTTGCGGGCATAGGGCTGGGGTGGACTGTTGTCAGTGCAGACTCAATGGGCTGAATGGCCTTCTCCTGTACTATAGGGTTTCTATGATTCTATGACTAAAGGATGACCTGACTGAGAAACCCATAAAAAATTGAAACCCTCGACACTTCTTCTAAAGATACAAAGTTAAAAAAAACTTCCAGCAACATCAAAATTGGAGCCTGTTGTTCAGAATCTACAATTCTCTGATATTTGCACTGTGGGAGGAAACCAGAGCATCTTGGTCTTGTTCCTTTAAGTGGCTCTGTGCTATTCATCTCCGCTGCTCCCTGTGGTAGTGAGATTGCCATTCTCAAAACTCACTGGGCAAAGGAGCTTCTGCAGAGATTGAAGTCATCCTTTGAAGTTCATTGGCAAAAGGTCTCGAGGGGAGATGTGGAACCAACATGTTCTTGTAGAATCTTGTCAGGAGCTGGCATGCCCAACATGAAAGGCTTGTGTGGGTTCATTCAAACATTTTAAAAGGGAGCGGGACAGACTTTGAGAGATGAAGAACTAACAAGCTTGCAGCCAAAAAGTCAGGATGTGACACAGAATGTGAACGATCTCTCAAGGAGCCAGCGCTGTACGCAAAGAGCAGTCAAGGGCATTCAGTCTCCGATCTTCAGGTAAGCGGCCTTCACAACACACGACAGCGCAGAGTCGCTGAGCAGAGACTGATAGCCAAGTTCTGCACACATGAGGACGGCCTCAACCGGGATCCTGGGTTCATGTCGCACTATCTGTAACCCCCACGACTTGCCTGGTCTTGCAAAATCTCACTAACTGTCCTATCTGGAGACAATACACATCTCTTTAACCTGGGCTTAACCCTCTCTCCACTCACACTGTCTGCACCTGTAAAGACCCGATTACCTGTTGAGACTCGCATTCCAATCATTATCTTGTAATTGAGTCTGAGCCCTGTTTGTGAACTTAACTCTCTGATGAAGGAGCAGCACTCTGAAAGCTCGTGCTACCAAATAAACCTGTGGATTTTAACCTGGTGTCACTGTGCCCACCCCAGTCTAATGCTGGCATCTCCACCTCATGTACGCAAAGAGTTTGAGGAAGTATTGGGGTGTGAAATGCTTTGTTACATGTTAGGCATCTTTTAATGGGAACTCTGCCTAATATTCGATCAGTTTTAGGGTTATGGGGAGTAAACGTGACAGGGAGATGAACTATTGATTGCTTTAATAGAGACTGGTATTATCATGACTTGAATTTAGAAAGTTATGCCAGTGAAAATTTATTCTATACCGTGAGTTGTTGGGATTCCTTTAATCCATTGTACACAATCACATGGCACAGTGGTTAGCACCACTGCCTCATAGTGCCAGAGACCTGGGTTCGATTCCCGGCCTGGGTCTCTGTCTGTCTGGAGTTTGCACATTCTCCCCGTGTGTGTGTGGATTTCCTCCCACAATCCGAAAAACTAATTAGGCGCGTTGGCCGTGCTAAATTCTCCCTCCGTGTACCCGAACAGGCGCCGGAGTGTGGCGATTAGGGGATTTTCACAGAACATAAGAACATAAGAAATAGGAGCAGGAGTAGGCCATCTAGCCCTGCAAGCCTGCCCCGCCATTCAATAAGATCATGGCTGATCTGAAGTGGATCAGTTCCACTTTCCTGCTTTCTCCCCATAACTCTCAATTCCCCTGTCTATCAAAAACCCATCAACCCGCGTCTTAAATATATTTAGCGAGGCAGCCTCCACCACTTCAACGGGCAGAGAATTCCAGAGATTCACCACCCTTTGGGTGAAGAAGTTCCTCCTCAACTCCGATCTAAAGTGCCCCCCCCCGCTTATTTTGAGGCTGTGCCTTCTAGTTCTGCTGTCCTTTCTAAGAGTACTTCATTGTAACTTCATTGCAGTGTTGATATAAGCCTACTTGTGACGCTGATAAATAAACTTCAAACAAATCAAAAAACAGACCAGAGATGTGAGGTTTAGATGGATTGGCCATGATAAATTGCCCATTAGTGTCAGGGGGTTTAGTAAAGTAAATATATGGGATTACTGGGTTGGGGCCTGGATGGGATTGTTGTCGGGTGTGGGCTCGATGGGCCAAATGGCCTCCTTCTGCACTGTAGGGATTCTATAATCCTAATGAAAATCTACCCACAGTGGACTTTTAATCCCCGATTTTGGTCACTTGATCATTGTGCCTCGTCGCTCATGTTCTGCTCAACTCTGTTCAATCTTAGTGATGTCAGGTTTGAGGGATTGTGGATGTGTGGGGAAACTGGAGAGGCTGGGAGTGTTTCCACTGAAACAGAGATATTTATGGAGAGGTTAAATAGAGGTGTTTCAAAATTACGCCTGATTTTGACAAAATAAATAAGGAGAAATCCCTGGCAATCCCCCCACCCCCAACCCCACCCAGCACCATCCTGTTATCAAGTTGGCACTACCTGGGCATAGTCTTTTCCACCTGTGTTGTTGCGTTAAGGCCCAGACCAGAAATTCCAAGGTACTCAATGCAGTTAGCCTCAACCTCAACTTTTACATTTAATTTTGGCATTAGGGTGAGCGTAAGGTATTTCACACCAAGTTAATCAGTAGAAAGCTTTGATCAAAACAAACTTTATCAAAGACCACAGCTAGAATATAACAAAAATAATTAACATAACTGTTACCAATCAAAATACTTAAACATAAGAACATAAGAAATAGGAGCAGGAGTAGGCCATCTGGCCCTTCGAGCCTGCCCCGCCATTCAATAAGATCATGGCTGATCTGTCGTGGCTCAGTTCCACATTCCCGCCCTCTCCCCATAACCCTTAATCCCCTCTCTTATCAAAACATGACATGCTCTAATTCCTAACAGCTAGCTATCTCTGTTGTTCCGATTTAGAACAGCATCCCATGGACATGTACCCTTCTTCAGAATTAGCACAGGAATCAAATATGCTTATGTAGTGCTAGATTTCCTTTCAACAGTTCTAGACAGGGATCCAGACAACAGTTTGAGGATATATCCTCAAAACAGCAAAACATCAGAGAAGTAAACTTAAGCAGGAACTCTTCCCAAAAAAATTTGAAACGTTGAATTTGTGGGAAAACTGGAGCAATTCACGATGTTTTGTTCAGTGGGAGTTCACATTAGAATCTCCCACAGTCTGCGCACTGTGGAGGCACCAGTATGAATATCATTGGATTTCCTGGTGCGGGGCCTATTCCTGCTCAAGGGGCTGAAACCAGCGGGACTCTGCACATGCACAGTGGCCCCAAACTGGCAGCCTTCCTCTTTGCTGGCCAGTCCAGGACCCCTACAATATTGCTCCTTTCCACAAACACCCCATGGTCTGATCCTGATCCCCCGACCATTCCTGGCACTGACCCCATACCAGAGCGCCCTGATCTCCAGACCCCCACTGAAAATCCCCAAAATCTCTGGGAAACTCTAAGCACAACATCAATCCGGGTTAAAAGAAACATTCTAACAATTGGAAGCAATTATTCTGCTGCAGCAACAAGACAGGATGCCAATTATAGACGAAATGGCTCCAAGTGCATTGGACTGCTACAACAGATGATTATCTGCTCATTTATTATATTGAGATCCCTGGCATTAAACATTAGGGATCACAGCCTACCACTGACTGGGGGTGGGGTGGAGCTGGTTGGGGGAAAAGGACAATCGCGTTATGCTTTTATGTGATCACGAAATGTGACCTTGGCCTCCTTGTGATATTTCCCACTACCGTGGCTGAATCCTCCCATCACAAGCAGGGTTAGAACATGCCGACCATTTTTTTTTCCCACTGGTGGGAGAGTCAGTAACCAAGGGGGCACGGATCGAAGATAATTTGCAAAGCGGTGGGGGGGGGGGGGGGGGCGTGGGAGGTAGAAAAAGCGGTGGCTGGGGTGATGTGTAGTCTGATATCGCTAAAATGACCGTTTCAGCCAGAGTTTAGCGTCAGTAATCACGGAGCACATTAAGACGCAGCCTGTTAAATTTGTCTGGGATAAGCTTGCTGGAAATACATCTTGACGGCGAAAGGTCATTCCCAAATCGGAATCGGCTAAATAGTTGAGAAGGAAGCAATTACGGGCCTATGCGGGGGAGAGCAAAGTGGAGGGACTAATTGGATAGCTCTTGGGAAGGGCTAGGCATGGATGTGACGGGCTGATTGGCCTGTCACTGCTCCATTCTGTGATTCTATCCACACACACGGTCCCTGTAGCTGGGCCTCTCTGGACTATGAGATAAAGCTGGCGAGCAGTCTTGTGATGATTTCCTCTGACATCTTTCTGCCTCCTTACAAGTCAGACAAGCAGTTAGAGAAGCTTTATGATTAATAGTAATCACTCGCATGTAGCATTGAGACACGAGAAACATTTTTAGCTCCAATAATTGCAGCAAATTGAGGCTAGCTGCCTGTAAGAAAGTACTCTAGAGGCAAATATTAAAGTGTGATAGGCTCCAAAGTGACTGCACAGTTCATCCTGGGCTGGTGCTGAATATAATTTCCATTTAATATTATTGCTGGCTGCAGTAAACACCACTTACAAATAATTTCTCGTCCTTCTGAAATTTCCGCCCTTCATCTTCAGACAGCTGTGCCTCAGTTACAATCACTCTATACCTTGAGTCAGGAGATTCAGTGCCTGGACTCACTCTGCAGTTGTTTTCATCCGTATGTCTTCCTGCGGCTATGAGGCCTATATAAGGCAGCGCAGTGGCTCAGATTGCAATCTATAGTAGATTCATACAATCCCTACAAGGCAGAAGGAGGCCATTTGTCCCAACGGGTCTGCACTGACAATCCCACCCAGGCCCTATTTCCATACCCCACATATTTGCCCTGATATTTGGGGCAATTTAGCACAGCCAATCATAGAACGTAGAACACTACAGCACAAACAGGCCCTTCGGCCCACAAGTTGCGCTGATCATATCCCTACCTACCAGGCCTATCTGTAACTCTCAATCCCATTAAATCCCATGTACTCATCCAGCAGTCTCTTAAAAGACCCCAGTGAGTTCGCCTCTACCACCACCGATGGCAGCCGATTCCACTCACTCACCACCCTCTGAGTGAAAAACTTACCCCTGACATCTCCTCTGTACCTACTCCCCATCACCCTAAACCTGTGTCCTCTCGTAGCAACCATTTCAGCCCTAGGAAATAGCCTCTGAGAATCCACCCTATCTATACCGCTCAACATTTTATAAACCTCTATCAGGTCGCCCCTCAATCTTCGCCTCTCCAGGGAGAAGGGACCTAGCTCCCTCAACCTATCTTCATAAGACATGCCTCCCAATCCAGGCAACATCCTTGTAAATCTCCTCCGCACCCTCTCAATAACTTCCACATCCTCCTTGTAGTGAGGCGACCAGAACTGCACTCAGTTCTCCAAGTATCAACCTCACAAAGGCCACCAGCAAAGAGATCTAGGGGCATTGTTCGTAGTTCCTTGGAAGTAGAGTCACAGATGGACAGAGTGGTGAAGAAGGCATTTGGCATGCTCGGTTTCATGGGTCAGAATACTGAATACAGAATTTGGGACATCTTATTGAAGTTGGATAAGACATTGGTAAGGCCACACTGGAATATTGTGTAAAGTTCTGGTCACCCTATTATTGAAGGGATATAATTAAACTAGAAAGAGTGCAAAATATATTTACTAGGATGCTACCGGGACTTGATGTTTGAGTTATAAGGAGAGGCTGGATAGACTGAAACTTTTTTCTCTGGAGCGTAAGAGGCTGAGGGGTGATGTTATAGAGGTCTATAAAATAATGAGGGGTATAGATCAGTTAGATAATCAATATATTTTCTCAAAGGTAGGGGAGCATAAAACTAGAGGGCATAGGTTTAAGGTGAGAGGGGAGAGATACAAAAGGGTCCAGAGGGGTAATTTTTTCACACAGAGGGTGATGAGTGTCTGAAACGAGCTGTCAGAGGTAGTAGTAGAGGCGGGTACAATTTTGTTTTTTAAAAAAGTGTTTTGACAGTTACTTGGGTAAGATGGGTATAGAGGGATATGGACAAAATGCGGGTAACTGGGATTAGCCTAGTGGTTAAACAAATGGAGCAGCATGGACAAGTTGTGTCGAAGTACCTGTTTCCATGCTGTAAACCACTATGACTCTGTGACTCTATGACACTATATATGCATATAAAAGGGTTAGTCTGTGAATTCAAGTTCAGCTGTGATAAGTAAACCAGAAGTCAAGGCCGGAATTCTCCGGTTTCGCACACCCCACCACTGCTGCCAGCGGGAATGGAGAAATTGATGCTTGGCCAAATATCCCTTTACAATAGTGGGACCGGAGAATCTCAATCCCAACCGCGGATGAGGTTGGAGAATGCTGGCCCAACATACACCATTGGTAAAAGTGACCAGACTTTCAACAATTAAAGCTTCATAATTAGCTCAGCTGGGGCACTGTTTAGATGGTAAAGTAAAGTAAAGTTTATTTATTCGCCACAAGTAGGCTTACATTAACACTGCAGTGAAGTTACTATGAAAATCCCCAGGTCGCCACACTCTGGTGCCTGTTTGGGTCACTGAGGGAGAATTTAGCATGGCCAATGCACCCTAACCAGCACATCTTTTGGATGTCTTTCAGTGCATTAACTCCCACACTCCAAAGATGTGCAGGTTAGGTGGATTGGCCGTGCTAAATTGCCCCTTAGTGTCAGTGGGACTAACAAGGTAAATACATGGGGAGACAGGGATAGGGCCTGAGTGGGATTGTTGTCGAAGCAGGCTGGATGGGCTGAATGGCCTTCTCCTGCACTGTACGTCTGAACGTGCTTTTTATGAAAATGCTTCCTTTGGTCACCTCTGGTTCTTTCCCTAGTTATCTTATTCTCTGCATTCTTTGGCTACCAAACCCACTCCCACAAGAAAGAAGGTGGGATTTTCTTCCCCCTCTCCTCCCATCCCCGTGGTGGTGTTTATTGGCAATGAGGGGGTACACATTGGCAATCCGAACCCGCAAACATCTACAGTGTTCAGTATGAGCCATCCGTACCACCATCCTGGAACCTGCTGGGGGTTGTTGGGGGGGACGGAGTGGGTGGGGGGTGTGGTGGGGAGGGGGCCACGGGCAGTGGGGAGGGTCACGCTCTCCAAGATCTTCCTAAAGTGTAGTGCACAGCATAGAGTCATAGAATGCTACCGCGCAGAAGGAGGCCATTTGGCCCATCGAGCCTGCACTGCCCACAATCCCACCCAAACCTATCCCCATAACCCCATGCAGTATATAAAAAGGAAGAGGCTGGCTAGGGTGAATGTTGGTCCTTTAGAGGATGAGAAGGGGGACTTAGTGGTAGGGGATGGGGAAATGGCTGAGGTCTTGAATGACTTTTTTGTTTCGGTCTTCACGGAGGAGGACGTGAATAATTTGCCGGGTGTTAGAGATGGAAAGGTGGTAGGACTGGAGGGTCTCAATGACATTACTGTTACTAGAGAGGCAGTGCTTGACAGACTGGAGGGGCTGATTGTGGACAAGTCCCCAGGACCGGATGGAATGCATCTGAGGGTTCTGAAAGAAATGGCGGAGGTGATAGTGGATGTCTTGGTGGTTATTTTCCAGACGTCGCTGGATTCTGGGGAAGTGCCGGAAGATTGGAAAGCGGCTAATGTTACGCCGTTGTTTAAGAAGGGTGCCAGGCAAAAGGCGGGGAATTATAGGCCGGTTAGTTTAACGTCTGTGGTAGGTAAAATGTTAGAATCCGTCATCAAGGAGGAAATAGCGAGGCATCTTGAGGAGAATTGCTTGATAGAGCAGACGCAGCACGGTTTCGTTAAGGGGAAGTCGTGTCTGACAAATTTACTTGAGTTCTATGAGGATGTGTCTAGGGCGGTGGATAGTGGAGAGCCGGTGGATGTGGTCTTTCTTGATTTTCAGAAGGCGTTTGACAAGGTACCTCACAAGAGGTTATTGCAGAAGGTCAGGGGACATGGAGTTGGGGGTAGGGTGTTAGCGTGGGTAGAGGACTGGTTGTCAAATAGGAGGCAGAGAGTGGGGGTCAATGGGTGCTATTCGGATTGGCGGTTGGTGACTAGTGGAGTGCCTCAGGGGTCGGTGCTGGGGCCTCAGCTATTTACCATTTATATAGATGATCTGGAGGAGGGAACCGAGTGTATGGTGTTGAAATTTGCTGATGACACCAAGATTGGTGGAAAGGCAAATTGTGCGGAGGGTGTGGAGAGTCTGCAGAAGGATCTAGATAGGCTGGGCGAATAGGCCAGGAACTGGCAAATGGAATTTAATGTTGGCAAGTGTGAGGTGGTCCACTTTGGTAGGAATAATGGTAGGAAGGATTATTACTTACGTGGAGAAAAACTGCAGCAGGCGACGGTGCAGAGGGACCTCGGGGTCCTTGTGCATGAGTCGCAAAAACCCAGCTTGCAGGTGCAGCAGGTGGTCAGGAAGGCGAATGGGATGCTGGCCTTCATAGCGAGGGGGATTGAATATAAAAGTAGGGAGGTCTTGCTGCAGCTGTATAGGGCATTGGTGAGGCCGCAGCTGGAGTACTGTGTGCAGTTTTGGGCGCCGTACTTACGCAAGGATATTTTGGCCTTGGAGGGAGTGCAGAGGAGGTTTACTAGGCTGATGCCGGAGTTGAGGGGGTTGAGCTATGAGGAGAGGCTGAATAAACTAGGCTTGTACTCGTTAGAGTTTAGAAGAATGAGGGGAGATCTCATTGAGACATATAAGATGATGAATGGGATGGATAGGATAGAGGTGGAGAGACTCTTCCCGCTCAGAAAGGACAGTAGGACTAGGGGGCACAGCCTCAAGATAAAGGGGAGGCAGTTTAGAACGGAGTTGAGGAAGAACTTCTTCACTCAAAGGGTGGTGAATCTCTGGAATTCTCTGCCCGTTGAAGTGGTGGAGGCTGCCTCGCTAAATATTTTTAAGAAGCGGGTTGATGGGTTTTTGATAAGAGAGGGGATTAAGGGTTATGGGGAGAGGGCGGGAATGTGGAACTGAGCCACGACAGATCAGCCATGATCTTATTGAATGGCGGGGCAGGCTCGAGGGGTTAAATGGCCTACTCCTGCTCCTATTTCTTATGTTCTTATGTTCTTAGTCCCTCTGACACTAAGGGACAATTTAGCATAGCCAATGCACCTAATGCACACATCTTTGAACTGTGGGGGGAAACTGGAGCACTGGAGGAAACCCACACAGACACGGGGAGAATGTGCAGATTCTACATAGACAGTGACTTGAGGTCAGAGTTGAACCCGGGTCCCTGGCGCTGTGAGGCAGCAGCGCTAACCGCTGTGTCACCGTGCTGTTATAATTTGAAGTAGAAATGGATTCAAAAGGGAATTGGATAAATAATTGAAAGGTGGTGGTGGTTGTTGGAGTGGGTATAATGGGGGTAGTAGCAGAGGGTGGCGTGTGGAGGACCATGGGGAATGAGTGAGGGAGTCGGATTCATGAGATAGCTCTTCCAAAGAGTAGGCTTGATGGACTGAATGGCCTCCCTTTCATCACTCTATGATTCTATGAAAAACTCAACTGGGTCATTAAAGTTCTTTAGGAAGGAAACCTGCCCTCCTTACACTGTCTGGACTGATCTCCAGACGCCAACATGGTCAACCCAGGAAGCTGTTGAGTGGTATTGAGCCACTATCAGGGAAGGAGGCTCATCACCAACTCCTCAAGGCCTTCTCATTCCTCACGGGGGATTATTTTTTGATAGTATGTTATTGAATCTGTTTTAGCCGGGCACGCTTGGTCTTAAAAATGCACAGGCCTGCCTTGTTATTTCGACTTAGGCAGGTGGGTGACATTGACCAGACTACGCGAGATTCTGTGCCCCCCTTACCCTCAAGCCGACTGAATCTGCTCCAGCGATATGAGGTCAAGTCTCTGCAAACTATAATTAAACACTTGGCGGGCAACAGGAAATGAAGGGGTCAGAGTTCAGGGAAAGGGGGTGAACTGCGCAAGGTCATGATTAATGTTCAAGGCATCTTAAACCCTTGTGACCCCACCCACCACCTGGCTGCCGCTCGTAGCTCATGGGTTGAGCATTTCCAATCTCCACTTCTGGCCCGGACTCCAGTTACAAGTTGCTACGAGAGTGGCTATAAATAAAAACAAAAAACGGGAAAGTAACCTTCTCTCCGAGTGAGTCGGGCCTCCCCAAAAAAAAACACACAGCTGCAGGGTAACTTTAGCCAGTCTCTCTCCACTTCCTGGTGAGATATAGCCCCTGAACCATATGGCCCCTATTAAATTGGGGAATCCAAATCCCTGGATTTGAACATGCACACAGATTTAAAACATACACAGCAAGGGGTTTATTGAGTGTCGGTGTCAGTTTACTGCACAGTCTTTTTGATATACAGGACTGTTTGAAGATTGCATTGTGACGGCAGGGGACTGCGTTATCAGGGGTTGAGCAGATAGGTCACTGTGTCAGTCATGTCTCACTGGGTAGCACTGTCAGCAGGCTCAAGTCCCCAGAGTTAAGCAACTAACCCAGGCTGAATTTACCAGCACGAAACTGAAGGAGTTGATTCCATAGAATCATAGAATCCTCGACCATTTGGAACACTGAAGGCCTTCGGCCCTCAATGTTGTGCCAAGCTATGTCCTAACCCAAGATCAAGCTATCCCACTCCCTATCATTCTGGAGTGCTCCATGTGCCTATCCAATAACCGCTTGAAAGTTCCTAAAGTTTCCGACTCCACTATCACAGCAGGCAGCGCATTCCACACCCTGACCACTCTCTGAGTGAAGAATCTACCTCGGACATCCCTCCTATGTTTCCCACCATGAACCTTATAGTTATGCCCCCTAGTAAGAGCTACATCCACCTGAGGAAATAATCTCTACACGTCCATTCTATCTATCCCCCTCATCACCTTATAAACCTCTATTTGGCCCATCGAGCCTGCATTGACTACAATCCCACCCAGACCTCATCCCTGTATTCTCACACATTTACCCAAGCTAGTTCCCCTTGATTTGATTTGATTTATTATTGTCACATGTATTAGTATGCAAGGAAAAGTACTGTTTCTTGTGCGCTATACAGACAAAGCAGGCTGTTCATAGAGAAAGAAAGGAGAGGGTGCAGAATGTAGTGTTACAGTCATACCTAGGGTGCAGGGAAAGATCAACTTAATGCGAGGTAAGTCCACTCAAAAGTCTGGCAGCAGCAGAGAAGAAGCTGTTCATGAGTCAGCTGGTATGTGATCTCAGACTTTTGTACTTTTTCCTGATGGATGAATGTGGAAGAGAGAATGTCTGGGGTGCGTCGGGCTCTTAATTATGCTGGCTGCTTTGCTGAGGAAGCCAGAAGTGTACAGAGTCAATGGTTTGCGTGATGGATTGATTTGATTCGATTTTATTTATTATTGTCACACGTATTAGTATACAGTGAAAAATATTGTTTCTTGCATGCTATACAGACAGAGCATACCATTCATAGAGAAGGAAACAAGAGAGTGCAGAATGTAGTGTTACAGTCATAGCCAGGGTGTAGAGAAAGTGCGACTTAATGCGAGGTAGGTCAATTCAAAAGTCTGATGGTAGCAGGGAAGAAGCTGTTCTTGAGTTGGTTGATGCCAGACCTTAGACTTTTGTATCTTTTTTCCGATGGAAGAAGGTGGCGCATGGGGTCCGGGGTGTGTGGGGTCCTTAATTATGCTGGCTGCTTTGCTGAGGCAGCAGGAAGTGTAGACAGAGTCGATGGACGGGAGGCTGGTTTGAGCAATGGATTCACCATCATTTGTAGTTTCTTGCTGTCTTGGGCAGAGCAGGAGCCATGTCAAGCCGTGATACCAGAGCAGGAGCCGTACCAAACTGTAGTGTTGGGCAAGTTAATAGGGGGGGGGGGGCTAAAGGTAGACAAGTCTCCTGGTCCTGATGGAATGCATCCCAAGGTACTAAAAGAGATAGCAAGAGAAATAGCACATGCACTAATGGTAATTTACCAAAATTTGCTCAACTCTGGAGTGGTTCCCGCAGATTGGAAAACAGCAAATGTGACGCCACTGTTAAAAAAAGGAGGTAGTTAAAAGGCAGGTAACTATAGGCCGGTTAACTTAACTTCTGTAATAAGGAAAATGCTTGAATATTGAAGATTTTGAAAAACTCCAGTTTTCAGTCGTCTCCCTGAATCTCTCCGTCCGCGTCTCAGCGACCAATCCTTTATTCCAACTTACCAATTTTATTTTTTCTCTTTTTCCCTCAGTGAAACATGTTTTTTCTGCTGAACTCTAAATTAAGATGATTGCGAGGCACTGACTGGGTGTCAAATGTGTCTCAGTGGGTAACAGTCTGCAGATCGCAAGTGCTAGTCCAGGGAATTGAGCGCGTAATGCAGACTTTCGGTTCGCGGGGAGCACGGAGGGAGTGCTGCACTGTCGGAAATGCTGCCCTTTAGATGGCAGATCAAGCTGTGTCCCCATCTGCCCTCTCAAGTGGATGTAAAAGATTGAACACTACTATTTTGAAGAAGAACAGAGAACTTCCCCCATTATCTCAGGGCAGTATTTATCCCTTTATCAACATCAATGCAGCACGGTGGCACAGTGGTTAACATTGCTGACTCAGGGACCCGGATTTGATTCTGGTCTCGGGTCACTGTCTGTCTGAGTTTGCACATTCTCCCCGTGTCTGCGTGGATTTCCTTCGGGTGCTCCGGTTTCCTCCCACAATCCAAACATTTTTGAAGGTTAGGTTGATTGACCTAAATGGCTCCTTAGTGTTAGAGGGATGATTGTACAAGGTTATTTATCAGCGTCACAAGTAGGCTTACATTAACACTGCAATGAAGTTATTGTGAAAATCCCCTAGTCGCCACACTCCGATGCCTTTTTGGGTACACTGAGAGAGCATTTAGCACAGCCAATGCACCCAACCAGCACACCTTTCAGACAGACGGTCACCCAAGCCGGGAATCGAACCTTGCGCTGCAACATAACTGTGCTAAACACTGTGCCGTCATGCGGCCCTTGGGGTACTGGGGCAAATATGTGGGGTTACGGGGATAGGGCCTGGGTAAGATTGTTGTCAGTGCAGGGTCGATGGGCCGAATGGCCTCCCTCTGTACTGTAGGGAATCTATGATTCCATGATTCTACGCTCTCTATTTCTCCCAAGATGTGCAAGTGAGGTTGATTAGTTATGCTGAATTGCCCACTAGTGTCTCAAGGTTTGTAGGTTAGGGAAGTGAATAGGTTAAAATCATGGGGTTATGGGGATAGGGCCTGGTTGGGATTCTATGAATAAATAAAACTGATTCGCATTGTACATTGCAAAATGTATTATTCCTGGCTCCTCCTCCTGAATCTTAGCTAGGATAATCTATGCTAAGATACCCTTCTCAAGAACAGGATATAAGGAAGCACAGGTACAAGCAGTGGAGGCGAATGGGTTAGTGAACTGTTGTGTGAGCGGGAAGCTTGGGGGAAAACACAAGATGCAATTCTACCGTGCCTTCAATGTAATAAAAAGCCCCCAGGAGCTCACTAGACGGCGTACAAACGAGCATCTACACTCTGAGGTTTAAGGGGATTGATCTGGTGGTCATGGGAATGCTAAACTGGAATGGATTCAAGATAAGCAAACATTAGTTTTAAATGTCACATCTTGTCTGTCGCTATTGACTATTTTCATGTCCACTGTACAGCACAGAGACGCTGGTAATGAGAAACGCACTGGGCGACAATATGAGATGAAATTTAATCTGTACGAAGGGAGAAGCATCGGTATCCCGCCTCCACCACCACCTCCTCCCACCCCCCCCCCCCAACCCCAGTGTCCAATGTAGCATCAGTGCAACCAGGCAGCTACCCAGATAGCTATGGGAGAAATCCTACCCCCACCCCAACACCCCCAAGAGCTATCGGCCAGAGGTCAGAAGCTCTCCATTGCTCTTTGGCTTTCACCAGAGCGAATAGGCAGGGTGGGAGAGGAGTGCGGGGGGGAGGGGTTTTGCCATATGGGCTCAGGGTAGGGGCTTAGGGTCATGGGACGGCTTTGGGTTGTCCCCTCTCCCTTCCCCATGCCAGGTTTTGATTTGATTTATTGTTGTCACGTGTATTAACGGACAGTGAAAAGTATTGTTTCTTGCGCACTACACAGGCAAAACATCCCATTCATCGCGAAGGAAAGGAGAGGGTGCAGAATGTAGTGTTACAGTCATAGCTAGGGTGTAGAGAAAGATCAACTTAAAGCGGGGTAGGTCCATTCAAAAGTCTGACAGCAGCAGGGAAGAAGCTGCTCTTGAGTTGGTTGTTAAATGACCTCAGATTTTGTATCTTTTTCTCGATGGAAGAAGGTGGAAGAGAGAATGTCTGGGGTGTGTGTGTTCCTTACTTATTCTGCCTGCTTTGCCGAGGCAGTGGGAAGTGTAGACAGTGTCAATGGACGGGAAGGTTCCTTGATCCAGAAGTCCAAAGATGTGCAGGTTAGGTGCTAAATTGCTCCTTAGTGTGCGGTATGTGTAGGTTAGAGGGATGAATGAGTAAATGTGTGGGGTATTGGGGATAGGGGCTGGGTGGGATGGCTGTCGCTGCAGGTTCGATGGGCTAAATGGCCTCCTTTTGCACCGTACGGATTCTATGATTTCTTTGAAGCGAGCGCCTGTGAAGTTTTTATTTCAACATTTTCATGGGATATGGATATCCCTGGCAGGGCCAGCATTGCCCATTGCCTCACTGAGTGGCCATTTCAGAGGGTGGGTAACACGATTGCTGTGGGTCTGGAGCCACAGAGTGGGAAGTCCCGCAACACCAGGTTTAAGTCCAACCAGTTTATTTGACAGTAATCCCACAGGCTTTCAGAAACAGCATTCCTTCATCAGGTGTGTGGAAGGTTCTGATGAAGGAACACCGTTTCCGAAAGCTTGTGGGTTTACTATCAGATAAACTGGTTGGACTTTAACCTGGTGTAGTGCGACTTCTTACTGTGTTTACCCCAGTCCAACGCCGGCATCTCCACATCGTCACAGAATGGGTCAGGATTGCAGTGAATCGGATGGATTTTTTTTTCATGTTCATTAACAATTCCGAATTTTATTGCATCCAAATTTCACCATCAGCCACGGTGGGATTCGAACCCTGGTTGCGAGAGCAATACCCCTTCCCTCTGGGCTACTAATCCTGCGACAGTAACATGATGCCCGCAACTGCGCCCGCTGGCAAAAGCCAACCAGGATTTGCAAGGTGGTTTTCAGCAGGTTCTGTTTACTCTCATGAGTCCTGTTAAATCCGAGGAGCGATTAAATCCTGGTTGGCTCAGCGATAATTGTTTTAAGTGGCTCCTTCATGGATCTAACTGTCACCTCACTGCCAACGCATCGGATTCCCGTGTAGCACCGTCATTCCCCGCCCACTCCCCCCTTCCCCAACCCACCTTGCCACTAAGTGTGAGATAATTTCCCCACCTCTGGAAATCAGATGCAGGGTCATTTGAATTCATAGAATCATAGAATCCCTGCAGCGCAGAAGGAGGC
This sequence comes from Carcharhinus amblyrhynchos, assembly GCF_965287045.1. Taxonomy (NCBI): domain Eukaryota; kingdom Metazoa; phylum Chordata; class Chondrichthyes; order Carcharhiniformes; family Carcharhinidae; genus Carcharhinus; species Carcharhinus amblyrhynchos. Next base: position 4,196,636 of record NC_137327.1, read on the forward strand.
CATTTGGCCCATCGAACCTGCACCTATCACAATCCCCAGCCAGGGCCTATCCCCATAACCCCATGTATGTACCCTGCTAGACCCCCTAAGAGGCAATTTACCATGGCCAATCCCCCTAACCCACACATCTTGGGACATAAAGGAACAACTTAGCAAGGGCAATCCGCCTAACCAGCATATCTTTGGACTGTGGGAGGAAACCGGAGCACCCGGAGGTAGCCCATGCAAACATGGGGAGAATGTGCAAAGTCCACGCAGACAGTGAGCCAAACCAGGAATCGAACTGGGGTCCCTGACGGTGTGCTAACTGCTGTGCCACCGTACCGCCCAGATTAGATTGGTGGTCAGCTGGCTGGACCCTAAACCTTGGCATCCCCTCCCCAAATTACTCTTCTTTTCTCTCCTGCTTAACACACTGACCAAAGTGAGTGCCGAATTCTCCATTCTCGCTGGCAGCGGCAGTGGGCTGTGAACAGCTGGTGAATTCCAGCCACAGTCATCAATTTTTAAAAATTACTGAAACCAACAGGGCAACCGCTGGAAAATCTCAGCGTGCCTGGCAGCATCTGTCAGGAGAGAAAAGAGCTGACGTTTTGAGTCCAGGTGACCCTTTGTCAAAGCTGCTTTCCTCTTTTGGTTTCAGATTCCAGCATCCGCAATAATTTGCTTTTATTTATATTTTTAAAAATTCCTGAATTGGTTAATTAACAGATTTTAGATTCCTCAACTGCTGTAGATTTGAACTCAGCCGCCATTATCCACAACCTCTGGATTACCCGTCCAGTAACAAACAGCCATGCTACATCAGCGACACCCTGATGATGCTTACTTGGTGATCCTGGGGCGAAGGCAATGCAGTGTCACCGTTAATAGTCCATTGATAAAAGATCTACCTTACCTCATGGGCCTGCCTCTCCCCCTCCAAACCCACCTTTGACACCCAGGAGTCCACTGGAGTGACTAACTCCAAGGCAGGCGGACAGACACTGGCCCTACTCCAGAGTGAAAGTGCTTCACTGCATACAGTCTGTGGGTGGTCAGCTTGAAGCTTGTTGCTGACTCATCCTTGGATTACCTGTTGTTGAATGTGCAGATCTGGCTGAAGACCAGTATGACAGGGTACCCCCCCCCACCACAAACACTCCACCATCTCCACGGTATGAATGCAGGAACAAGGAGATAGAGGCTAATAGCACTGAGCTGATCTCTCTCTCACACAAGGGAGATTAACACCTCCCCTTGGCTTCTGCTCCATCACTTGGGTGGAGGCAGCGTGCTATCAGTTGGTCCGTGAGTCACTGGGGGACTGCTGGATTCAATTTCAATTCAATTTCAAATTTATTGTCATTGCATCGTGCACAAATACAGAGTCAAGGAAAAGTGAGCTTGCAGGCTCCCCAGAGACAGAGAAGAAAAGCAAATGCAGTAGTCATTATAAAAGAGTGCCAACAGTCATTAAGTGTATACATGCACATTGCATAATACCCATCGCCTGGGAATATGTTAAAGGGCGGAGTTGGAACATAGAACATTACAGCGCAGTACAGGCCCTTCGGCCCTCGATGTTGTGCCAACCAGTGGAACCAACCTAATGACCCTCAAACCTAAACTATTCCAATATTTCACTCAGAGGGTGGTGAGTGAGTGGAATCGGCTGCTGGTGGTTGTAGAGGCGAACTCGCTGGGGTCTTTTAAAAGACATCTGGTTGTGTATATGGGATCTAATGGGATTGGGAGTTACAGATAGTTCTATGGCTTGGTAGGTATAGATGTGATCGGCGCAAATTGTGGGCCGAAGGGCCTGTTTGTGCTGTAGTGCTCTATGATCTATGTTCTACTATCTATATGCTTATCCAATGACCATTTGAACACCCTTAAAGTTGACGAGTCCACAACTGCTGCAGGCAGGGCATTCCACACCCTTACTACCCTCTGAGTTCAGCTGGGTAACAGCTCTGGGGAAGAAGTTATCCCTCAGCCTGGTCGTATGGACCTCCCAGACGGGAAGGGGGCAAACAACCTATGGCTGGGATGGGTGCAATCTCCAGTAACACTGAGAGATCTCCGCAAACAGCGTTCGTGTTAAGTGTCCTGGATGGCTGCGAGCTGGGTGCCGATGATACATTGGGCAGCTTTGATGACCCCCTGCAGAGCTTTCCGTTACAAATGGAGTAACTGCTGTACCGCACCGTAACACAGATCGACAAGATGCTCTCCGTTGTGCACCGGTAGAAGTTTGAGAGAAGGCAGGGGGACAGGTTGGCTTTCTTCAGCCTCTTCAGGTGCCGCTGAACCTTGTCACTAGGGGGGACGGGTTGATGGAACGTGAGAGGTCGTCCATGATGTGGACGCCCAGGAATTTGTAGTGTTGTTGAGAATTCCTCATATTTAGAATTTCCACATTGGAGTGAAAGAGCTTGCATTTCTACAGCGCCTTTCGTGCCTTCAAACTGCCTACGTGCGCTTTTTAGGCAGTGAAGTAATTTTGAACATTGTTGTAAGATGGGAAAAACACAGCAGCCAAATTACGGAAAGCAATCTTTCACAAATAACAAAGTCATCAGTATCAGGTAAACTGTTTACAAAGCTGTGGGCTGAGGGATAAATATTGAACAGGAAACTGCAGAGAACTTCCCCAATTCCTTCTTCAAAATAGTGCCGTGGGATCTTTTCCATCCAGTTGAAGGGGCCTTATGTAAACAGGACCAAAAATACAGTGGCTTTGACTTTTTTTTGATTTGATTTATTATTGTCGCATGTATTAACATACAATGAAAAGTATTGTTTCTCGCACCCTATACAGACAAAGCATACCATTCATAGAGAAGGAAAGGAGAGAGTGCAGGATGTAGTGTTACAGTCATAGCTAGAGTGTAGAGAAACTTAATGCAAGGTAGGTTCATTCAAAAATCTGATGGCAGCAGGGAAAAAGTTGTTCTTGAGTTGGTTGGTAGGCGACCTCAGGCTTTTGTGTCTTTTTCCTGACAGAAGAAAGTGGAAGAAAGAATGTCCGGGGTGCATGGGGCTCTTAATTATGCTGGCTGCTTTGCCGAGGCAGTGGGAAGTGTAGACAGAGTCAGTGGATGGGAGGGTGGCTTGCGTGATGGATTGGGCTACATTCACGACCTTTTGTAGTTCCTTGCGGTCTTGGGCAGAGCAGGAGCCATACCAAGCTGTGATACAGCCAGGAAGAATGTTTCTATGCTTCTGGGAATCTGAAACGAGAACAGAAAACAGTGGAAGTATTCAAGTGGGCTTGCAGCATTGGCGGAGAGAGAGAGAGAGCAAGAGAGAGAGAGAGCAAGAGAGAGAGAGGTGACTCTATAAAGGTCGCTCCAGTTCTCATTGCACAAACACTGCCAAAGCTGGTGGACATTTTAAGCATTTGCCGTTTTTACTTGCCACTGTCATTCTAAAAGCTGGACCTTTCAACAATGTAGCACACCTCAGTACAGCACTGGAATGTCAGGTCAAGATGCGGAGATGCCGGCGTTGGACTGGGGTAAAATGAGAAAGAATTCTCACAACACCAGGTGAAAGTCCAACAGGTTTATTTGTAGCAAACGTCAGTAGCTTTTGGAACTGGCTGTTCGTTGACATCACGTCAAGTCAGTGGGTCTGAAACCCTCCAAACTTTCTGACTGGGAACCACAGCCCACACACACAGTATGGTCACAGAGGCTGCTCTGACTGTAGTGACACGGCTATGTTTGGTGGTAGTGTGTGTCACATCACTCAGGGAGTCCAGGTTGCTGTGGCAATGTGCACTTCCTACACATATGTTGAGGTCTTGAACTATGGGTCATAATGATAGAGGATCCAAGTTTCTTTCTATCAAATGGCTGGTTAGCATAGTGCCAGGGACTCAGATTCAATTCCAGCCTTGGGTGACTGTCTGTGTGGAGTCTGCATGTTCTCCCCATGTCGATGTGCGTTTCCTCTGGGTGTTCCAGTTTCCTCCTACAGTCCAAAGACATGCTAAATTGCCCCTTAGTGTCCCAAAATGTGTAGGTTAGGGTTTTTTTTGGGGTACATTGGATGGTCAGATGCTCTTTCCTTGGGTCGCAGAGTCATGTACTAGAGGACATAAGTTTAAGGTGTGTTGGGAAAAGTTTAGAGGATATGTGCGAGGCAAGTTTTTTATACAGAGGGTGGCAAATACCTGGAACGGGGAGGTGGTTGGAGCAGGTACGATGGTAGCATTTAAGGGTCAACTTGACAACTACCTGAATAGGATGGGAATGGAAGGATACAAACTCCATAAGTTTTAGTTTAGGCAAGCATCATGATCGGCGCAGGCTTGGAGGGCTGAAGGGCCTGTTCCTGTGCTGTACTGTCCTTTGTTCTTGAAAGACGTGGATTCACAGAAAAGTGCCTGCGTTGAAGAGTCGCTGCAGACCCAATGGGTCAAGTGGTCTCCGTCTACACTGCAGGGATTCCTATGATCCTCTCCAGCTTTTATTGCCTGTTACTGGCGTGTGTTGGAAGGATCTACAGCTTGATAATCAGTTTGTTTTGCCAGTGGCCATGGGACAAGAGATTGTGGAAAGATTCCACGGCCAGGGGAGGGTTAACACAAGAATTGCAAAAAAAAGAAGACAACCTTGAATGCCGCCCTGTGATTATCTTTTGTAGAAAGGGAAAGGGGCTGTATCAGCAACGTTGACAGCAAGATGTCCCTGCTCTGAATGAAGGAGAGAGCTGCTGGCTCAGTGAGGCATGGTATTTCCCAGCTTTATCTCATCCGCACAACGCCCCCCCCAACTCCCTCCACGCTTGAAGATAGCAGTGAGCCAGGTGGCTTAACTTAAGATTGAAAAAAATGTTAATTATCTCCTGGTCAGTGAGCTGGTCACATTTGTTATAAATTAGGAGAAACTGGAGAAGAGTGCACAGGAAAAGAAGCAGAGTGTAATTCCGACAGTATTCTGTGACATGAGCAAAATGAAAGCAGACACTGAAACCAGCTTGTATCGCCTGCCTGTGGTTCAAGGGAAATCTCTTACCAATGAGCTCAAGGCATACGGGTTTGATTAACTTTGTTTTCTGTCTAAATACAGAATTAATCTCTCCCTTTCGGAAACCAAACCTCCTCCTCCTCCCTCAACTTCCCTCCACTTTCTACTTCCCCCATCTCTGCTACTCCCCTCAGCGTTTAGAATCCTGCTATTCAACTTTCAAACAGTAAAGAGGTTCTTGTTGACCCCTTCCTCTCCTGATCCTGACTGGGCACAGTGCACTGACTGCCCTCCCAAATCCTCCCACTGATACCCTGCCCAATTGCGTGGCAAGGGGAACAGTATAATTGTGCTGAATTCAACAGGCTGGGTGGCACAGTGGTTAGCACTACTGCCTCACGGTGCTAAGGACCTGGGTTCAGTTCCTGGCTTGGGTCACTATCTGTGTGGAGTTTACACATTCTTCCCATGTTTGTGCGGGTTTCCTTTGGGTGCTCTGGTTGCCCCCCACAATCTGAAAGACATGCTGGTTATGTGCATTGACCCAAACGGGTGGTGACTAGGAGAATTTCACAGTAACTTCTTTGCAGTGTTAATGTAAACCTTACTTATGACTAGTAAATACTTTAATTTATTGGATGTTACTGGAGCCCCATGCAGCCTTGTTTTAGGGAAAGTTTGTTGAATTTGGGAAGTTGATGACCTCATGGTTTTATTGCTAGACTATTAATCCAGAAACTCAGCTAATGCTCTGGGGACCTGGGTTCAAATCTCCCCACAGCAGATAGTAGAATTTGAATTCAATAAAAAATATCTGGAATTAAGAATCTACTGATGACCATGAAACCATTGTTGGAAAAAGCCATCTGGTTCCCTAATATCCTTTAGGGAAGGAAATCTGCCGTCCTTCCCTGGTCTGGCCCACACGTGACTCCAGAGACACAGCAATGAGGTTGACTTTCAACTGCCCTCCAAGGAAGTTTATTGTCCAGTCGGGATGGGCAATAAACCAGCCAGCGATGCCCATGTCCCATGAATGAATAAGAAAACCTCAAGCTGTTCCTTGGACAGCTGGAGACCCTTCCAGGGATTACAGACCCTGAGGGTGGAGATCCAGCCATCGGGAGGTGCCAGCCAGAGGCCAGCAATTCTCTTGAACAGAAGCGCCATCAAGACGGCAATATCTGCGAGTATGTCAGAAGTAGGAGCCATTTGGCCCCTCAAGCCTGCTCCCCCAATCAAATTGATCATGGCTAATCTTCTGCATCAATGTAATTTTCCCTTACTATCACCATTTTTTAATATTTGTTTGTGGGATATGGGCATGGCTGGCTGGGGCTGGCATTTATTGCTCACTCATTTGGATGTGAGAGGAAGGTTCTTTACGCAGAGAGTTGTGGGGGTATGGAACGCGCTACCGAGTAGGGTGGTGGAGGCAGGAACGTTGGACTCGTTTAAGGTTCAGTTAGACAGACACATGAGTGAAACGAGGATGGAGGGTTATAGTAGGGGCTATTAAATAATGTCAGAACCTCGGGAGACACCGGAAATGCAGACTTGTAAGTTAACAATTTTGTCTTTGTATTCCGCAGGTGGAGGTCCACCTCGTTGTCAAACGAGGGGCATGCACACGGTGGGTCGTGCGTGGGCTGCTCTTGGAGGTTCCGGGAGTGGCCTAGTACTTCGTGTCGGTGTGTGTGCTTGATCCTAGACCGGTAGACGGGCGCCGCAACAGCTCAGTGACTAGCACTGCTGGCTGTGCAGATACATGGATTTGGGCCTGTGTCTGTGGGAGTTTGCGCATTCTCCCTGTGGTTGCGTGGGTTTCCTCCAGGCGCTCCGGTTTCCTCCCACACCCCAAAGATGTGCTCTTAGGCTAATTGGTTTACCAAATTGACACTATTCTCCCCTGAATCTGGCTAAGTTAGGGGTTCCATTCGTAGACACGGAGGGCAGGGTAGGTGTAGGGTGATGCGGCGGTGCGGGCTCGTTGGGCCGAAGGGCCTGTTTCCCGTGCTGGGTTGTTCTTTGTTCTTTGTTCTCCTGAGGGTATTTTAAGAGTCAACCACTTTGCTGTGGGTCTGGAGTCACATGTAGGTCAGACTGGCAAGGACAGCAGATTTCCTTCCCTGAAGGTCATTAGTGATCCAGATAGGTTTTTCCGACAATTAACAATGGTTTCATAGTCATCATTAGACCTTTAATTCCAGATTTTTTGAATTCAAATTTCACCATTTGCCATGTTGGTATTCAAACCCAGGTCCCGAGAGCATTACCCGGCTCTCTGGATTACTATTACAGATGTGCATTAATATCTAGAAATCTATTGTTCTCTGCTTTGAACATACTCAATGACTCAGCCTCTGGAGTAGAGAATTCCTAAAGATTCATCCACCACTCTCTGAGAAAAAGAATTCTTCCTAAACTCAGTTCTAAATGGTCTATGTATTATTCTGAGGCCATGCCCTCTGGTTCTACACACCACCCACGAGCCCCCAACCCCCCCCCCCCCATCCCCCTATCCCCAGCCAGGGGCAATAGCCTTCCTGCATCTACCCTGCTGTGAAGTATTCTATGCTTCGATGAGGTCACATCTCACTCTTCAAAACTCCAGGGAATAAGGGCTCAGTCTCCTCAATCTCTCCTCATGAATTAATCCCGGCATTCCAGGAATCAGTCTGGTGAACATTTGTTGTATTTCTTCTCTGGTAATTAATCCTTCCTTTGGTAAGGATATCAAAATGGCACATGATATTTCAGTTGTGGTCTAACCAAGGCTCTATATAACTGCAACAAGTCTTCTTTACTCCAATTCTCATGCCATAAAGGCCAGTGTATCATCTGCCTTTATAATTGCTTGCTCTACCTGCATGTTAGCTTTTAGTGACTTAAGAACAAAAACATTTAGGTCTCTTTGGGCATCAACATTTCCCAATCTCTCCTCATTTCTGGTTTTCGTACTAAAGTGGATAAATTCACATTTTTCCACATTATATTCCATCTGTCATGTTCTTGCTCATTTACTCAATCTGTCTAAATCATCTTGAAGCCACTTTGCATCCTCCTCCCAATCCCACCGAGTTTCAGCAAACCTGGAAATATTACACATGATGCCCACATCCAAATCATTGACATAGATTGTGAATATTGACATCACAAATAGGAACAGGAGGTGGCCATTCAGCCCATCATGTGTAATGTTTTGCCACCTAATAAATCTATTTATATATATATATATAGCCTTACCTACAAAACAAAGGAGCCATATTATTGTTTCACAGGACTTTGGAACAAGGAGTCATCCAAGTGATGGAAATCTATTCTGGAGTAACCATTCTCAGTGAAACTATTTTGGAAGGGCACTGGAAAATTCAGCACTGCGTTGGAGGGAGAAAGGAACCAGTTAGAAACTGGGACTGCTTTGAGACTTAATCCTGCATTGTGATTCAGAACTGTGGTGCACGGCAAATTGAGTTGAAGAAAGAATCTCGGTTGAGTTAATTAATTAACGCCAAAGTACCTTTTCTTTAAATTTCGGCTGGATATTAGTTGCTTGTTAAGTAATCTTTGATCTATGCTGATTTTTGATCATTTGTTTCAGTAAAAGTCTGAAAAATGTGAAGTCCTACTCTGCGAGGCTTTCCATCAGTCACTGGGAAATGATTCTTTTAAAATTATCTGTCTCTGCTGGGACCGTAACAATAGTCACTGTTGTAATGTAGGAAAATGCAGAGTTAATTTACACACAGAAATCTCTCACAAGCAGCAACACGATCAGGATCATGGGCCTTTATCCATCCAACAGTACGGGCAGACAGGGCCATCCGATCTGAAAGACAGTAACTCCAACAATGCAGCACTCCCTCAACACTGCACTGGAGCCCCAGTGTTGCAGCTCCAGAGTGGAGCTCAGACCCATAACCTTCTGACTTAGAGACAAAGTGTGCACCAGCTATGATATGGCTGGTCTTTTTGTCAGGGTTGATGTTCCATACAAGTCTCCTCCTGTCCCTCTCCATCTCACCCCAATATATCCACCAATCCCCTCCTCTCTCATATACTTGTCCAGCTTCCCCAGAAGTGAACCCATACTATCCACTTCAATCATTCTCTGTTGCTAAAAAGTTCCACATTCTCACCGCTGACTGAAATCATTTCCTCTGAATGAAACGGGTTCAACAAGTAGTTAAGAAGGCAAATGGCATGGAGGACCTACCTTGCATTAAGTTGATCTTTCTCTCCACCCTTGCTATGACTGTAACACTACATTCTGCACCCTCTCATTTCCTTCTCCCCTATGTACTCAATGATGGTATGCTTTGTCTGTATAGCACGCAAGAAACAATATGTTTCACTGCATCCCACTACATGTGACAATAATAAATCAAATCAAATTTACAACTAAGGTGCATAGAAGTTTCTTCTTTCAGATGGTGGTGAATCTCTGGAACTCTCCAAAGAGTGGTAAAGTATTAGAAGTATTCAAAGTGAAGGTAGATAAATCGAGGAATAGAGGGTTATGGGGAAAGACACAGAAAAGGATTTATTTGATTCCTTTTTGTCACATGTATTAGTATACAGTGAAATGTATTGTTTCTTGTACACTATACAGACAAAGCATACCGTTCACAGAGAAGGAAAGGAGTTAAAGTTCATTTATTAGTCAGAAGTAGGCTTACATTAACGCTGCAATGAAGTTATTGTAAAAATGCCCTAGTCGCCACACTCCAGCACCTGTTCGGGTACACTGAGGGAGAATTTGGCATGGCCAATTCATTTAACTTGCACATATTTGGACTGTGGGAGGAAACCGGAGTGTCTGGAGGAAACACACGCAGGTAGAGGGAAAATGTGCAAACAGACAGTGACCCAAGCCAGGATTCGAACCTGGGTCTCTGGGGCTGTGAAGCAGCGGTGCTAACCACTGCACCACCGGGTGCAGAATGTAATGTTACAGTCATAGCTAGGGAGTAGAGAAAGATCAACTTAATATGAGATAGGTCCATTGAAAAGTCTGATGACTCAAGCTGTTCTTAAGTTGTTTTGAGGCTGGCATAGATCATCCATGCTGGGATTGAATTGTGGGGCAGGCTTGGCGGTCTGGTGGCCTACTGCTGCTTCTATTTCTTGTGTATCCTGTTGGATTTATTAACGATAGTGGAGTTCACTAGTCCTGATCCCAGACCACAAGTGTTAACCTTTTCTCTACATAGAGACATAGAGGTTTACGGCATGGAAACAGGCCCTTCAGCCCAATTTGTCCATGTCACCCTTTTTTTAAAATCCTAAGCTAATCCCAATTGCCTGCATTGGGCCCATATCCCTCTGTATCCATTTTATCTGTGTAATTGTCTAAGTGCTTTTCAAAAGGGACAATTGTACCAACCTCTACTATTATCTCTGGTAGCTCATTCCAGACACTCACCACCCTCTGTGTGGAAAAAAATTACCCCTCTAAACCCTTTTGTATCTCTTCTCTCTCACCTTAAACCTATGCCCTCTAGTTTTAGACTCCCGTGCCTTTGGAAAATGATATTGACTATCCAGTTGATCTGTGCCCCTCATTATTTTATAGACCTCTATATGATCACATATAGATCTCTGTATGGTCTCATATATCACTATATGATCTCTATATGGTCTCATACATCACTATATGATCTCTATATGGCACAGCCTCAAAATAAAGAGGGGGGGGTCAGTTTAGATCGGAGTTGAGGAGGAACTTCTTCACTCAAAGTGTGGTGAATCTCTGGAATTCTCTGCCCGTTGAAGTGGTGGAGGCTACCTCGCTGAATATATTTAAGTCACGGATAGATAGGTTTTTGATAGGCAAGGGGATTAAGGGTTATGGGGAGAAAGCGGGAAAGTGGAACTGATCCACTTCAGATTGGCCATAATCTTATTGAATGGCGGGGCAGGCTCAAAGGGCTAGGTGGCCTACTCCTGCTCCTATTTCTTATGTTCTTATGTTCTTATCACCCCTCAGCATTCTACACTCCAGGGAAAAAAGTCCCAGTCTATCCAACCTCTCCTTATAACTCAAACATCTGCATTTCCATAACTTCACCCTAACAGGTTACACATCAATTTTCACATTCTATAGAAAAGAGACCCAGCCTGTTTGGTTATTAGGTCAATCTCGGATCAAGCTTCGTGTTCTTGCTTACTTTCAGTCAACCTTTATGAGAATTACTTTTCTCTTCCCTGTGCCGAGCTGTCTCGGGTAATTAGTGATGTGATTCCATTGAAGGTGTTTTGAAGCAGGTTGAGCGATGCTTTGGTATTTGCAGTGACATTCATCTCAGGCCACAGTTTGTTTACCGCAGCTTAAACTCAGCTCAGACATCAGAGACCCGGAGAAACTCATGCCACTCAAAGCATTCGGCAATGTGTGATGAGGAACACACTATCTGAAAGGCTGGTGGAAGCAGAATCAGGGGGCATTTATCAAGGCAAATTGGGTCATTGTTGGAAGGGAGATGGCATTTCCAGTTTCACTTGTGCCTCATCTTTAATTTGATTTAATTTGATTTATTATTGTCACGTGGATTGAGCTACAGTGGAAAGTATTGAAACTTAGAAAATTAGACAAAGCAGGTTCAGAAAGAACGCTCCCAATGGTGGCAAAGTCCAAAACTAGGGGCTATAGTTTGAGGATAAGGAGTGAGAACTGAGGTGAGGAGAAATTTCTTCACCCAGAGGGTGGTGAATCTGTGGAATTCACTACCACAGAATATAGCCGAGGCCAAAATGTCGTCTGATATCAAGAAGAAATTAGGTATAGCTCTTGGGGCTAAAAGGATGAAGGAATATGGGAGGAAGGGCAGGCAACCAGAATATTGAATTCGATGACCAGCCATGATCAAAATGAATGGTGGAACAGGCTCGAAGGGCCAAATGGCCTCATCCTGCTTCTAGTTTCTAGTGTTTCCTGTGCGCTATACAGACAAAACACACCAGTCATAGAGTACACAGGAGAGAAGGAAAGGACAGGGTGCAAAGTATACCGTTGCAGTCACAGCTAGGGTGTAGAGAAAGAACAGAACATTATAACAGAGCGAATAAAGTACAATTTTAAAAGCAGAGAAGGAGAGTAGAAGCTGGAATTGGAGGATTTGCTGGGGGCCAGCTCACAAGACGTCGCCTCGCTCCTTGAATCTCCAGAATTACATAAGGCTTGGTGGATTGGCCATGGTCAATGTGTGGGGTAATGGAATAGGACAGGGGAGAGGGTAAGATACTCCGTTGGAGAGTTGGTGCAGACCCGATGAGCTGAATGGCCTCTTTTGCACTGTAGGGATTCTTTGATTCTATGGGACGGCACAACGGCACAGTGGTTAGCACTACTGCCTCATAGCACCAGGGACCCAGGTTTGATTCCTGGCTTGGGTCACTGTTTGTATGGAGTCTCCCTGTGTCTGTGTGGGCTTCCTCCGGGTGCTCCAGTTTCCTCCCACAGTCCAAAGATGTGTGGGTTAGGTGCACTGGCTGTGATAAATTCTCCCTCAGACAACAGGCATGTTTGTGTGTTTTGTTTGCAATGAAAGTACTGAAGTCCTGTGTACAGTTCTCTTCATCCTATTATAGAAAGGATATTATTAAACTAGAAAGAGTGCAGAAGAGATTTACTAGGATGTTGCAGGACTTGGTTTGAATTATAAGGAGAGGCAGGATAGACTGGGACATTTTTTCCTGGAGCATAGGAGAATTAGGAGTGATCTTATAGAGGTCTATAAAATAATGAGGGGCGTAGATCAGCTAGATAGTCAATATCTTTTCCCAAGTGTAGTGGAGTCTAAAACTAGAGGGCATAGGTTTAAGGTGAGAGGGGAGCAATACAAAGCGTCCAGAGAGGTAAATTTTTCACACAGAGGGTGGTGAGTGTTTGTAACAAGCTGCCAGGGGCAGTAGTAGAGGCGGGTACAATTTTGTCTTTTAAAAAGCATTTCGACAGTCACATGGGTACAATGGGTATAGAGGGATATGGTCCAAATGCGGACAATTGGGATTAGCTTAGGGTTAAAAAAAGGGGCAACACGGACAAGTTGGGTCAAAAGGCCTGTTTCTGTGCTGTAAACCTCTGTGACTGTATAAAAGGGGGGATTTTGAGTTTTGAATTGTAACTGGTCCGATTGACGCCTCTGGCTTTCCATAGTCTTGCAACTATGTCACGAGGTCATTGGATAAACATATGGATGATATTGGAATAGTGTAGGTTTAGATTGGTTTCACAGGTCGACGCAACATCGAGGGCCGAAGGGCCTGTATTGCGCTGTAATGTTCTATGTTCGGAGAGGCTGCCTCTGGAGGCAGACATCTTGCGATCAGTTCAAAAAAGCTTCTTCTCAGTACAATCACATTCTCAATTGTGCCATAACATGAGATCAGAGTTTCACTAACTTCAGATTATTCCATCCTACTTAGGTTCCATACACATCGGTTACCCATCACCGTAAAGAAAACATTTACTTTATCTTAATTTCCTAATTGATTCACTCTTGCCCAAATGTGTACCTTTCAGTTGTAACTACACCAGCCCTCCCTGTTGGGATTTAATTTGCCCCGTTGTCTTCAAATATGCCCCCAGTGCCCTGTTTTCAATAATGTCTCACACACACACTGTGCAACTGGATATGAGCAATTGTATGCGGAGTGGTCTTGCCAACTTCTCGAATCTCCACAAAAATCAACTTTAGAAGTTCCAGGAATGTGTCATGGCATTCTGAGGTCCTGAATTTCTGAATGGAAATGTAAAAGGAAATTCCATCCTCCCCTCATCTCCACCTTTCCGTTGCGCGTTGCCCTGTATGAGACTAACACATACTCAACTGCAGGCAACCATGATTAAACTAACTTCAATTAACCTTCCCCAGCAGAGAGGGTAGCAGAGGGGACAATGTAAACACCGTGCTTATGCACGTTACACATCCTATATTGCTCAGCACCCTTCCTGTGACATCAGCCCTGAACAGTGTGCTACCTGTAAGGTTACCCCCCTCCCCCACTCCCGCACCCCCATTTAGACTCATCCTCTCTCCGACCCCACCACATCAATTAGAATCATAGAATCACTACAGTGCAAAAGGAGGCCATTCAGCCCATCGAGCCTGGACCAACAACAATTCCACCCAAGCCCTATCCCTGTAACCTCATGTATTTATCCTAGCTAATCCCCCCTCCGCCCCCCGACTCGAAGGGGCAATTTAGCATGGCCAATCCACCTAACCCGCGCATCTTTCGACTGTGGGGGGAAACCCACACAGGCACGGGGAGAAAGTGTAGACCCCGCACAGGCAGCGACCATGCCAGGAATTGAACCCAGGTCCCTGGCACGGTGAGACAGTAGTGCTTACCACTATGCCACCTTGTCTATCTATCTTTTTTCATCATCTTCGGTCACCTCTTAATCAAGGGAATATAAGACTAGACACTAGTTACAGTCCTCCCATTTTAACTCTTCTGGCCCCCGTATCATTCTAATCCACGGCCAGTACAAGAGACCAAGTCTAATCATTGGGAGTAGACACTGGGCTGATTTAAAGCAAAAGCAAGAATGTGTAATGAAAAAGCAGGAGGTTTGGTATTCTGAGATCTTAAAAGGGAGGCAGGGACTTCTTCATCTGAATATATCCTGTGATCTTGTAAAGCCAGATGGAAAGATTGCCTTGGCAAGATATCTGAACAAGCTTGTAAATACTGCTGTGTGTAATAACGTTGCCTGCACATAAATGAGCAAAAGTAGAAACCTGAGGTAGATGGAACTGGGAAAATGTTCAAAAATTTGACCCAAAGCAGATGTGGCTTCTGTTGCCCTACAAAGCCTTCCCTAGGGGCCCTCATGCTGGAGTTTTGTTGCAGCCTGTTTCTTGTTATTTTGGGAACTGAATTCACCAGGCAACCCACCTAAAGCCCACACCCACTCCTGCTCCCTCCCATCATTCCCAAAAACAAAACCTCAACGATGATTTCTAATTCCTGTGTGCGAGAGCGGGGGACTTTGAGAGTCGGACAGAGTCACGTATGAACCCACTGGGAGTGATGCAGGGGACACCGGGCATCACTGGGTGACTGGAAGCTTCAGTGGAGAATTCTTGGGAGAAGTTGACTGTCAGGTCATTTGTTGGGGCTTAGGTGGGGATAGGAATGGTAATACGCAGAGGTCAGACAAGGCTTGTAGTTTCTATGGAGAGCCCACAACAGCATTCCTATCCCACTCCAAAATTACAAAATGTTTAAACAAGCCTTGCTCTCCTGGTCCCCTCCTGTTCACAGCATGTGTTCTTTTCATCAAATCCATCCATATCCTTGCCACTCCCTCCCTCTCTTTGAAACCTCCTCCAGTCTTGTCCCGTCCATCAATGTTTGGGACAGCACAGTGGCACAGTGGTTAGCACTCTTCTTCACAGCTCCAGGGACCTGGGTTCGATTCCTGGCTTGGGTCACTGCCTGCACATTCTCCCCGTGTCTACATGGGTTTCCTCCAGGTGCTCCGATTTCCTCCCAAAATCCGAAGATTTAATTGGCTACGCTAAATTTCCCGAGTGTCCTGGGATGTTTAGATTAGAGGGGTAGTAAATATGTGGGGTGAAGGGAATGGGGTCTGGGTGGGGTTGTTTCCGGTCTTGCTTGAGCAAAATCCCGCCCTTAAGATCTGGAAATCCTTCCTTCAATTTCTCTGCCTCCTGGCATCTCTTTCTCCTTTGAGAGATTCCTTAAAACATCGCACGGTGTGGTTAGCACGGCTGCCTCACAGCTCCAGGGGCCCCCAGGTTCGATTCCGGTCTTGGGTGACTGTGACTCGGGTGTGGAGTTTGCATGTTCCCCCCGTGTCTGCGAGGGTTTTCTCCGGGTGCTCCGGTTTCCTCCCACAGTCAAAAGGTGTACGGGTTAGATGGACTGGCCTTGCTAAATTGGCCCAAGGTGTATAGGTTAAAGGGATTAGAGGAATAAATAGAGGAGTTCTGGGGATACGGCAGGGGTGTGGGCCTGGATAAAATGCTCTGTTCGAGAGTCATTGCTGTATTTTTGGGCCAAATGGCCTCCTTCTGCACTGTAGGGATTCTATGACCTCACTGATCGAGTGTTTGGTCACATATCCCTGTACCTTCTTCACAAATCGTGTCTATCTGATATTGCGGCGATGTAGTTTAAGATATTGCAATATGCTGAAGGCACATATGGTGGGGGATGCAATGGCCTAAGAACTGGTTCCTTGGGGAACAGTGATCTTGTCCTGTCCATCAATGTTATTTGTGCACACATAAATGCCAGTTCTTGCATTGGAGAATGCCAACCTGCTTCTTAATGGCTGTACCTCATGTGCAATTTACCACTAATTGTAATCTTACTGAGAGAAACAACATGATAACTTGTGAACTTTCACACCCAAAATCATGACAATTAAGGTAATTATAGATGAGGAATTCTTTCACCTTAATTCATCAATGCGGAGAGATCTAGAGGTCTCCCATTGCACTGCCCAATTAGTCCCCAAATGATTTTGGGTCATTCCATTCTGAAATTTATCTTCGACCTAATTCTTACTTTGCTCAGTCTTTGTGCTGTACCTGTAAAGACTTGATTGCCTGTTAATTCGAACCATTACCTTGTAATTGAGTTTGTGTCTATATATGCCCTGTTTGTGAACCAAATTCTTCACTCACCTGATGAAGGGGCAGTGTTCCGAAGTCTACCAAATAAACCTGATGAACATTAACCTGATGTTGTGAGACTAATTATTCTTCGACAATAACTTTCAATACTTCTTTCGCACGTGCACTGTATCAATTTTTTGAAGTATTATTTTAGGTCAATTTTTCATGGGATCATGTGACAGCTCACAGGACCATTCAGCCCATTGTGCCTATGCTAGCCCTTTAAAAAAACTATCCAATTTGTTCACTCTCCCTTGCTCTTCCCAAAAACCCATCCATTTTTTCCCCTTTTGAGTGTTTATCTAATTCCTTTTGATAATTATTTCTGAATCAGTTTCCACCATTCTTTCTGGCAGCTGATACTCAGTCACAGCAAATCAATATACAAAAAAATCTCTCCTCTGTTCTCCATTGATTCTTCTGCCAATTACCTTGAATCAGCGTTCAATATCTAACCCCGTGCTGCACCTATCTTGAGTGTGTTTGATGAGGACAGTGTAGAGGGAGCTTTACTCTGTATCTAACCCCGTGTTGTACCTGTCCTGGGAGTGTTTGATGGGGGACAGTGTAGACAGAGTTTTATTCTGTATCTAACCCCGTGCTGTACCTGTCCTGGGAGTGTTTGATGGGGACAGTGTGGAGGGAGCTTTACTCTGTATCTAACCCCATGCTGTACCTGTCCTGGAAGTGTTTGATGGGGAAGTGTAGAGGGAGCTTTTCTCTGTATCTAACCCTGTGCTGTCCCTGTCCTGGAAGTGTTTGATGGGGGACAGTGTAGAGGGAGCTTTACTCTGTATCTAACCCCGTGCTGTACCTGTCCTGGGAGTGTTTGATGGGGGGACAGTGTAGAGGGAGCTTTACCCTGTATCTAACCCCGTGCTGTACCTGTCCTGGGAGCGTTTGATGGGGACAGTGTAGAGGGAGCTTTACTCTGTATCTAACCCCGTGCTGTACCTGTCCTGGGAGTGTTTGATGGGGGGACAGTGTAGAGAGAGCTTTACTCTGTATCTAAGCCCGTGCTGTACCTGTCCTGGGAGTGTTTGATGGGGACAGTGTAGAGAGAGCTTTACTCTGTATCTAACCCCGTGCTGTACCTGTCCTGGGAGCGTTTGATGGGGGGACAGTGTAGAGGGAGCTTTACTCTGTATCTAAGCCCGTGCTGTACCTGTCCTGGGAGTGTTTGATGGGGGGACAGTGTAGAGGGAGCTTTACTCTGTATCTAAGCCCGTGCTGTACCTGTCCTGGGAGTGTTTGATGGGGGGACAGTGTAGAGGGAGCTTTACACTGTATCTAACCCTGTGCTGGAATTGTAGAAAAGAGAAAGGGGTTCCAATAAGAGAGCTGACAACCCTCGATTTTGTAGCAAAAACAGTCACAAAGGAAAAAAAATGGAATAAAAAATCATTGTTTACTGACCTGGTGGTCACCAGTAATCTTGAAAGCTCCCATTGCAATCCAAAGAATTTCATCGGGGCTGTTCCAGATGGATTTTGCTGTGATGTTTTACAGGATTCAGCCCTGTTTCCCCTGCAGCATCACAGCAGTCTTGGGTCACACAGGCCACATTCCATGGAGCTGGAAGATTTCAAGTGCAAACGACTCTAATTTATTCACTTTGATCGAAGTCTCTTTTGTAGTTTGATTCCTGCTGAGGTCTCTGTGCCTCTAGGGTAGGATGAATTGAGCTGGTACAGTTTTTAACCTACAACCCCTACTAAATCACCAAAATTCTCTCTCTCTATCCATCTCTCTCCCTTTCCACTTCTTCTGTCACATATCTATTTGTATCGTCTTCTATGTGTATTTTTAAATCTCTGTCTTCATCTTTTTTTACCCAGTTCACTATTCGTCTTATTATTTGCAAAGCATCACCAAATATTTCCAGCACAGAAACAGACCATTCAACCCATCTGGGCTACATTTGTCCTTCTGTCCCTCGGGCAACCCCTCCCCGCTCCTTCTCACTAACCCCATCAGCATACTCTACTTGTTTCAATAGCAAATTTCACCTGAAATTTAGTTTAAAGTTTGAAGTTTATTTATTAGTCACAAGTAAGGCTTACATTAACACTGCGCTGAAGTTACTGCGAAAATCCCCTACTGGCCACGCTCCAGTGCCTGTTCGGGTACACTGAGGGAGAGTTTAGCACGGTTAATGTACCTAACCAGCATGTCTCTTGGACTGTGGAAGGAAACCGGAGCACCCAGAGGAAACCCTCGCAGACACGGGGAGAACGTGCAGACTCCACACAGACAGTGACCCAAGCTGGGAATCGAACCGGGTCCCTGACGCTGTGAGGCAGCAGCGAGAGGTGTAGTTGACAGTAAATAACATTTAAGGATTGAACTCACTCACCTTTTAAAGTTTATTTATTTGCGTCATAAGCAGGCTTACACTAACACTGCAATGAAGTTACTGTGAAATTCTCCGAGTCACCACACTCCGGCGCCTGTTCGGGTACACGGAGGGTGAATTTAGCACAGCCACTGCATCTAACCAGCATGCCTTTCAGACCAGCATTGATGCTGGTTGCCTCAGCTAGTCCTTCCCACATTTTAACCACCCCTGAATTCCCTCTGCATTTCTTGGTAACTTGCAAGTGGAGGCATCTTTGCTACGCCTGCCTTATCTACCCTTGTCGTAATCGTAAAGAGCTCTGAGTGTTTATTCCAAAATTTTCTTCTTCCCAGAGAAGGAAGTCCCAAGCTGTTCAATCTTTCCTGATAGCTACACTCTCTTGCTTCATGCTGTGTTAGGCCACATTTGGAGTGTTGCATAGAGTTCTGGTCACCACACTACCCGGAGGATGTGGAACGTTTGGAGAGAGCGCAAAGAAGGTTCACCAGGATGTTGCCTGGTGCCGAGGGTGTTGACTATGCGGAGAGGTTGAATAAACTCGGATTGTTTCCACTGGAGGCTGAAGAGGAGATCTAATAGAGGTTTACAAAATTATGAGAAGCGTAGATAGGGAGGATAGTCAGATGCTTTTTCCCAGGATGGAAGGGGGCATGGGTTCAAGGTGAGAGGGGAAAGTTTAAGGGAACTGTGCAGGGGAAGTTTTTCACGCAGAGGGTGGTGAGTGCCTGGAACGCGCTGCCAGAGGAGGTGGTGGAAGCAGGCACATTAGCAACATTTCAGAGGCATCTGGATGGATACATGAATAGGGAGGGAATATAGAGATATGGACCGAGTAAGGGCAGGAGGTTTTATTTTAGTTCAGTTAGGGCATTATGATCGGCACAGGCTTGGAGGGACGAAGGGCCTGTTCCTGTTCTGTAATTTTCTTTGTTCTTTGCTCACCTTTCAGAAGATAGTGGCGAGCTATCTACGTGAACATGTGGTGTGGATACATCCACAGTGCTGATGGGGAGGGGGTTCCGGGACTTTGATCCAGCGACAGTGAAGGAACAACAATATATGTCCAAATGAGGATGCTGCGTGACTTGGAAGGGATCTTCAAGGCAGTGATGTTCCCATGTATCTGCTGTTCTTGTCTTTCCAGGTGTTTGAGGTTGCAGATTTGGAAGGTGCTGGCAAAGGAGCCTTGGTGAGTCGCTACAGTGCAATTTGTAGATGGCACACAAGGCTGCCACTGTGGTGGTGCGATGGGGGAGGATGTATAAGGCAGTGCTGGATGGCACACCAATCAAACAGGGTTGCTTTGTGCATCAGTTATTTAGATTCGGGCATTGTTAAAACAATTTCAAAATTTGCAGATGGCATTAAGTTGCAGATGTAATTAATGCAGATGAGAGCTGAGATAAAATGCAGGAATGTGTCAATAAATCTGCTGAATGGGCTTGTCATCGACAAAAGGAGTTCATTATGAATAGGCGTAAGGTAATGCATTTTGACAGAGAGAATGAGGAGGTCACATACTGCTTGGAAAATAAATGTTTATACGGTGCAGCTGAGCGAGGGATCAGAGGTACAGATTCACAAATCACTAAAAGGAGCAGTGCAGGTTAATGATGTCATAAAAAGCAAACAAATGACTGAGGTTCATTACTGGTGTAATAGGATAGGAAAGCAGAGGAGTTATATTAGCTTGCGTAGAACCTTTGTTAGATCACATACAACACTGCGGACAGTAATGGTCTCCATGTTATAGAAAGGATATTGAGGCATCGGAGAAGGTGGAGAAAGATTTACTCGATTTATCTGCTAAAAGACAGAGATGGCATGCATTGTTGGAGGAGCCATCTTCACAGTAACTTCATTGCAGTATTAATGTAAGCCTACTTGTGATTCTAATAAATAAACTTTAAACTTTAATTATTAAAGGAAGGTCTTGTTCTTTGTCTAGCCTCAGTAGTAGATGTAACAGACAGGAGTACGGAAAATAGGAGCAGGAGGAGACCATTCAGCCCTTCAAGCCTGCTCCACCATCATGGTGGATCATCCAACTCAATAGCTTGATCCCGCCTTTCCCTCCAAATCCTTTGATTCTCTTCGTCACAAGTGCTGTATCTTGAAAACATTCAATGTTTTGGTCTCAACTACTTGTGTGGTCATGAATTCCAGAAGCTGAATTCCAGATCCCAGGACATTGTCCATAGAAGGATGGGGATATCTCCAGAATGGTGTCCTGGCTAATATTAATCCCCTCAACAACCATCCTTAGAACAGATTACCAGGCCATTATCTCAGTCTTGGATGTGGGGTCTTTCTGTGCGCAAATTAGCTGCTGTGTTTCCGACTTAATAACTGCAAACACTTTTCATGAGCTGTAAAATGTCTTGAGATCAGAGGCTGTGAGTTCTGTGGCAAATAACTCACCTCCTGACTCGTGGAAGTCTGCCCATTATCCATGTGTGGCATGTTAGCACAGTGGTTAGCACTGCTGCTTCACAGCTCCAGGGTCCTGGGTTTGATTCCTGACTTGGGTCACTGTGTGTGTGGAGTTTGCACATTCTCCTCGTGTCTGTGTGGGTTTCCTCCGGGTACTCTGGTTTTCTCCCACAGTCCAAAAACGCGTGGGTTAGGTTGATTGGCCATGCCAAGAAATTGCCCCTTATTGTCCAGGGATGCGTAGGTTAGAGGGATTAGTGGGTATAATACGTGGGGATATGGGGGGCTGGGTCTGGGTGGGATTGTGTCTGGTGTAGACTCGATGGGCCGAAGGGACTTTTTCTGCACTCTGGGGTTCTATGATATGTACATGCCAACAGTGGGATGTACCAGTCTCCACCTGCCTGGATGAGTGTGATTCCAAAACCATCCAGTATTTTACACATTTTGTCCATATAACATGAACAAAGAAACCTGGAGAAAGTGCAAGTGATTTACAAGGATGGCATCAGAACTGGATTCTTGTTGGAAACATTGAAGGTACTGGGCGGGATTTTCCAGCCGTGCTCGCCCCAAGGCCGGAAAAAACTCATCCGAGGTCAATAGACCATGGCATGGTCTGCCCTTTGGCCGCTATGATTCCCCTGGTGGGCAGGATGGGAAAATTCTACCCATTCTTTTGTCTCTTTTCAAAAAGAGTTTTAGATTGATCCAGGTCTTTAAATGGGTTTTGATTTGATTTGATGATTTATTATTGTCACATGTATTAGCATACAGTGAAAAGTATTGTTTCTTCTGTGCTATATAGACAAAGCATACCGTTCATAGAGAAGGAAATGAGAAAGTGCAGAATGTAGTGTTACAGTCATAGCTAGTGTCCAGAGAAAGATCAACTTAACGCAAGCTAAGTCCATTCAAAAATCTGACAGCAGCAGAGAAGAAGCTGTTCTTGAGTTGGTTGGTACATGACCTCAGACTTTTGTATCTTTTTCGCAATGGAAGAAGGTGGAAGAGAGAACGTCTGAGGTACGTGAAGCCCTTAATTATGCTGACTGCTTTTCTGAGGCAGCGGGAAGTGTAGGTGGAGTCAGTGGATGAGAGACTTCATGATGGACTGAGCTACGTTCACAACCCTTTGCAGGTCCTTGCAGTCTTGGGCACAGCAGGAGCCATACCAAGCTGTGATACATCCAGAAAGGATGCCTACTACGGGTGCATCTGTAAAAGTTGGTAAGAGTCGGAGTGGACACACCAAATCTCTTTAGCTTTCCAAGATAGTAGAGACATTGGTGGGTTTTCTTAACTATAGTTTTGGTGTGGAGGGATCAGGACAGGCTGTTGGTGACCTGGACACCTAGAAACTTGAAGCTCTCGAACATGGACTAGGTATATGAAGAGATATGCTCCCACTTGTGAGAGAATCCAAAACTAGGGGACAAAAGTAGATTGTTTCTAATAAATACAATGCTGAAATAAGGAAAAATCTCTTTACTCAAGGTCTGAATAGGAATTGATTTGATTTGATTTGATTTATTATTGTCACATGTATTAACATACAGTGAAAAGTATGGTTTCTTGTGTGCTATTCAAAGTTTACCGTTCATAGAGAAGGAAACGAGGGATTGCAGAATGTGGTGTTACAATCATAGCTAGGGTGTAGGGAAAGATCAACTTAATGAGGTAGGACCATTCAAAAGTCTGATGGCAGCAGGGAAGAAGCTGTTCTTGAGTTATAGAATCATAGATCCATAAAGGTTTACAGCGTAGAAACAGGCCCTTCGGCCCAATTTGTCCATGCCACCCCTCTTTTCTTTGAACCCCTAAGCTTGTCCCAATTGCCCGCATTTGGCCCATATCCCTCTATACCTATCTTACCCATGTAATTGTCTAAATGTTTTTTAAAAGACAAAATCGTACCCGCCTCTACTACTATCTCTGACAGTTTGTGCCAGACACTCACCACCCTTTGTGTGAAAAAATTGCCCCTTTTGTATCTCTCCCCTCTCACCTTAAACCTATGCCTTTTAGTTTTAGACTTCCCTATCTTTGGTAAAAGATCTTGAGTATTTAGCTGATCTATACTTCTCATTATTTCATCGACCTCTATAAGTTCATCCCTCAGCCTTCTACACTCCAGAGAAAAAAGTCTAACCAGTCTCTCCTTGTAACTCAAACAATCAAGTCCTGGTAGCAGCCTAGTAAATATTTTCTGCATTCTTTTTAGTTTAATAATATCCTTTCTATAATAGGGTGACCAGGACTGTACACAAGTGTGGCCTTACCAATGTCTTGTACAACTTCAACAAGACATCCGAATTCCTGTATTCAATGTTCTGATCAATGAAACCAAGCATGCTGAATGCCTTTTTCACCACTTGTCCATCTGTGACTCCACTTTCAAGGAGCTATTACCCTGTATCCCTATATCTCTTTGTTCTTCCCAATGCCTGACGATTAACTGAATAAGTCATCTCCTGGTTCAATCTACCAAAATGCATTGCCTCACATTCATCTAAATTAAACTCCACCTGTCATTCATCAGCCCACTGGCCCGATTGATCAAGATCCCGTTGCAATCTGAGATAACCTTCTTCAGTGTCCACTATGCCCCAATCTTGGTGTCATGTGCAAACTTACTAACCATGCCTCCTATATTCTCATCCAAATTATTAATATAAATGACAAATAACAGTGGGCCCAGCACAGATCCCTGAGACACACCGCTGGTCACAGGCCTCCAGTTTGAAAAACAACCCTCTACAACCACTCTCTGGCTTCTGTCAAGAAGACAATTTTGTATCCATTTATCTGCCTCATGCTGGATCCCATGAGATTTAACTTTATGCAACAATCTACCATGCGGTACCTTGTCAAAGGCCTTGCTAAAGTCCATGTAGACAACATCAACTGCACTGCCCTCATCTATCTTCTTGGTTACCCCTTCAAAAAACTTAATCAAATTTGTGAGATGTGATTTTCCATTCACAAAGCCATGTTGATTGTCCCTAATCAGCCCTTGAGTCTCTAAATGCCTGTAGATCCTTGTCTCTCAAAATACCTTTCAACAACTTACCCACCACAGATGTGCTGCTCACTGGTCTGTAGTTCCCAGGCTTTTCCCTGCAGCCCTTTTCAAGTAAAGGCACAACATTTGCCACTCTCCAATCTTCAGGGACCTCACCTGTGACTATCGGTGATTCAAGTATCTCTGCTCAGGGACCTGCAATTTCCTCCCTAGCCTCCCACAACATACTGGCATACACTTCATCAGGTCTCGGGGGTTTATCTACCTTGATGCGCTATAAGATTTACAGCACCTCTTTCTCTGTAATATATACACTCCTCAAGACATCACTATTTATTTCCCAAGTTCCCTAACATCCATGCTTTTCTCAACAGTAAATACTGATGAGAAATATTCATTTAGGATCTCACCCATCTCTTGTGGATCTGCACTCAGATGACCTTGTTGATCCTTAAGAGGTCCTACTCTCTCTCTAGTTATTCTTTTGGTCTTTATGTATTTGTAAAAGCTCTTTGGAGTCTCCTTTGTCTTATCTGCCAAAACAATCTCGTGTCCCCTTTTTGCCCTCCTGATTTCTCCCTTAACTCAACTCCTACACCCATATACTCTTCAAGGGATTCACTTGATCCCAGTTTCCGATGCATGTCATGTGCCTCCTTCTTTTTCTTGACCAGGGCTTTGATCTCCCAAGTCACCCAGGGTTCCCTGTCGGTTGGTACATGACTCAGACTTTTGTATCTTTTTCCTGATGGAATAAGGTGGAAAAGAAAATGTCCGGGGTGCGTGGGGTTCTTAACTGTGCTGGCTGCTTCGCCAAGGCAGCAGGAAGTGTAGACAGAGTCAATGGATGGGAGGCTGGTTTGTGTGATGGATTGGGCTACATTCATGAACTTTTGTAGTTTCTTGTGGCCTTAGGCAGAGCAGGAGCCCATACCAAGCTGTGATACAACCAGAAAGAATGCTTTCTATGATGTATGAATGTGGAACTTGTTATTATCGGAAGTGATTGTGACAAAACAGTCAAAGATCTCAAATGAAAGCTAGATAAATATATGAGAGCAAAAAAGAGCAGAAATATTTGCTAGAAGCTGAGATGAGGTTGGTGGCGCAGGAGAATTCTAGCAGGCATTAGTTGGGCTGAATGGCCTTTTATGTGATGTACATTTTATGTAACTCTCTATATGGGGATTGGAACTGTCAGGCAGCTAAATTGAGAAACTGATTTGTTTGTTCTCAAAGTGGGTGATCATTGGTAGAACATCTGAAAACTGGGACTATCCATCAAACTCAACTTCTCGCCACTCTGGAGTTCTGACAGAAAGTCACTCAGATTCGAAAAGTTGGCTCTATTCATAGAATCATAGAATCCGACAGTGCAGAAGGACGCCATTCAGCTCATCAAGTCTGCACCAACCACAATCACACCCAGGCCCTACCCCATCACCCCATTCATTTACCCTGGCTAGACACTAAGGGGCAATTTACCATGGTCAATCCATCTACCCTGTACATCTTTGGAACATAGAACACTACAGCACAAACAGGCCCTTCGGCCCACGAGTTGCGCCGATCACATCAACACCTACCAATCCATAGACCTATCTATAACCCCCAATCCCATTAAACCCCATATACTCATCCAGAAGTCTTTTAAAAGACCCCAGCGAGTTCGCCTCCACCACCACTGACGGCAGCCGATTCCATTCACTCACCACCCTCTGAGTGAAAAACTTACCCCTAACATCACTTCTGTACTTTCCTCCCCGCACCTTAAATCTGTGTCCTCTCGTAGCGACCATTTCAACCTGGGGAAATAGCCTCTGAGAGTCCACCCTATCTATTCCTCTCAACATTTTGTAAACTTCTATCAGGTCGCCTCTCAACCTTCGTCTCTCCAGGGAAAAGAGTCCCAGCTCCCTCAACCTAACTTCATAAGGCATGCCTCCCAGTCCAGGCAACATCCTTGTAAATCTCCTCTGTACCCTTTCAATATACCCTTTCCTATAGTGAGGCGACCAGAACTGCGCACAGTACTCCAAATGAGGCCTGACAAGGGTCTTATAAAGTTGCAGCATTACCTCCCGACTCCTAAACTCAATCCCTCGATTAATGAAGGCCAGTACACCATACGCCTTCTTGACCACCTCCTTCACCTGCGAGGCCGCACCTGGAGTGTGGGAGGAAACCGGAGCACCCAGACGAAACCCACACAGACACGGGGATAATGTGCAAACTCCACACAGACAGTGACCCAAGCGGGGAATGGAGCCCGGGTCCTTGGTTCTGTGAGGCAGCAGTGCTAACCACTGTACCACCATGCTGCCTGGTGTCCTGTACGCGGTGCCCTGTGCTGTCAGGCTCGCTGAGATTTCCCAGCACTTCTGCTTTTGTTTCAGGTTCCAGCCTGCGCTCTATTTCGCTCTTTTTCCTCTCAACTCTCCTCTAGTGCCAATTCTTGAGTCCACGTCAAGGTCACAATTGCAATGAAGTTCGGAAATGAGTAATCCTGGGTGCAATAGATCAACAACAAGAGTGAAGGATGTGGGTTCTGGAGACAGACTGGAGAAGCTGGGATTGAGCTTATTTGAGCTCAGAATGTTAAGGGGAGATTGGAGGCATTCAGAGTCATAGTAAGTTACGAGGAACTGTTATCTCTGTCAGATAGACTGATAACTAAAGGACACAGATTTAACACAACTGGCATAAGAACCATGCAGTGACTGGATCTACACTTCCTGCTGCCTCAGAAAAGCAGCCAGCATAATTAAGGACACCCGGACATTCTCTCTTCCACCTTCTTCTGCCAGGTAAAAGATACAAAGCCTGAGGTCACCTACCAACCGACTCATTAACAACTTCTTCCCTGTTGCTGTTAGACATTTGATTGGACCTACCTTGCATTAAGTTGATCTTTCTCTACCTCCTGGCTATGAATGTAACTATCCTTTCCTTCTCCCCTCTGTACTGTATGAATGGTATGCTTTGTCTGTATAACGCAGAAGAAACAACACTTTTCACTGCATCCCAACACATGTGACAATAATAAATCAAACCACATCAAATCTGTATATCACATGAAAAGGCCATTCAGCCCATCTAGTATGTACTGAAGTCCTCCCATGCCACCAACCTCATCTCAGCATTTTAACAAGTCCTTCTGTCCTTCTCTCGCTCATATGCTCACCTAGTTTCCACTTGAGAGCTTTGACTGTTTTGGCACAATCACTTCCTATCGTAACAAGTTCCAAATCCTATTCAGACCTTGAGCAAAGAAATGTCTCCTCATTGAGATAACTCCACCCCAGGCCGGAGTCCCGTCACCAAATTTTGATTGATTTACAGTAGAGTCATAGAATCCCTACATTGCAGAAGAGGGCCATTCAGCCCATCGAGTCTGCACTGACCACAGTCCCACTCAGGCCCTACTCCCATAAACCTATGCATTTACCCGAGCGAGACCCCTGACACTAAGGAAGAATTTAGCGTGGCCAATCCACCTAACCAACACATCTTTGAACAGTGGGAGGAAACCGGAGCACCCGGAGGAAACCCCCTCAGACACAGGGAGAACGTGCAAACTTCACACAAACTGTGACCCAAGCCAGGAATTGAACTCGGGTTCCTGGCGCTGTGAGGCCACAGTGCTAACCACCGTGCCACTGTGCCACCCGTAATTAATAATTAGTAACAGTCAGACAGGTACCTCCCAGTATAGAGTGTACACCCTGAGCACCAGTGAACCAGGCACTCCACATCAGAAACCTCTGCAGGGCTCCTGGTTTGGACAGCACTAACTGCCTCAATCAGGGGGCACAACCTCAAACAGACCATTGTCCGCAGCAAACTACCCATCCTCCGGGAGAACAGTGACCACAACACCACACAACCCTGCCACAGCAACCTCTGCAAGATGTGCCGGATCATTGACATGGATGCCATCATCTCACGTGAGAACACCATCCACCAGGTACACGGTACATACTCTTGCAACTCGGCCAACATTGTCTCCCTGATACGCTGCAGGAAAGGATGTCCCAAGACATGTTACATCGGGGAGACCATGCAGGCGCCACAACAACAGGTGAATGAACATCGCACGACAATCACCAGGTGAGAGTGTTCTCTTCCTGTTGGGGAACACCTCAGCAGTCATGAACATTCGGCCTCTGATCTTCGGGTAAGCGTTCTCCAAGGCGGCCTTCACGACACAGGACAACTCAGAATCGCTGAGCAGAAACTGATAGTCAAGTTCTGCACACATGAAGACAGCCTCAACTGGGATCTTGGGTTCATGTCACAATATCTGTAACCCCCATGACTTGCCTGGAGTTGCAAAATTTCACTCACTGTGCTGTCTGGAAACAATACACATCTCTTTAACCTGTGCTTAACACTCTCTCCACTCACATTGTCTGTATCTTTAAGGCTTGATTACCTATAAAGATTTGCATTCCAATCATTATTTTGTAAATTAAATTTGTGTCTTTATATGCCCTGTTTGTGAATAGAACTCACACTCACCCAAAGAAGGGGCAGCGCTCTGAAAGCTAGTGGTGTTTGCTACCAAATAAACCTGTTGGACTTTAACCTGGTGTTGCGAGACTTCTTAATGTGTTTACCCCAGTCTAATGCCAGCATCTCCACATCAAACAGGGGGCTCATACTCTAACAGGGCCACCTGATGGACCTTGTTAAAGCCTTTGCAATCAGGAGATAGTTTATAAGCAGGGAGTTGTGTTGTGCGGGAGTAAATTCAGTCATAGCCTTCAATAGGGTATTGGATAAATCATAGAAACCTACAATGCAGAAAGAGACCCTTCGAGTCTGCACCGAACACAATCCCACCCAGGCCCTATCCCCATATCCCTACATATTATACCCACTAATCCCTCTAACCTATGCATCCCTGGACACTAAGGGGCAATTACTTAGCGTGGCCAATCAATCTAACCCGCACATCTTCGGACTGTGGGAGGAAACTGGAGCACCCGGAGGAAACCCACGCAGACACGAGGAGAATGTGCAAATTCCACACAGACAGTGACTCGAGCCGGGAATCGAACCCAGGACCCTGGGGCTGTGAAGCAGCAGTGCTAACCCACTGTGCTACCGTGCCACCCCACGGTTAAAAAGGAATATTTACAGGGTGATGGGTGAAGAAAGAGCAGAGGGGATTGGATAGTCCATCTAAATGAGCTTCACAGATACAATGAACAGAATGGCCTCTGTCAGTGCTGAATATGTCTAGAAATTTGGCAGAAAGCCAGAGAATAGGACTTGTTATGCATCAAAAATTATAGACATTGTCATTTAAGTACTTAAAATTTGGGCTGCCTTCAGTTCCCTGTTTATGACAAGGCATTGGAACCATCAGTAACACACAATGTTTTTAATTGGAAAAGCTTCATTGGGCAGAAGACCAAAAATTAATCTTTACTTAAAAAATTCCTAAGGGGAAAATATTAAGCAAGTGCTCCAGATTCACTCTTAAATTAAAGGTCACGTTCTGTAGATTAAGATAATGCATGTATGAACTTTGTAATTACTTCATTTTTTTTTCAGCAAAAATTAAATTGAGGTTATTACTGTGCCGACTGCCACCTCTCGTCCCCACCTGCATCCAATTTGTTCAATGGTTTCCTACACTAATTAGGCTTGGGTTCCAGGCTCAGGAATGGAGGCATCCCAGTCTCAGGGGAGCTGCCTGATATTTTCCTGCAGTCTGTTATTATGTGTAATGAGTTCGAACCGTGTATCTGGATTCAAACCAAGTACCTGAGATTTCCTTTGCTTTTCTGCCCACCCGCCTCAGTTAATTAGTGTTTAACATTAAGATTTTTTTTTTTTTTGCAAGTTGTTTACGGGGCAATTTGCTAATTGGTTGAATTCCCTCAGACAGGTAAGTTCAGACCAACCATTCTCTGGACTCTTCCTGCCCTCTTACTTCGTTCCACCATCTCCGACTTCAACTCAAGGACTTTCACAACTGTGGGGACTCATCGCATCCCTCCAGCCTTGCTTTGTTCAATGAAGATTAGGCCCTGTGGGCACATGTTGACGTTTATACACTGCACAAGGGTCCTCTCATCCCTCTGCACCAAATCCAAGCATTCTGTTCCTCTCTTTCTCAACTGGTTATCGAGTTTTCCCTGAAAGATATCCAATTTTCTCAACCGCTCCCAATGATAACAAGTCCCGCATTCTCAGCATTCTCTGAGTGAAGAGCCATAGAATTCTTATAATCTCTCCCTCAATGTTAACAAAATGAAAGAGTTTGTCATTGATTTCAGCAAGCGTAAAGGAGAACATGCCCCTGTCAACACCAACAGGGATAAAGTAGATGTGTTCGAGAGCTTCAAGTTTTTAAGTGTCCAGTTCACCAACAACCTGTCCTGGTCCCCCCCATGCCGATACTAAAGTTATGAAAGCCCACCAACACCTCTACTTTCTCAGAAGACTAAGGAAATTTGGTACGTCAGCTACGACTCTCACCAACCTTTACAGATGCACCACGTGAAAGCATTCTTTCTGGTTGTATCACAGCTTGGTATGGGCTCCTGCTCTGCCCAAGACCGCAAGGAACTACAAAGTGTCGTGAAAGTAGCCCAATCCAGCGCTCAAACCAGCCTCCCATCCATTGACTCTGTATACACTTCCCACTGCCTTGGCAAAGCAACCAGCATAATTAAGGACATCACGGACTCCGGACGTTCTCTCTTCCACCTTCTTCCGTCGGGAAAAAGATATAGAAGTCTAAGGTCACGTACCAACTGACTCAAGAACACTTCTTCCCTGTGGCTGTCAGACTTTTGAAAGGACCTAACTTGCATTAAGTTGATCTTTCTTTACACCTGAGCTATGACTGTAACAATAAATTCTACCTTCTCTATGAATGGTATGTTTTGTCTGTATAGCGTGCAAGAAACAATACTTTTCACTGTATGTACATACATTTGAGAATAATAAATCAAACCAAATCAAAAGATTAGGCCCAGTGAGATTGTGTTGGTGTTTATACATCACACAAGTGTCCTCTCATCCCTCTGCACCGAATCCAAGCGTTCAACTCCTCTCTTTCTCAACTGTTTATCGAGTTTTCCCTGAAAGAAATCCAGTTGCCTCAAAGACTCCCAGTGATAGCAAGTCCCACATTCTCATCGCTGTCTAAGTGAAGAACCTTTTTAAAATTTATTTATTAGTGTAACAAGTATGCTTACATTAACACCGCAATGAAATTACTGTGACAATTCCCTAGTCACCACACTCTGTTCTGGTACACGTGGGACAATTTAGCATGGCCAATGCCCCTAACCAGCACGTCTTTTGGGCTGTGGGAGGAAACCGGAGCACCCGGAGAAAACCCACGCAGAGACAGGGAGAATGTGCAAAATCTACGCAGACGGTGACCAAGCTGGGAATCGAACCTGGGTTCCTGGAACTGGGATTTTCTTTTGATGATATGGAGATCAGAATTGCACACAGTGTTCCATGTGCCTCTGCAAGCCCCTATCCAATTCAAAAAAAAACCTTTGCAGTTTTTCAATTTGGTTCCTTTGGAAATGGAACTTAAATGCTTTATTTGTTTTTGGCCTTTCCAATCCCAGGGCGACCTTTTATGCAAACTCGAATTCCTAACACTGGGAGATGAAGACTGGCCTTAAACAGACTCCACTCACACCAGCAGCACACTTCATGCTGTGTCCCATTTCCTTTTCCATTAACACCAGTGGCGATGTGTAAAGACACTCGTTCACCAGTTTAGGTAAAACACAACTCGTTTATGTACAGGTTAAAGTTATCCAGAGGCTTGTGACCTTGTGGCTGCGATCAGCTCCTGAGATGGCTCTGAGCACAGAATCTGAGCACAGAATCTGAGCACAGAAAGATGTACGGGTTAGGTGTGTTGGCCATGCTAAATTTCTCCTTCGTGC
The DNA here is from genome assembly GCF_965287045.1 of Carcharhinus amblyrhynchos. Lineage (NCBI taxonomy): Eukaryota > Metazoa > Chordata > Chondrichthyes > Carcharhiniformes > Carcharhinidae > Carcharhinus > Carcharhinus amblyrhynchos. Next base: position 4,228,999 of record NC_137327.1, read on the forward strand.
TGGGGGGATTAAATATATGGGGTTATGGGGAGGGGACCTGTGTGGGATTGTTGTTGATGTAGTGTCAATGGGCCAAATGGCCTCCTTCTCCTCGTAAGAAGTCTCACAACACCAGGTTTAAGTCCAACCGATTTATTTGATAGTAAACTCACAAGCTTTCGAGGTTTCCCTCTTCGTCAGGTGAATGGAGAGTTCTGGCCTCAGACAGAGCATATAAAGCACAGACAGTTTACAGATTACTGATTAGAATGCGAATCTTTACACCTAACCTGCTATTCAACTTAAACCTGGTGTTGTCAGACTTCTTACTGTGTTTACCCCAGTCCAATGCCAGCACCTCCACGTCTCCTTCTCCTCTGATTCTATTTCTCAGAACCAAAGAACCTGAGTGTAATGACTGTAACAAAACCTGTGACCTGGATCTCTTAGACTCCTTGATTAAGGCAGTAATGTCTTGTCCGATCAGGGAACCCTGCATCTGTATATAATACGGAGTGTCAGGGTTAGTGACACTCGGGGTTTCTCCTCTGAACAAGGGAGTACCTGTCTGAATGTTGCTGGCTATGTAAATAAACATAAAGTCGGTGAAGGGTCCCTGGCCTCGGAGGAGTTATTTCACTCACTTCACAGAATGAAGCAACTCAAATCATTGCGTTCTTGTCGATTTCCTGTAAGACCTCTTGCTTCATCTCTGCTCTCTCTTCTCTGGCAATCTCCACCTCAAAATAAAAGAGACAAAAATGTTTTCCCTTCTTGTTTTAAATGTTTAAAATTTGCTTCAGTTCGGAGAGGTTGGGAATGTTTGGATGGTTCCCGGTGCAGAGAAGGCTCGGAGAGAATGATTACTCTCTCTGGTCAAAAACCAGAGCGATAGATTCAAAACCATTGGAAAAAAATATCCTGAGGGGAGAGGAGGAGAGATATCCTTCCTTCGAGTTCCCAGGTCAGGAACACGCAACCTAAAAACATGTTGGAAGCTGATTCCATAAATAATTTTAAAAGGGACTTAGACAGGAACAATATTAAGGGCAAAAAGCAGGAATCTGGGACTAAGAAAAATTGTGGGACTCAGAACAAAGAGTGGCACAGTGGTACAGTGGTTAGCACTTCTGCCTCACAGTGCCAGGGACCTGGGTTCAATTCCAGCCTTGAGTCACTGTCTGTGTGGAGTCTGTACATTGTCCCCGTGTCTTCACTGGTTTCCTCCGGGTGCTCCGGTTTCCTCCCACAGTCCAATGATGTGCTGGCTAGAATCAAAGTGTCATAGAATTTCGATAGTATAGAAGGAGGCCATTCAGCCCCTTGAGTTTGTACCTGCCACAATCCCACCCAGGTCTTTTTCCCATGACCCCACATACTTATCCTAGCCAGTCCTCCTGATATGACAGTCAATTTAGCATGGCCAATCAACCTAACCTGCACATCTTTGGAGTGTGGGAGAAAACCAGAGCACCTGGAGGAAACCCATGCAGACATGGGGAGAAAGTGCAAACTCCACACAGACAGTGACCCGAGGCTGTAATTGAACCTGGATCCTTGGCTCTTTGAGGCAGCAGTGCCAACCACTGTGCCACTGTGCTGCCCATGTCCCATTGTGCTGCCAGGTTGGGTGGATTGGCCATGCTAAATTACCCCTTAGTGTCCAAAGATGTGCAGGTTAGGGGGATTGGTCATGGTAAATGTTTGGGGTTATGGGAGTAAGGCAGGGAAGAGGACCTGGGCAAGATATCAGTGAGTCAGTACAGACTTGATGGGCTGACTGGCCTCTTCCTGCATTGTAGGGATTCTAAGATTCTTTCAAAGAGCCACTACAGACCTGATGGGCCGTAGGTTTTTATGACTATTGTACATTGTGATGCAGTAAGTCAGTAGACGTTCTGGGGTGTGCTCTGCACACTCCCTACTGTTTGCCCAGTGACTCAGATGGCTTAGGCACCATCTGTTCTGGAGCTTCTGGCACTCTTCTCAAATTGTTCAAAAGGTTTTGAAAATAACTTTTTCCTCATCTATTTTCTCTGTTGCTGATTTTCCTGCTGAGGTGTTAGCAGTGGGTCAGTGAGCAGCGTTCCCCACCTCTGCTCAGCTAGGTCAGGGACACAAATCCAATTCCGGAGAGGTGAACACCATTCCTGACCGATCCTTCTCAGCACCATGGCTGAGATGGTGTGTCATCATAATACTCTGACAACACCTGGTTTTAGTCCAACCGATTTATTTGATGGTAAACGCACAAGCTTTCGGGTTAGTCCCTTCATCAGGTGAATGGAGAGTTCTGGCCTCAGACAGAGCATATAAAGCACAGACAGTTTAGAGATTACTGATTAGAATGAGAATCTTTACACCTAACCTGCTGTTCAAGTCTTGAAGTGGCCGACAATGTGTGTGGAAGGAGCACTGATCACAGGTTAAAGAGATGTGTATTGTCTCCAGACAGCACAGTGAGTGAGGTTTTGCAAACCCAGGCAAGTGTTGGGGGTTACAGATAGTGCGACATGAACCCAAGATCCCCCATTCCAACGCCGGCACATCCACATCATCATAATACTCAACATGGAGAACTGGGTGACTCATGGACCCAAATCTTCTGGCCTGCAGATCATTGAGGACTCAACGTGCAACTGAGTTGCATGACCGAACCTTGTGGAAGTGCTGACAATGCGACTCACATGAGCTTTATCTGTTAGTAGTGCAGATGAGCAATTCCTTTGTCCCTTCCAACCCTTCCTCATGAATGTCTCTGATGTTGACTTGGAGTCAAAGGCTTCAGACAGTTTCCAGGGACTTAGCCGGATAGTTACCCAGGAGATGGAAGGCAGATTAAAGCCTAGTCTAACTCCTGGGTGACTACGCAATTGACCTCCAATCTCTCACATTGACTGACTGACTACCCCTGACTAACAAACTCACCCCCTGACCTCCCAAATACCCCCTTGGCATCCACACTATGCCCCCCCTCCACCAAACCAAGTACCACTTGTCCTGACTGCCACCTCACCAACCTGCCACCTCGTCCTCTCTACTGCACACTCGCCCTGCCACCCTGCTCACTCGGTAGTGGTGTAACAGGGGAGGTGGTAGTGTGGTGGTATTATCACTGGACTAATAATCCAGAGACCCAGGAAAATGCTCTGGGGCCCTGGGTACGAATCCCACCACGGCAGATGGTGAAGTTTGAATTCAATAAAAATCTGGAATTAAAAAACTACTGGGGACCATGAAACCATTGTCAATTGCCATAAGAACCTCTCTGGTTCACTCATGCCCTTTAGGGAAGGAAATCTGCCATCTTTATCTGGTCTGGCCTACCTACATGTGACTCCAGGCCCACAGGCTGACTCTTAAATGCCCTCTCAAGACCAATGAGGGTTGGACAATAAATGCAGGCCTAGCCAGTGACACTCACACCCATTTTTAAAAATCCGCTCCCACTTGAACTGGGGATTTGAAGTTACCACAGCACATGCTGTAAGAGGGATGGCGACTTGACTTTTCCCCTGACTCTGCTCACTGTGACATATCTCCCCACGGGAAACTGCACTCCAGATTTCCAGGGAAGAAGGTTCTGGAAGAAACGAGGGGTGGCGTTGCGTTCGGGAATGTTTGTCTATAATTGCTGCATCTCGGAAGATCCAGGCCATTATTTCCAAGCAAGCTGATCCAATCAGAGTAATTATTTTACAAAAGGAATACTCACTTTGGACTGTGGGTGGGAAAGATGATACAAGAAGCATCCTGGGATCTTACTGTGCATGAAACGTCTGCTGCCTTTGCCCGTGGGAAACAGCGATTAGACTGACAACGCTTGGATACAGTGTCTGGGAATTTCTCTCAGCGCTGGGAGACAGGATGGAGCTCAGTATAAATACATGTCTTTGCTCCTTATGATTGTCACTGGGACATTGGTAAAATATAGTGCTGGCTGTTGATTGTATGAAGCGTCCTGTGGTATAATGGTCATATCTGTCCTCTCGCCACTGGGCTGAGCCTGTACTCGGCCTGTTATGGGTCCAGAGTGAAGTACTAGTCTTAGGTTTGTCGCTGCATGCTACAGTGCATTTAATCGTCACCATCAGCCTCCCTGAATAATTTTGATTGCCGGTCCAGCAATAACGTGACTTTAACGTTCTCACGCTTGCGTTCAAGCCCCCTCCATGACCTTGCCTCCCCTATTTCTCTGTGAGCTGTCCAACGTCCCGTGAGCTGAAAGTAAAGTTTATTTATTGGTTACAAGTAGGCTTACATTAACACTGCAGTGAAGCTACTGTGAAATTCTTCTAGTCAACACACTCTGGCGCATGTTTGGGTTAATCCACCTAACCGGCACGTCTTTCAACTGTGCGAGGAAACAGGAGTACCCGGAGGAAACCCATGCAGACACGGGGAGAATGTGCAGACTCCACACAGACTGTGACCCGAGCCAGGAGTCCAACCCAGGTCCCTGGCGCTGTGAGGGAGCAGTGCTAACACACTGTGCTGCCACTGGACTGAGCCTGCACTCGACATGTTGTGAGCCCAGAGTGTAGTAAGAGCTCTGCCCTCTTCCAATTCTGGCCCCTGATCGCCCATGATTTCTTCATCCCAAACTCTGGCAGCTGGGCCTTCGAGTCAGGGTGTGAGAGAGGCTCAGGGCCTGGCCTTTCCAGCGACAGGCAACGGTGTGACAAACTGGAGAATCATCAGGCAAAAGCTGTCACTGAGTCACCTACAAAGATGACGGGACAAGTGACCAAGTGGCTGGTCAGGGGTGAAGAGTTTAGGAATTCTTTAAAGGGGAGAGAGAGAGAGAGAGGCAGGGAGGATTAGGGAGGGAATTCCAGAGTTTAGTTCCGAGGCAGCTGGAGGCACAGCCACTAATGGTGGAGAGGTGAGAACTGGGGATCGTCAAGAGGCCAGGCTTGGAGTCGGTGAGCAAAAAATAGCCAGGCACCGTTCCAGAAGGTGAAGCACACCATCATTAAGTTAACAACAGCTTACATTTATACAAAAATCATATAACGCGCTAATAAGCTGCCCAGGATAATTGAAGTTAGGAGGCACACAGCGCGGGGGAATAGATTGATAGTGTGAGTGCCAAGATTGGATTTCCAGTAACACCCCTACAATTAAACCTGCCTGTACACAGCCACTGAAAGGACTGGTCACATCCACCATACTCCACAGATGTCCATTATGCACAAGCAGTGTCTGACCATCTCTGCAGACATTGCCGCAGTGAGGGTGTGTGGATTCATTCACCAGGAATGCCATTGCAAACCAATCACTAACGTTCATTTGGTTGCATTCAAGTGCTGGTTTTCCTGTGTGTCGCCTGTGGCTCAGTCGCTAGCATGCTGTGTTCTGAGTCATTAAGACGTGTACGCAAAATCTCAACTGACACTTTTACACTAAGGGAGGTGATACCTTCAGATGCATGATTAAACCAGGCTTCCCTCTGTCCTCTAAGGACCCCACAGCACTATTTTGAAAGGCGCAGGGGAGTTCTTCCACCGTGTCCTGTCTGATATTTATTTCTCAATAAAATGGGTGAAAAATGAAATTGCCCACTCGTGGTCACTGTGTATAAATTGATAATTTTTCTCACACTACAGAGAGTATTGCCGGAATTCTACCCTCCCACTCGCAGTGGAATCGGAGCAGGCAAAGGGTGGACAATGGAAATATTCGTTGGCCTTGGGTGGGATTTTCCGATCTAATGTGAGTGAGGTCCCGTGGGCAGAATTTGACCGTCCTGCCCACCTTGGGAATCGGAATGGGCCAGGGACAGACCATGGAAAGGTCCGCTGGCCTCGGGCAGGATTTTACGGTTTCGGGATGGCCCCGTGTGGCCCAAGATTGGAAGTTCTTGCCCAGTCTCAATGGGCTGTTGAATGGTCCACTGAATTTCCTGTCTCACGGTTCCCACGGCGGGTGGGACGGGAAGTTTTCAAACCGCCGTTTCGGAAAGTCCTTCATTGGTTGTAAAAAGTCAGGAAAGGCGCCGTATAAAGGCAAGTTCCCCCTTTTCCCTATTCAGTTCCCATCTCGACATATTTTTGGACAAAGCCCACGGGACAGTTAGCATGCTAATGAACTCTGATAAAGCAGAGACAAGCTAGACAGGGTTTCACATGAGATGAGGTAAGTGGAAACGTATGCCTGACTGAAAGAACATTCCAGGGATAAGGAGCATGCTCCTTGGGAGACAGCCAGGTTTTGCCTGACCTCCGTTGCATGGGAAGGAGAAATTCCTTTAGCGCTGGGGATGCAAGAACATTACATCTCGTAATAACATGCCCATAAATATCGGTGACTGTCGGGGCCCAAGAAATATGAGATTTCCAATGCGATTGGACCGCGATACTTATTTCAAATCGCTGTCTTTTTTTTGAAGTGGTGAGGCTGATTGAAACCTCTCTGCTTTCCCTTGGGTGAAGGGAGCTCGCTGGAACTCGGAATGAAAGGCAGGCTTTGTGCACCCATTGGGAATGCCCTGGGAATGAGGAAATGGCTGCTTACCACAGCCAGAATCTCAAAAACCAGAGTCAACTTCACTGAGTGAGGCAATGTTATGCTTGGTTAACCCAAGCGGCAATTAGGGTCAGGTTGCAAATGACAACAACTTGCATTCATACAGCCCGTTTTAAACCAGTTAAATGCCCCAAGGGATTTCATTTCTATTCTATTCATTCGTGGGACATGTGCCTCGCTGGCTGGGCCAGCATTTATTGCCCATCCCTTGTGGCCTGAGGGCAGTTGAGAGTCAACCATATTGCTCTGGGTCTGGAGTCACGTGTAGGTCAGAACAGGTAAGGACAACTGTTTTCCTTCCCTAAAGGATATCAGTGAACTAGACGGGTTTTTCCGACAATCGATTCACGGTCGTCAGTAGATTCTAATTCCAGATTTTTTTTATGGAATTCAAATTCCTCTATCTGCCGTGGCAGGATTCGAATCCGGGTCCCCAGAACATTAGTTGAGTTTCCAGATTAATAGTCCAGCGATAACGCCTCCAGGCCATCACCTCCCCCGTGGTGGCGTTGCATGATAAAATTCAATACCAGGTTATGTAATGGAGTTACCAGGGCAGGTTTTATCAAAGAGGTAGGTCTGAAGAAAGAAAGATTTGTAATTCGCTGCTCGAGTTGGCGATGGAAGCAGATACGCTGAACTCTTAAACAGTATCTAGACCTGAGCCTCCAGTTCTAGAAACTACAGGACTACAGGCCGGGCGCAGGAAGGTGGGATTGGAAAGGGCATTTGGGTGGCCTCAGACCAGCATGGACAAGATGAGCTGGATGCCACCCTTCTGCGTTGTACCTTTTCTATGATCCTTTCATTGTGATAACGTGGCCTCTTTAAGATTTTTTGCAGGCAATGTGATCGGGCTGGAACCAATGGGGAAACCACGAGTGAAACCAGGCCAATTGGGAATGACGATGCGGGTCCTGGGAGGGGGAGCACCTTCAGTTGGAGGCAGGGAGGTGAAGAGAGTAGGCGTGTGCGAGAGTTTGCTGTCAGACCCTCACCTCCTACAGACCAATGTTACTGTCATTAGTTAATCAAACCTTCGCCGTTTGGAGTCACATTGAATTGCCTCTAATTATTACAGTTTTAAAGCTGAAGTCCATTCATTAGTGTCACGAGGTTGCATTCATCTGAAGACCCCTTTTCTGATGTGGGGCGTCCACCCCTCTGGGGCCTTGGAGGTTGAGGTCTGTCCCACCCCCTCGGGTCTCCCCACCACCCCCTGATGTCGCGATCGCGTACCGTTCCTGGCCACTGCAGTTGGAGGGCTGTTGGCCAACCCGACTGGTTGCCAGCACTTTACAGACGGGAATTCCTTCCTCGGGCGGGCAGAAGTCCCGCTCACTTCCAATCGATATTCAAGTCAGCGTTAAACGGCAGTCCTAATCTCCCGATTCCCCCACCTCCCCCACTTCCACACCCTGACCTGCTCTGGTAGCCGCTGTGTATACATGGCTGGGTCCAGTTCGGTTTCAGTTGATGGTTGTGGGGGGTGGTGTTCAGCTACAGCAATGTCATTGAATGTCAAGGAGAGATAGTTACATTTTCCCTGTTTAAGGATGGCCATTGCCTGGCACTTGTGTTACAAGTCAGATATCATTATTGTTCTGAAATGAGAGCTCATTCTAATGGCTTTTGAGATACCTTTTACACTACAATAAGCAAGCAAATTGCAGACGCCAGTGTCACCCTCCCTTGTCTGCACTTCCAGGTTGAACCAAGCACTCGGGCTCATTTCCGCAGAGATAGGATTGAAAAACAGGCAGGTCACGCTGAACCTCTACAGTCATGCTAAACTTGATTAAACTGCGCTATGAATACCGTTCACTGTTCTTGTCTCCATATAATAACAAAAAAGAAATGAAACCTAGAGGGATTGCAGAACGTGTAAAAAATACTTACAAGGATGGCACCATAAATGAGAAGTTATGACTATCGGGAAAGATTAAAAAGGCTGAGAAAGAGATGGCTGATTACTGAAGAAGGGGTTTGATACAGAGAGCTGGACTTTACCAGGGGGTCAGACTCCCTCCCCTGAGAAAACCCAGTCGCAAGCTGACTGACTTTAAAAATGCCATGCCACAGCTGGATGGCCTTGATGAGCACAGTGTACAAAAGCAAATTACTGCGGATGCTGGGATCTAAAACCAAAAGAGAAAATGCTGGAAAATCTCTGCAGGTCTGGCAGCATCTGGAAGGAGAGAAAAGATCCGATCTTCCGGGTCCTTCGTCAAAGCTCAAAATTATAGAAAGTGGGAGATATTTATACTGGAGGGTGAGGGAATGAAAGAAACCAGGGGAAAGGCTGCTGATAGTAGGGGGGGGCTTCTTCACGCAGAGAGTGGTGGGAGTGTGGAATGAGCTGCCGGATAAAGTGGTAAATGCGGGGTCACTTTTAACATTTAAGAAAAACTTGGACGGGTTCATGGATGAGAGGGGTGGTGGAGGGATATGGTCCAAGTGCAGGTCAGTGGGACTAGGCAAAAAATGGTTCAGCACAGACAAGAAGGGCCAAAAGGCCTGTTTCTGAGCTGTGATTTTCTATGGTTCTATGGTTCTCATGGCTGTCCCTACCCTCTGTATTTTGTTAATGTATTTTGTCATTTTTAAAGTATTGTTCAAAGTATTCTTCATAGCGAGGGGGATTGAATGTAAAAGTAGGGAGGTCTTGTTGCAACTGTACAGGGCACTGGTGAGGCCGCAGCTGGAGTACTGTGTGCAGGTTTGGTCGCCGCACTTGCGCAAGGATATTTTGGCCTTGGAGGGAGTGCAGAGGAGGTTTACTAGCCTGATACCGGAGTTGAGGGGGTTGAGCTATGAGGAGAGGCTGAATAAACTAGGCTTGTACTCGTTAGAGTTTAGAAGAATGAGGGGAGATCTCATTGAGACGTATAAGATGATGAAAGGGTTGGATAGGGTAGAGGTGGAGAGGTTCTTCCTGCTCAGAAAGGACAGCAGGACTAGAGGGCACAGCCTCAAGATAAGGGGGGGCGGTTTAGAACAGAGTTGAGGAGGAACTTCTTCACTCAAAGGGTGGTGAATCTCTGGAATTCTCTGCCCGTTGAAGTGGTGGAGGCTACCTCGCTAAATATATTTAAGATGCGGGTAGATAGGTTTTTGAAAGGCAAGGGGATTAAGGGTTATGGGGAGAGGGCGGGAAAGTGGAACTGAGCCACTTCAGATCAGCCATGATCTTACTGAATGGCGGGGTAGGCTCGAAGGGCTAGATGGCCTACTCCTGCCCCTATTTCTTATATTCTTATGTTCTTATTATGTAATTGTTAAAAGTTAAGCTAATTTATTATTGCTATAATTTAACTGTTATTGAGTAAGGTTTGTTAGTAGGGTGCCACAGTGACACGATAGTTAGCACTGCTGCCTCACAGCGCCAGGGACCCAGGTCCAATTCTCGGCTTGGGTCACTGTCTGTGCAGAGACTGCACATTCTCCCTGTGTCTGCCCGGGTTTCCTCTCGTGCTGGTTAGGTGCACTGGCTGTGCTAAATTCTCTCTTGGTGTACCCGAACAGGCGCCAGAGTGTGGTGACTAGGGGATTTTCACAGTAACTTCATTGCAGTGTTAATGTGAGCCCACTTGCGACACTAATAAATAAACTTTACTTTTGAACAGACATAAAACGTGCAGGAGTTGCTTCTGGTTTTATTGATTATTCTTGGTTATTTATTCTGATTAGCACTGCTGCCTCGCAGCACCAGGGACCCGGGTTCAATTCCTGCCTTGGGTCACTGTCTGTGCAGGGTCTGCTCATTCTCCCCGTGTCTGCGTGGGTTTCCTCCGGGTGCTCCAGTTCCTTTCCCACAGTCTGAAAGATGTGCGGGTTAGGTTAATTGGCCATGCTAAATTGACACTAGTGTCAGGGGATTAGCAGGGTAAATATGTGGGGTTACAGGAATAGGGCCTGGGTGGGATTGTGGTAGGTGCAGGTGAGATGGGTCTATGGTTGTTAATCATTGAGTATTGTATCCTAGAGAACCTCTCCCCAGCGGAAACAGTTTCATCTGATTTAATCTATTAAAAACATTGATAATTTAACCTTGAGACTTCCACAACACCAGTTTTTGGACACGACACCCCCACATATACCATGGTCTACCCCACATGGTTTAATTGGGGTATACCATGCACCGGTGTTTTCCCATTCCACTACCCCCTGCCCCCCTGCTGGGGCCTTTGTCCGTGAACGATTTCCACTTGAAACCTTTCCAACATTACTTCATGGTTTCCTGGATCACAGGGAATTTAAAATAAATAAAGTGTCTAATCCAAATGAATGAAAATAAAACAGCAATATTCCATTTTGGGTTGAGTTTGAAGTTCCTACTTTAATCCTGTTTAAGTGGTTTGTAGAAACATGGAATTCTTTTCGCTTCCCGTTTCCAAGGATTAGTGAGTGAGATTTGGGAATAGGGCTACTGGGAAATTGAGGGGGTTTGTGTTGGGGTCAACGATGTCCTTAATCTCAAGATGCTCACCTTCGCTATTGATGGCACTCCAATTTAATGGGCAGAGGGATAACCTGGGTAACAGTCAGATAGGCTTCGTGGAGAGGTCAGAGTCCGAGTTATGCCTGCCTTTGCAAATTATTTCAACAAGCAGAGGGCTGGGTCTTCCAGCCCCGCTGACAGCAAACCTCCGCCGTGGGTTACCTGGCGGCAAAGGGTGCGAGCAATGAGGAATCCCGTAGACAGTGGCAGGACTGTAAAATGTGCTGCAGAGGGTACGGAAAATCCTGCCCACAGTTTCTGCTCTGAGTTACCACGGTGATCTGTAAAATCCAGCTCTCCATCACACTCCTTCTTCAATCATCAGCCACCTCTTTCCCAGCCTTTTTAATCTTTTCCGGGGGAGGGAGGTAAGAATTAAAAGGGAAACGGAAATTAAATGGGGAATATAATGTTCCAGGTGGCCACAGTGGTTAGCAGTGCTGCCTCACGGTGCCAGGGACCTGGGCTCAGTTCCAGCCTGGGGTCACTGACCGCGTGGAGCTTGCAAGTTCTCCTTGTGTCTGCGAGGGTTTTCTCCGTTTGCTCCGGTTTCCACCCACACTCCAAAGGTGTGCTGGCTATATTCATTGGCCGTGCTAAAATTGCCCATTAGTGTCAAGGGGGTTATAAGGATAAATATGTGGAGTTGCGGGGATAGGGCTTGGATGGGATTGTTGTTTGTGCAGGCTCAGTGGGTCGACTGGCCTCCTTCTACACTGTCAGGGTTCTATGATAGAGCACAGAAGGAGGCCATTCGTTCCATCATCCTGATGTCTTCGGCTATTCCAATTAGCCCAACTCCCTTGGCTGTTCCCCATCACTCTACAAGTGCTCCCTTTCTAATGTTTATCCAATTCCCTATTGAAATTCACCAATGGCAGCAGCTGCCACCACCCTTACCATGAGGGATTTTCCAGATCCGAGCACATCACAAGGAATTGGTTTCTTCCATTTACAAGGTGAATATTAACATTAGAATTGGAAATGCATGTGTTCCTCGCTGTTAATGGCTTTCGACACCTGGGATCATTTACACGTGTTAAACATGTAAAGAACAAATACCTTCTCTAGGGAGTGCAGAGGAGATTCACTAGGCTGATACCGGAGATGAGGGGGTTAGCCTATGAAGAGAGACTAAATAGACTGGGTCTGTACTCGTTAGGGTTTAGAAAGCTGAGGGGGGATCTTATAGAGACATATAAGATAATGAAAGGGATGGATAGGGTAGAGGTAGAGAGATTCTTCCCGCTTAGAAAGGACAGCAGGACTAGAGGGCACAGCCTCAAGATAAGGGGGGGAGGCAGTTTAGATCGGAGTTGAGGAGGAACTTCTTCACTCAAAGGGTGGTGAATCTCTGGAATTCTCTGCCCGTTGAAGTGGTGGAGGCTGCCTCGCTCAATATATTTAAGTCACGGGCAGATAGGTTTCTGATAGACAAGGGAATTAAGGGTTATGGGGAGAAAGCGGGAAAGTGGAACTGATCCACTTCAGATCAGCCATGATCTTATTGAATGGCGGGGCAGGCTCGAGGGGTTAGGTGGCCTACTCCTGCTCCTATTTCCTATGTTCTTATGTGGCTCCTGAAGAGGAAGAAGTGAAAGACGCTGGGTGGGATTAAAAGCCTCGCTCGGGCCAGACCGGAAATTCCAGCCCGAGGTCAACGGAGATTTCCGTTGATGGAGCCGCGCCCGCTCCAGTTCCTTGGCGGGTGAGGTGGGAGAGTTCTGGTGAATGCCCAAGGTGCTAACTGCACAAGAGCAAATATCAAACAACGTTTGACGCAGGCGCACGCAAACTGAGAGATTAGGAGGGGTGACCATAATTTTGAACAAATAAACAGCTTTACTGAGCATCTGAGGCAAAATGTAGAGATGCCGGCGTTGGACTGGGGTAAACACAGTACGAAGTCTCACAACACCAGGTTCGAGTCCAAAGGTTCCACACACCTGACGAAGGAACACCGTTTCCGAAAGCTTGTGGGATTACTATCAAATAAACTGGTCGGACTCGAACCTGATGTTGTGAGACTTCTTAAGATCTTAAGCAAGGACAGAGGAGATGAGGTGGAGAGATTTGGAGAAGGGAATCCAGCCTGAATTTGAACCTTGACCCACTGGCAGACAAAGATTGAAAATGGATGGATCTTCCTTGCAGCTAGTCATTTGCTGACTTGAAGTTTTGTTGGTTGGCACGTGTAAGTGCAGGTTTCAGTGCAGTGTGGCACAGGTCACATTGTCGGGATATAACAAAGGGTGGGATTTTTCGGCCGCACCAGCCCCAAGAGAGCAAAATCCCGGCTGAGGTCAAAGGACCTTTGCATGGGCTGCCCCCGCCCTCTCCAATTCCCGTGGTGGGTGGGACTGGAAAATCTCCACCCAAAGTCTCCAGTGCACAGGGTTGGAGGGGCTCCAGCTAACAGCTGTGTGAAGGTCCCCGAGTGTTAAAACCCCGTGTGTGTGATGCCATATTGTGGGGACCCAATTATTCTCATAAGAACATAAGAACATAAGAAATAGGAGCAGGAGTAGGCCATCTAGCCCTTCGAGCCTGCCCCGCCATTCAATAAGATCATGGCTGATCTGTCGTGGCTCAGTTCCACTTTCCCGCCCTCTCCCCATAACCCTTAATCCCCTCTCTTATCAAGAACCCATCAACCCGCTTCTTAAAAATATTTAGCGAGGCAGCCTCCACCACTTCAACGGGCAGAGAATTCCAGAGATTCACCACCCTTTGAGTGAAGAAGTTCCTCCTCAACTCCGTTCTAAACCGCCTCCCCTTTATCTTGAGGCTGTGCCCCCTAGTCCTACTGTCCTTTCTGAGCGGGAAGAGTCTCTCCACCTCTATCCTATCCATCCCATTCATCATCTTATACGTCTCAATGAGATCTCCCCTCATTCTTCTAAACTCTAACGAGTACAAGCCTAGTTTATTCAGCCTCTCCTCATAGCTCAACCCCCTCAATTCTCAAGTGACTATCCACTTGGAAAGTCATCCATGATTGACCTCGACTGAACCTCAATCATTAAAAACTAGGCAACAAAAACTGACACCCAATTGTTAAAAATTAAATGCTCCCGCACACATTGCTCCCATCCCAACTTGATTTTGTTTTGCAAAAAATATGCTTTGTTCAAATAAAAACTGAAAGACACATTATCAAACATTTCCAATTATTATAGCAGTAAACTTTGATGATGCTTACATTTTCTCCAGACAGCGAGATGCACGCTGAGGTTCAGTTCAATAATGAAAACATTCCAAACATGTCAATATTTCCATTACAGAAAGTAAAATTCTTTATAAACTGTATACATTGGTAATGTCGCACTCTGCAGTGCTTTAATAAAGTATTGGGTGGACGGTGGTCCAGTGGTTAGCCCTGCCGCCTCACAGCACCAGGGACCCAGGTTCGATCCCTGGCTTGTGTCACTGTCTATGTGAAGTCGGCACATTCTCTCCATGTCTGCACGGGTTTCCTCCGGGTGCTCTGGTTTCCTCCCACAGTCCAAAGATGTGCGGTTAGGCGAATTGACCATGCTAAATTTTCCCTTTCGTGTCAGGAGAACTAACGGTAGAAGCGTGGGGCTACGGGTCTAGGGGCTGGGTGGGATTGTGGTTGATGAAGACTTGATGGAACGAATGGCCTCCTTTTGCACTGTAGGATTCTATGATTCCACGAAAGCGACATACAGTTAGAATTAAACACGTAGCGCGGAATTTTCCCATCCCGCTCACCACGGGAATTGTAGTGGGTGGGATAAGGACCATGGAAAGGTCTGTTGACCTTGGGAGGGATTTTCCAACCTTGGGGTGAGCGCGGCCAGAAAAACCCGCCTATGATCCAAGGGTTTTACCTGGTTACTAGGCCTCCAGTGTACCTTGACTGAAAGGCCTTGCACAGCGGCCTTCCCCCTTTGCACCTTGGTGGTGGCTGCCCCAAGCTCAGTGCGTCCCTCAGAATGTAATCCTGGACCTTGGAATGTGCCAGTCTGCAACACTCGGTCGAGAACAACTCCTTTCACTGGAAGACCAATAAGTTTCAGGCAGACCAAAGAAGGTTTTTCCCTGAGCGGATGATCCTTCAGCAGCAACCTTCGAGGCTAACAGCATGGAAACAGGCCCTTCAGCCCAACTTGTCCATGCTGCCCTTTTTCTTAAACTCCTAAGTTAGTCTCAATTGCCCACGTTTGGCCCATATCCCTCCATATCCGTCTTACTCATGCAACTGTCTAAACGCTTTTCAAAAGACAAAATTGTACCCGCCTCTACTACCACAGTGAGAAGTCTCACAAGTGAGACGTCTCACAACACCAGGTTAAAGTCCAACCAGTTTATTTGATAATAAACCCACAAGCTTTCGGGGTTTGCCCCTTCGTCAGGTGAGTGGAGAGTTCTCTCACCTGACCAAGGGGCAAACCCCGAAAGCTTGTGGGTTTACTATCAAATAAACCTGTTGGACTTTAACCTGGTGTTGTGAGACTTCTTACTGTTTACCCCAGTCCAACGCCGGCATCTCCACATTAGCAGCTTGCTGTGCTGGCAGTTGATGTTTGCCTCCATGTACATCCCTGGGAACAGCCTGTACAGCACAGAGTCACAGAGCTGCTTGGGATGAAACTCGACAAATACCCCTGCATCTCCCCATCTTGATTTTATTCTAAATTTCTTACTCCGTCTTTAACGTTTCAAACTCAATGCTCAGAGTGGACCAGGCAAAAACAAATCTATTCCTTGCTTGCTCCAAAAACCAAATTCAAAATCCAATTGAATCCAATTCTTGGCCCCCACAAGAGAGACAAACGATATTCATGCTGACATGATAAGGGAATTTCGCGGTAAATTCATTGCAGCATTAATGAAAGCCTTACTCGTGACTAATAAATAAACTTTAAAGAGACATTGCACCCCATCTAGGGCTGGACCCAAAGGCCCGATTTGATGGTGAAACTAGTTTGGTTCAATAAAGAGCCAAGTGATCTGACAATTTCCCTACATTATTGTCACCGTGGCCACATTTCAAAAGTACTTTCAAGGCATGAAGCACTTTGGGACATACTGAGGTCCTGGAAGTCTCTATATAAATGCAAATTCATTCTTTCTTTCTTTGTCTTAATGCTAACAGAATGTCAGCATCACTCAGTAACTAATCTCGCAACTGGCAATCTTGCCACAACCATTAACTCGACACTGTCACTGAAAGAAGGTCCTTTTTTTCTTCAGATTGCTTATCAAAACCCAGAAAAGGTACAAGAGTAAAATGCATTTAAGCAGCGTGGAACGTTGGGTTATACAGTCAAACAAAGCCCTTTGTTGTAAATGTCTCCTTGCAATAAACTGAGAGTTGGATGGACAAGTATGTTTTCTCCGAGCTAATCGAGAATTGGAGCCTGGTATTTTCTTGCCTCTGTTTTTGTTAACCCTTTGACATCTCAATTTGACAATTGCTGACCGTCCTCCAGTCCCCCCTCCTCCGTACACCATAGCACAAGCCCTGACCACCCTGCAGGCCCCCATACACCACAGGACGAGCCCTGACCACTCTCCAGACCCCCATTACACCACAGGACGAGCGCTGACCACTCTCCAGACCCCCATTACACCACAGGACGAGCCCTGACCACTCTCCAGACCCCCATTACACCACAGGACGAGCGCTGACCACTCTCCAGACCCCCATTACACCACAGGACGAGCCCTGACCACCCTCCAGTCCCCCCCCGCCCCCGTACACCATAGCACAAGTCCTGACCACCCTCCAGACCCCCCATACACCACTGAACCAGCCCTGACTACCTTCCAGACCACCAGGCCACCCCCCCCCCCCCAACCCCCCACCCCCCGTACACCACAGTGCCATCCAAACTCAGATATCAGTGGCGGGGGCTGGAGCAGTTGGAGGCTGGACCCAGAGCTGGGAATAGGAAAATGTAAGTTTCTGCAGCTGTTTCTGTGACCTGAAGGTAACAGCAATGGATCCACACCATCCACAACACTCTGAGCAGAAGTGAGTAGGTCCTTCCGGTGTATGCCATTTTGGTGAAGACTATTCCCTTGGAACTGGGATCGGTTGGGTGCTGCTGTCAGTTTGGTGATCAAGCTAAATCCTTGAAGGAGAGGAGCTGGAATTCCACCAAAGTTCAGAGGTTTGAAGGACACGGTGGCTAAAATCAGTGTCATATATGTTCAATAGACCGCTGAGTAAGTCCATGAGATCCACATTGTTATGATTTGATTTGATTTGATTTGATTTATTATTGTCACATGTATTAACATACAGTGAAAGACATTGTTTCTTGCACGCTATATAGACAAAGCATACCATTCATAGAGAAGGAAACAAGAGAATGCAGAATGTAGTGTTACAGTCATAGCTAGGATGTAGAGAAAGTGCAACTTAATGCAAGGTAGGTCCATTCAGAAGTCTGACAGCAACAGAGAAGAAGCTATTCTTGAGTCGGTTGGTACGTGACTTCAGGCTTTTGTACCTTTTCCCCGATGGAACAAAGTGGGAAAGAGAAAGTCTGGGGTGAGTGGGGTCCTTAGTTATGTTGGCTGCTTTGCCAAGGCAGCAGGAAATGTAGACAGAGTCAATGGATGGGAGGCTGGTTTGCGTGATGGACTGGGCTACGTTCACTATCTTTTGTCGTCTTCAATCAGGCCATTGAGATTGGCCAGTTGGAGTATGAGTTCCCTGATTAAAGATCCAATTGATGGGGCAATCAGGGAGTCTTTGCTTTATACTTAACTGAGAGTGTCAGTTCCTCTGGCATCCCCAGCGATAGGCTGCTAGCTGTCTGTGTACTGCTGTTAGAGTTTGTAAATAAGGGGATTTTGGTGAAAGGACTCCTGCCTTCAAAGACTTATGGCACACATTCAATATGAGATTTATAGTTTGGATTGACCATAACTTGCTTGTTAATCCCTGTTTAACTTGGGCTGATTGCAGTTTCATTGTTGAAGTAAAAGTTACCAAAACTCTTGTCCTGTGGTTTTTTTCCTTTGTTGGGATCAATCAGCAAATTTGGTTCTTTCACTTTGCTGATTTCTATGGGATTGTAGCAATCACTAGCTTTTCCTGTATATCCTTCCCATTACCTTTCATTCCACCCATTACTTCAACCATTTCCACTTCCGCCAATATTTCGTCAGCAGCCTCTTTCTGGGTAAACACTCATGAAGTATCCTCGCCTCGGTCTGTGCCGCTGAGTCTGTGCCACTCACGTGATGAAGGGGCAGCTCTCCGAAAGCTCATGCTACCAAATAAACCTGTTGGACTTTAACCTGGTGTTGTGAGGCTTCTTACTGTATCTTTTGGACTGTGGGAGGAAATCAGAGCACCTGGAGGAAACCCATGCATATACGGGGAGAATGTGCAAACTCCACACAGGCAGTGACCCAAAGCGTCAATTGAACCCGTGTCCCTGGAGCTGTGAGGCAGCAGTGCTAACCACTGTGCCACCGTGTCATCCTATTCATAGGTCTTGAGTTTTGGAATGATCTGCATTTTGGATAGCTCGTTCAGTATGTATTTTTCACTTGTTCTGATTAAAGGGTTAGAGAAGATTAGTGATTAAATGTTGTTGAGTTGCTTTAGATAATGACAGCCACAGCAGTTTCTACAGATCATTGTTCCCTGACCGACACTCTCCAACTCCTATAATAAACTGCTCCACTGAGCCAATGTAAGTCAGTGTTGCTATTCCCCCCCCCCCCGTAACTATTCCATGTGGTTGAGACGTTATGAAGAAGAAATAATGTGGAAAATGAGGTCAATAGAAAGATTGCTTTGAAAATCTGGAGCTTTGTAATTAACAGAAGTAATTAACAGGGAGATCAATTTGAGAAACGGTGCGGTGAGTGTATCAAAGTTTCTTTCAGCAGAGATGGTGAGGACGTGGGCGGCACGGTGGCACAGTGGTTAGCACTGCTGCCTCACAGCCACCAGGGACCTGGGTTCAATTCCAGTCTCTGGTGACTGCCTGTGTAAGAGTTTGCACATTCTCCCTGTGCCTGCGTGGGTTTCCCCCCGCAGTCCAAAGATGTGTGTGTGTGGGTTAGGTTGATTGGCCATGCTAAATTGACCCTAGTGTCAGGGGGATTAGCAGAGTAAATGTGTGGGGTTATGGGAATAGGGCCTGGATGAGATTGTGGTTGGTGTGCAGACTCAATGGGCCAAATGGCCTTCTTCTGCACTGTAGGGAATCAATGGGGATTCTGCTACTGTAAGGAATGGTTCAGGGAAATAGGGTGAGTGTATTTCAGGACAAATTGAAAAAATAATGTGTTTCATGGTTAGCGTCACTGAAACTAAGAGTGGGATTCTCAGGCCGTGTTCTCCCCAAGTCCGGGAATTCCCGTCTGAATACAATGGATCTTTTATTGATCAACTGAATTTTCTGTCCCAGTCACTATGATTCCCGTGGTGGGCGGGGCAGGAAATTGCCAACCTCGCTTTCAATTCCAGATTTTTAAAAATTCCAAAAGCTGCCAGGTTAGGACTTGAACCAACATCCCCCAGAGCTCAAGCCTTTAGAGTACGAGGTCACAGAGATTACCACCAGCTTCCCCAAGGTAGCTCCATGTACTTCAGGTATAATGGAGCTAAACTCCAGTTTCCCTTCACTAAGCACCGGTTAGAACATAGAACATAGAACATTACAGCGCAGTACAGACCCTTCAGCCCTCGATGTTGCACCGACCAGTGGAACCAATCTAATGACCCTCTAACCTAAACTACCCCAATGTTATCCATATGTCTATCCAATGACAATTTGAATGCCCTTAAAATTGGCGAGTCCACAACTGCTGCAGGCAGGGCATTCCACACCCCTACTACCCTCTGAGTAAAGAACCTACCTCTGACATCCATCCTATATTTATCAACCCTCAATTTAAAGGTATGTCCCCTCATGTTAGCCATCACCATCCAAGGAAAAAGGCTCTCACTGTCCACCCTATCTAACCCTCTGATCATCTTGTATGTTTCAATTAGGTCACCTCTTAACCTTCTTCTCTCTAATGAAAATAACGTCAAGTCCCTCAGCCTCTCCTCATAAGACCTTGCCACCATACCAGGCAGCATTCTGGTAAATCTCCTCTGCACCCTTTCCAATGCTTCCACTTCTTTCTTATAATGTGGCGACCAGAACTGTACGTGTATTGTGAGCCAGGGGAGAGACCATTCCCACGGCTCACAACTACATATTCAGCACCTCAGGACCTGTAACACTGCTCTGGGTGAAGTAACAGGTTTAAAAGCCCCTCCTGAATGCTTCCTATTGGACCAGCTTCCTCCCGCTCAATCATGGAGCTCGTACTCCACGCAGCCCACACGGAGATCTATCGACGATCCTCTGTGGCTGCCATAACACAGGGGAAGCTGGGCGATAAGAGGTAAATGGAGCAGTGGGATATATTAACAGTGAGGGCAGCACAGTGGATAGCGTCCCTATCTTTCTGGGCCGGGATCTCTGGGTTCGAGTCCTACTTTCGTATTGTGGCCAAACGGATTGACTAACTGCCTGTACATCCTTACGATACGCCTGATAACAGACAGTAAGAACAGGAGAGTATCCTGAACAGCCATCTGTAGAAAGCAACAGCAAACCACCACCGAACGTTGCCATGAATCTAACCAATGGATGTCCATGGCTGCCACAGCCCTCTTCGGGCTTGCCTGAGGGGGAGGAATTTGACAAGATTCAATCGAGTAGAATGGGAGAAAGCACATGTGGAGCATAACATCCAGCAAGGGCCATGACCTCTTTCCGTGCTATAATATTCCATATTGTTTTGTGATTCACACCATCCTAACTAGATAACTAGATAGACCTACTGTATAAAAAGTAATGTTGATGCTTTTGATTTGATTTGATTTATTATTGTTACACGGCTTAGCATACAGTGAAAAGTATTGTTTCTTGCGCATGGTACAGACAAAGCATACCGTACATAAAGAAGGAAATGAGAGTGTGAAGAATGCAGTGTTGCAGCTATAACTACTGTGCAGAGAAACATCAACTTAACATAAGGTAGGTCCATTCAAAAGTCTGATGGCAGCAGGGAAGAAGCTGCTCTTGAGTCGGTTGGTACGTGACCTCAGACTTGTATCTTTTTCCTGACGGGAGAACGTGGAAGAGAGTATGCCCAGTGTGCATGGGTCCTTAATTATGCTGGCTGCTTTTCCGAGGCAGTGGGAAGTTAGAGTCAATGAATGGGAAGTTGGTTTGCTTGACGGGCTGTGCTACATTCATAGTCATAGAATCATAGAGGTTTACAGCATTGAAACAGGCCCTTTGGTCCAACTTGTCAACGCCACCCTTTTTTAAACCCCCTAAGGTAATCCCAATTGCCCGCATTTGGCCCATATCCCTCTATACCCATCTTACCCATGTAACTGTCTAAATGCCTTTTAAAGGACAAAATTGTACTCGCCTCTACTACTACCTCTGGCAGCTTATTCCAGACACTCACCACCCTCTGTGTGAAAAAATTGCAGTAAAAAGTCTGACAACACCAGGTTTAAGTCCAACCAATTTATTTGATAGTAAACTCACAAGCTTCCGAGTGTGAGTTTACTATCAAATATATCGGTTGGACTTAAACCTGGTGTTGTCAGACTTTTTGCTGTGTTTACCCCAGTCCAATACCGGCATATCCACATCATGAAAAAATTGCCCCTCTGGACACTTTTGTATCTCTCCCGTCTCACCTTATACCTATGCCCTCTAGTTTTAGACTCCTCTACCTTTGGGGAAAGATATTGACTATCTAGCTGATCTGTACCCTTCATTATTTCATGACCCTTTTGTAGTTTCTTGCTGTCTTGGGTGGAGCAGGAGCCATACCAAGCTGCGATACAACCAGAAAAAATGCTTTCTATAGTGTATCTGTAAAAGTTGGTGAGAGTCGTTGTACCAAATTTCCTCAGCCTCCTGAGAAATAGAGGTGTTGGCGGCCTTTCTTAACTATAGCATTGGCATGGAGGGACCAGGGCAGGTTGGTCTGGGCACCTAAAACATTGAAGCTCTCGACCATTTCCACTTCGTCTCCATTGATTCTGGCATTCCCACATCATGTCCATTGATGTAGACAGGGACGTGTCCCCCAGTACTATTTCTGAAGTCGATGACAATCTCCTTCGTTTTGTTGACATTGAGGGAGAGATAATTGTTGTCGCACCAGTTCATCAGATTCTCTATCTCATTCCTGTACTCAGCCTCGTCGTTGTTTGAGATCCGACCCACTACGGTGGTGGCGTCAGCAAACTTAAAAATCAAGTTGGAGCTGCCTTGTCCACTGATTACTCAGAGGATTTGATTCAAGTTTTCAGTTTGCAATGCTGAAGGAAAAAGAGAGAGAGACTGATTTCCATCGCTGTCAGATTTACAGGCTGGAACCATTATCTTGCCAAAAAATGCCATTTCGTCTGTGTTTACGTTTCTCTCAGCGATGGGTAGGGATTGTGAGGGAGCTCGGTGCGTGCCATGTTTGACTAAAGCATCTCTGTTGCTGACTCTTCATGATGGGGGCAGAGGCATCACATAAGGATCACTCGTCCCACTGCCCATTCCCAGTGACACTGGTGATGTTACTCTGACGTTGTCTGTAAAAAGACTAGGGGCTGTCCGGGAGCTGGTTGGCACTGTCAGCTTGGCACTGCTTAATTGAATTAGGTGGGGGGAAATGTGCAATAAAACATAGAATCCCTACAGTGTAGAAGGAGACAAGCCAGCCCATTGAGCCTGCACCGACCACAATCTGTACGAATTTACCCTAGCTTGCAGATACAGCAGGTATTAAACAACAGAAAATGGAATGTTGGCATTTATAGCTGAAGGAATAGAATATAAAGGTGAGGAAGTATTGCTGCAACTATACAAGGCATTGGTGAGGCCGCACCTGGAGTATTGTGCACAGTTTTGGTCCCCTTATTGGAGGAAAGATGTCGTGACATTGGAGGCAGTTCAGAGGAATCACTAGATTGAGTCCAGGGATGTTGTATGAAGAGAGATTGAACAGTTTAGGTCTATACTCTCAGGAAGTTAGAAGAATGAGGGGAGATCAAATTGAGGAATACTAGATGATAAAAAGTATGGACAAAGTAGACGTGGAGCGGATGGTTCCTCCTGTGGGACATTCTAGGATGAGAGTTCATAGTCTTAGGATAAGGGGCAGCAAATTTGAAACAGATTTGAGGAGAAACTACTTCTCCCATAGGGTTGTGAATCTGTGGAATTCATGACCCCCAAAGTGTGGTGGATGCTGGGACAGTGAGTAAATTTAAGAAAGAGTTAAATAGATTTGTAATTGGTAATGCATTGAAGGGTTATGGGGGGAAAGCAAGGCAATGGGGATGAGGAGCATATCAGTCATGGTCGGATGGTGAACCGGACTCGATGGGCTGAATGGCCTAATTCTTATGAACTTGTGAACTTATGAACTTCCGAAACCTGGAACGATCTATCCCAAAGATACAATTAAAGTTGGAGCTCAAGTGAAAATTTAGAAATTGAAACTGATAGATTTTTCTAGAACGAGGATATTAAGTTTAACAGATCCAAGTGGGCAGATGCAATCAAGATAGAAGTCAACCACAATCCGATTGAATGTTGGAACAGGTGCTCAAGGTGCTGATTGGTCTCCTGATCCTCTGCCCCTTAAGAGGTCAGCCCTTTCGGGAGATCATTGTAAATGGGAATTAAAATGAAAAAGAAGATCTTCCTGTGCGAAAATAGAATGGATTTCCAGCTTCTGTCTCTTCCATCCATTCAATCACATTTTGTTTTTCTAAACACGAGTCTTGAGTTAAATTGTTTCCAAGTAGATTCAACTGAAACTGACAAGATCACTTGAATGACTTACAATAACACTTTTTAAAACTGTAACTGCGATAAGGGATAAGTCGGAACCTGTGTGGGGAGTGTGGCAGGATTTGCTAAATTATTCAACTGCTCTCGCAAGAACCATTTTAAACTCAAAAAATAGAACATTTCCAACCCTCAGACGTGTGTGGGTTTAGACTGAGTGGGATGTTGACATTTTATAAATCTCCAAACTGAACCAATTGGTCTATTTCCGTTTCGAGTGGAGGCGTAACGGGGTGAGGGGAAAATCCAGGAGCTTGGTGTCTGGGTTAAATATTTTGATAAGGGTTCTGTCTCTCAGATTTTGAACTTCCTCCAGGATTGATCACAGGGTTCTTGGCCCTCGGGGAAACACAGCAGGCTGAAGTGACACCATACCCTTCGATCTCTGTGGCGCTGTCCCTCAGGAGAGGAGGGCGACCCCCAAAGATGCACTGGAGGACATCTCCCCCCACCACCTCTTCCCACCTCTTTCTGATTGTTTTACAGGATTAGTTACCCAGGAAAAGTAAGAAGAATTAGAACCACTCCACCTTCTAGGTAACTATATAACTACCTCACCCCCCCACCTCCTTCCCCCACCACTGGAACCCCAGACAATTCTCCAATCCCCAAACCACCTTCCTGACCCATCTCGGGGCTCCACCAACTAACCCTCATTCTCTGACTGCCTCTCCGACCCCTCAACAAGCCCCCACCCTCTCGACTACTCTCCTAACCCTCTGATTACCCTGCTTCTCAACTGTCCCCCACCCCCTACCCAACCACAGCCCAATGTGCTCTCGACTACCCTTACCGATCAGCATGCCCCCTGACCCACCCACCCACCCTCGTCACCAGCCAGTCTTCCCACTGATACTTGACCATTCCCCTCACCACCTGATCCCTCCACAGACCAACCGCTCCCCCCTCCCTCCCCATCCAATCCCCTTATCTCACACACTTACCCTATCCCTGGCTTCTCATCTTGGCTGGGGCCTTGAGACTTATCTGCTTTACAAATGAAACAAACAAAAGAAAATTACAGCACAAGAACACGCCCGAGAAGGACAAGAGAAGCAGATACATGGGAACACCACTACCTGCAAGCTCTCCTCCAAGCCACTCACCCTCCATGCCCTCACCCCACATACTCCCTGCGTTGGAGATCTCTACTGCCTCCCAAAGATACACAAGGCAAACACAGCTGGCCCTCCCATCGTATTGGGCAATGGGACTCTGTGTGAGAAACTTTCCGGCTACATCAAGGGCATCCTGAACCCCTTTGTACAAAGAACCCCCAGCTTTTGTCGCGACACTACGGACTTCCTACAGAAACTCAGCACACATGGAACGGTTGAACCAGGAGCACTCCTCGTCACAATGGCACTCTACACCAGCATCCCCCACAACGATGGCATTGCTGCAACTGCCTCAGTTCTCAACGCCGACAATTGCCAGTTTCCAGATGCAATTTTACAACTCATCTGTTTCATCCTGCACCACAATGTTTTCACCTTCAAAAACTAGTTCTTCATCCAGACACACGGAACAGCCATGGAGACCAAATTCGCACCTCAATATGCCAACACCTTCATGCACCGGTTTGAACAAGACCTCTTTCCAGGACCTTCAACAATGCTATACACTAGATACATCAATGACATTTTCTTCCTTTGGACTCATGGTGAACAATCTCTGAAACAACTATATAATGATATCAACAAGTTCCATCCCACCATCAGACTCTCTGGAATCGGTTGCATTCTTGGACACACGCATCTCCATCAAGAACGGTCACCTCAGCACCTCACTGTACCGCAAGCCCACGGATAACCTCTCAATGCCCCACTTCTCCAGTTTCTACCCAAAACATTTTAAAGAAGCCATCCCCTATGGACAAGCCCTCTGTATACATAGGATCTACTCAGATGAGAAGGATCGTAACAGATACCTCCAGACACTGAAAGATGCCCTCATAAGAACAGGATATGGTGCTTGACTCATCGATCGACAGTTCCGATGCGCCACAGCGAAAAACCGCATCAGCCTCCTCAGAAAACAAACACGGGACACGGCGGACAGAGTATCCATCGTCGTCCAGTGCTGCCCCGGAGTGGAGAAGCTACGACATCTTCTCCGGAGCCTTCAACATGTCATTGATAAAGATGAACATCTCGCCAAGGCCATCCCCACACCCCCACTTCTTGCCTTCAAACAAGTGCACAACCTCAAACAGACCATTGACCGCAGCAAACTACCCAGCCTCCAGAAGAACAGTGATCACAACACCACACAACCCTGCCACAGCAACCTCTGCAAGATGTGCCGGATCATCGACACGGATGCCATCATCTCATGTGAGAACACCATCCACCAGGTACACAGTACATACACTTGCAATTCGGCCAATGTTGTCTATCTAATACGCTGCAGGAAAGGATGTCCTGAGGCATGGTATATTGGGGAGACCACGCAGATGCTACGATAATGGATGAATGAGCATCGCTCGACAATCACCAGGCAAGACTGTTCTCTTCCTGTTGAGGAACACTTCAGCGGTCACGAGCATTCAGCCTCTGATCTTCGGGTAAGTGTTCACCTAGGCGGCCTTCACGACTCACGACAGCGCAGAGTCGCTGAGCAGAGACTGATAGCCAAGTTCCGCACACATGAGGGTGGCCTCATCCGGGATCTTGGGTTCATGTCACACTGTCTGTAACTCCCATGACTTGCCTGGGCTTGCAAAGTCTCACTAACTGTCCTGTCGAGAACCAAGACACATCTCTTTAATCTGTGCTTAACCCTCTCTCCACCCACAGTGCCTGTATCTTTAAGACTTGATTAATTGTAAAGGCTCACATTCCAACCATTATTTTGTAAATTGAGTTTGTGTCTCTATATGCCCTGTTTGTGAACGGAACTCCTAATTACCTAACGAAGGAGCAGTGGTTTGTGGCTTGTACTACCAAATAAACCTGTTGGACTTTAACCTGGTGTTGTGAGACTTCGTACTTGGAAATATATGGCCATTCCTTCACTGTTGCCGGGGCAAAATCATAGAATCACACTGTACAGAAAGAGGCCATTCAGCCCATCGAGTCTGCACTGACCACAATTTCAACCAGGCACTATACCCATAGCCCCATGCATTTACCCTGACACTAAGGGGCAATTTAGCATGGCCAATGCACCTAATTGGCACACCTTTGGACTGTGGGAAGAAATCGGAGCACCCGGAGGAAACCCACGCAGACATGGGGAGAACGTGCAAACTCCACACAGGCAGTGACCCAAGCCGGAAACCGAACCCAGGTCCCTGGCGCTATGAGGCAGCGGTGCTAACCACTGTGCCACCATGGCTGTCCATATCTTGGCATTCCCTCCCAAACAACACCGTGGGTGTGCCCACACACCGTGTGGGCTGCAGTGGTTCAAGAAGGCAGCTCACCACCACCTTCTCGAGGGCAATTAGAGATGGGCAATACATGCTGGCCTTGGCAGCTGCCCACTTCGCGCATATAAATAAAATAAATCGTAACCTCCTTGCGTCTGAGCTGTGTTTAGAAGATCTTGTACAACAGCTTAAACGCTGCCACGTTTAAAAATTTACGCACCTTTGACTCCGGGATTCTCTGTTCTTGCATCTCTTTTCAAATTGTCTCATTTAGTTTGTATTGCTGTTTCTCATCCTTTCCCCAGTATCACGGTGCTACCTTTAGGAGACAAGGGGAGAGAGACACAAAAGACAAGCAAACAGCACTGAGAAGGAATTGCGTTCAGGAATCCAGTTTGCTTTGGATTTTTTTTTGCCTTTAAGTTTCATTGTTTGCTGTTTATAATGGTTCATCTTCAGCACAGTGAATGTCAGGTCAACCCCACAGCCTTGTATCTCCAACACAAACTGAGAAGCAGAAATGAGTGTGTTCTGAATGAACTATTAATCATGGGTTTTATAATGTTAATTGAGACTGTATCTCCCTCAATGTGTCACTGATATTAATTGCTCCCATCCTAAGGCAGCATGCACTGAATGTTAATCTTGCTGTAATTTCGGAAGGAAAATTAACAAAGTGAACTTTCTTTCTCCTCACTCATTTCCTTCCTCTTACAGTCCCCGATGTTATCTCAAACTCTTTGATAATAATGTTCTAGGTCACATGTGTGGTCTATCGTCCCATTTTAATGGCTTGTCTATCAGATATGTTCACATTTCTCCTGGTTTGGGGTTCCATGCCCAGGATTTTACCATCTTGCCAAGGCACGTCTTCTCTGACGATTTGACTGGCCATTCAAACTATCGTTTACTGCTGCAGAAACCATAATATTCCTATACCATGATTCTGGTTAGGGTGCATTGGCCGTGCTAATTTCTCCCTCAGTGTACCCGGACAGGCGCTGGAGTGTGGCGACTAGGGGATTCTCACAGTAACTTCACTGCAGTGTTCATGCAAGCCTACTTGTGACTAATCAATAAATAAACTCAAAATAAATAAACCTCAACTTAATTCTGAAGAAGAGTCAAATGGACTTGAAATGTTGGGCGAGATTTTATGACCTCGCTCGATCCGAGACTGGAAAATCGCGCCCCAGGTCAACAGGCCTTCCTGTTGTCCACCCTTTGCCCGCTCCGATTCCCGTGTGGGCTGGGGCGGTAGAATCCCGGCGGTTAATTCTGTTTCTCTCTCCACCGGTGCTGCCAGACCTGTCGAGGTTTTCCAGCATTTTCTGTTTTTATTTCAGATTTCCAACATTTGCGGTATTTCACTTTTTCTTTGGAAACAGGCTGTTTTAAGTCCAGTATGGAATCATTCGGGCACCGTGCCCACCACAGGATTGGCGCGGGTGGGGGTCCGACAGCAGAAATCTGCATGAACCTCGGGGGGGGGGAATTTCCAGTCTTGCCCGAGCGAGGCTGTAAAATCCCGCCCGTAGAGTCATCGAATATTGAAGGGGCGTTTTAGTCCATCGAGTGTGCAGCACCAAAACTACACCATCGACACCAATCCCATTTTCCAGCATTTGGTCCACAGCCTTGAATGTTGTGAGATTTTAATTGCTCATTCATGTACATTGTAAAGGTCCTTCACCTTCAAATGATGCCCCCCCTTCAGGGTTGAAGTCTATGTGTCACTGGTCTGCCCACCTGTCTCTATCTTCCTGCAATCTAAGACCTCCTTCCTCACTATTAACCACGCTGCCAATCATTGTGCCATCCGCAAACTTACTTATCACCCCCCTACACTCTCACCTGTAGTATGTGCAATGAAAGTGGGCTCATTAGGAATCTTGTTGTAAAGGAGTCTTTAGGAAAGAGTGACCATAATATGGAAGAATTTTACATTAAGTTTTAAAGTGATGTAGATCAACGAGAGACTAAGGTCATAATTTTAAACAAAGGTTTGGGTAGCATGGTGGCACAGTGGTTCACACTGCTGCCTCACAGTGCCAGGTACCCGGGCTCAATTCCAGCCTTGGGTCACTGTCTGTGTAGAGTTTGCACATTTCCCCATTTCTGTAATTTTGCGCACCCCCCCGCCCCCAACCCTCCATAACTATTCCATACGGTTGAGAAGTAATGAATAAGAAATAATGTGAAATGAGGTCAATAGAAAGATTACTTTGAAAATCTGGAGCTTTGTAATTAACAGAAATAATTAACAGGGAGAGCAATTTGAGAAACAGTGCGGTGAGTGTATCAAAACTTCTTTCAGCAGAGATGGTGAGGATGAAGGCGGCACGGTGGCACAGTGGTTAGCAGTGCTGCCTCACAGCACCAGAGATCCGGGTTCAATCCCGGCCTCGGGTCACTGTCAGTGTGGAGTTTGCACGTTCTCCCCCGTGTCCGCGTGAGTTTCCTCCGAATGCTCCGGTTTCCTTCCACAGCCCAAAGATGTGCGGGTTAGGTTGGTTGGCCATGCTAAATTGACCCGAGTGTCGGGGCGATTAGCAAAGTAATTACGTGGGATTACAGGAATAGGGCCGGAGTGGGATTATTGTTGGTGCAGACTCGATGGGCTGAATGGTCTCCTTCTGCACTGTAGGGATTCTATGGTTCTATGAAAACTATGAAGCTATGAGGGAGGCAAACTGGATTTGGTAGATTGGGAAACTATGGTAAAAGGTATGACTATGGACAGGTAAAGGCAAAATAAAGAAGTAATACATTGTTTACAATAAAAATGCATGCTTTTAATGCACAAAAACCCAGCAGGGAAAATGTTCCATCCGTGACTACTGAAAAAAAAATCAATGATTGTATTAGATCAATGGAGGAATTGTATGAAGTTGGCCCAAAAAGTGGTAACCTGAGAACTGGGAGGATTTTAAAATTCTGCAAAAAATGGACCAAGAGAAAGGGAAAACAGAATATGAGAGTAAACTGCAGGGAAACATTAAAACAGACTGTAAATCTTCTATAGGTCGGTAAAAAGAGAAAAGATTGGCAAAAACAAATGTGTTCAATTACAAGTGGAGTGAGGAGAATTTATAATAAGCAATAAGGAAATAGCAGAGAAACTAAACAATAACTTTATGGGCGGGATTTTCCAGATGTGCTCGCCGCAAGACTGGAAAGTCCTACCCGAGATTAATGGATGTTTGCATGGTCCATGTCCTACCCTCTACAATTCCCATGGTGGAATGTATGGGAAGACCCTAGCTGTTTGCTATTTTGGCATTAATGTGAGAATAAGGTGTTCCACTCCAGGTGTGATTCTATTGACACACTAGGAAACTTTTATCAAAACAAACTTTATTTAACAATACAGTTTAACTATAACAAATGAATTAGTTTAACATTTACCAATTGAATAGTACATGACAAGATACACTTCTTCACTGCTAACTATCTCTATTAGTACCAATTCATGCAATATCTCTCTTACAGAATTAAAAACCCTTTTCAAAGTCAGTTATCAACAAACAGGCTTATGTGCTTGTATTTATTAACAGTGCTAGAGCCTTTTAAACACCTCTGGGGTGGGGGGGGGGGAAGAGAGAGAGAGCAAGAGAGAGAGAGAGAGAGAGAGGCAAATTCAGAGAGACAGCTCTCTGCTCGCAGCCCCAAACAGCAGCTTCCAGAGAGAAAGAAACAGAAAGGTGCATAAAACTGTTTTCAGAACCAACCAGAATTTGCCTGTTCCAAAATGAAAAAGAAACCCTACTCTGAAACCATAAGAACATAACATAAGAACATAAGAAATAGGAGCAGGAGTAGGCCATCTAGCCCTCCGAGCCTGCCCTGCCATTCAATAAGATCATGGCTCATCATAAGGGAAACCTAAGTAAACAAAAATGTATTAACTGTGTTTAAGCAAATGTACCATTAGTTAAAATCAGTCATTATCATGCATGCTCAATATCTGATCTGCCTGTTGCCCAGACAGCATGACCCCATGTAAATCAGAGTTGAATTTTAAACATACTCCTCACAAGAAATATGATAAAAAATACATTTCTTAAAGACACAGTATCATCACAGATTTCAACAAATTTTTGCTTGAATGTGTTTTTTTTGAATGTGTTGTTCATAATTTTATCATGGGCTATGACCCCCATTCATTTTTCATGACACAATCCATATCAATGTTTTGGATGTGGAGATTAAATGCAATATTTTCAAGTTTCCAGATGAAAACAAAACTAGTGGGAGTGTGAGTTATGAGGAGAATGCAAAGAAGCTGCAAGGGGATTTGGAGTGCTTGAGAGAGTGGCAAAATAATTGAATTGAAATGAAAATATAATGTGGAGAAATGTGAGCTTGTCGACTTTTATAGAAAAAACAGAAATCAAGCATTTCTCAAATTGTGAGAGCTGCAATGTGTTGAGTTATAGAGTCATAGAAGTTTACAGCATGGAATCAGGCCCTTCGACCCAACTTGTCCTTTTTTTTAAAACCACTAAGCTAGTCCAAATTGCCCTCATTTGGCCCATATCCCTCTATACCCATTGTACCCATGTAACTGTCTAAATGCTTTTTAAAAGACAAAATTGTACCCCCCTCTACAACTACCTCTGGCAACTTGTTCCAGACACTCACTACCCTCTGTGTGAAGAAATTGTCCCTCTGGATACTTTTGTATCTCTCTCCTCTCACCTTAACCTATGCCCTCTAGTTTTAGACTCCCCTACCTTTGAGAAAAGATATTGACTATCTGCCTTGTCTATGCCCCTCCTTATTTTATAGACCTCCATAAGGTCACCTCTCAGCCTTCTACGCTCCAGACAAAGAAGTCCCAGTCTATTCAGCCTCTCCTTATAACGCAAACCAATCAAGCTCCAGTTGACTTGAAAGAAACAAGGATGTTCTTGTTCATCAGTGACTGAAAGCTAACATGCAGGTGCAGCAAACAATTAAGGAGGCTAATAGTATCTTGGCCTTTAATACAAGAGAATTTGAGTGCAGGAGTAAGATGTCTTACTGCAATTACATAAAGCTTTGGTGAGACCACACCTGGAGTATTGCATGCAGTTTTGATCTCCTTACCTAAGAAAATATATTCTTGCCACTGAGTAAGTGCAATGAATGTTTACTGAATTAATAAGCAAATATTAAATAGACTGGCCCTTTACGGTCACCTCTCATTTTGCTAATGTCTAGAAGATAGAGAAGTGATTTTATTTAAATAAACAAAATGCTTAGAGGCCCTAATCAACAGGGAGGGTGCGTCCCACGGCTCAGCGCTCGAGAGCAAGGAGACACAGCCTCCGTTTAAGAGCAGATCTTTTAAGACTGAGGTGAGGAGGGATTTCTCTGCTCAGAGTGTGGTGAGTATTTGAATTCTCTGCCCCAGAGGGCTGAGGAGACGCAGTTATTGAGAATGTTTAAGATTGAGATCAGTAGATTTCTACATATTAAAATTATCAAGGGGTGTGGGGTTAACACGAGAAAATGGGATTGAAGTTAAAGATCAACAGTAATCTTACAGAATGGTGGAATTGACTCAAAGGGCTGAATAGCCTCCTCCAGATCCTATTTCTTAAGTTTGCCTTGTAGACAGTAGAGAGAATTTTGGATTTAGGAGGTGAGACATTCAGAATGGAGCTCTGATGTGTTCTTGTAGCCATTGTATTAATATGGCTGGTCCAGTTCTATATCTGGTCAATAGTAAACGCCAGGGTGCTTACAATGGGGGATTTACCTTTGAAAATGCTATTGAATATCAAGGGAAGCTGGTTAGATTCTCTCTATTTGGAGATGGTCTTTACCTGGCACTTTGTGAGGCATAAATATTACTTACTACTTTTCAAGCTAACCTGAATATTTAAAGTTTATTTATTAGTGTCACAAGTAGGCTTCCATTAACACTGCAATGAAGTTACTGAGAAAATCCCCTAGTTGCCACAGTCTGGAGCCTGTTTGGATACATTGGGGGAGAGTTTAGCACGGCTAATACACCTAACCAGCAATTATTTCAGACTGTGGGAGGAAACCAGAGCACCCTGAGGAAACCCACACAGACACGGGGAGAACATACAAACTCCACACAGACAGCGACCCAGGTCAGGAATCGAACCCAGGTCCCTCGTGCTGTGAGGCAACAATGCTAACCATTGTAACCAGGGGGCATTCAGCATGTGCCACTTTATTCATCCCATCAGTTGTGTCCAAGTGTGTAATAATCCTGGCTCCAGTTAAAAGGATATATGATCAAATTCCATTCCAGAGAATGTGACCTGTAATCTGGACTGATACTCCAGCTATACCCAATCAGAGGCATGGTTGGGGGAAACATGTGCAGGAATGGAGGGAGCCATAGTCACGGGGCTGAGCCTGGGGGACCACGCTAATCTCAGCCCCCAGAAAACTTCTACTCCTCAAAATATCTATGCGCCCCCAGCTGCCAACTCCCTCAAGTCTGGACAACTCAATTGGGAAGGTGCTGGTGTAATGGTGCTGTCCCTAGATTAGTCATCCAGAGACCCAGGGTAATGCTCTGAGGACCCGGGTTTGAATCCCTCCACACCGTACGGTGAAATTTGAAATCAATTAAAATCTGGAATTAAATGTCTCTGGGTAACGCTCTTGGGATTCCCCAGCCTTGTTGTCCCAGAATGTTGTCCAGATTTTACTGCACACAAGTAGGGATTTTTTCTGTGTCTGAGGAGTTGTGAATGGTTGAACATTGTGCAACCATCAGTGAACATTCCTGCTTCTGGCCTTATGACAGAGGGAAGGTCATTGATGAAGCAACTGAGGATGGTTGGGTCGAGGGCACTACCCTAAGGAATTCCTGCAGTGACGCACTGGGACTGAGATGATTGGCCTCCAACCATCACAACCATTTCATTGACTCCAGTTTTGTTGGCATTCCTTGAAGCCACATTTGGTCAAAAGCTGCCATGACGTCAAGGGCAGTCACTCTCAGCCCACCTCTGGGGTTCAACTCTTTTGTCTAACTTTGTGCCAAGGCTGTAATGAGGTCAGGAGGTGATTGGTTCTGCTGGAGTCCAAACTGAGCAGGTTATTGCCGAGTGAGTGCCACCTGACAGCACTGTTAATGATACCTTCAATCATTTTGCTGATGATGGAGTTTAGGCTGATGGGGGTGGTCACTGGACAGATTGATGTGGTGCTGTTTTTGTGGAGAGGACATACTCGAGCAATATTCCATATTGTTGGGTAGTTATCACTGCTGGAGCCGTACTTTCTTGGCTACGAGAGTGGCAAGTTCTGGAACACAGCACCAGAGCAGCAATGCTGCCAGGTTCCACAATCCTAACTATTTCCATTGCACGCAGTCACTTCTCGATATCATATGGAGCGAATCAAATTGGCTGAACATTGGCTGAAGACTGCTTATAAATTCGCTGTGTATTCACTATTGCCTGAATCATCAACGGCTCCAGACTCAAGCTGTGGCTCATTTGGACAGTTTGCTTGCCTTTGTGTCAGACTGCCATGGTTTCAAACCCCACTCCAGAACCCTTAGCACATAATCCATGCTGACAGGTCACACTGAGGGAGGGGAGACATTTCGTGGCAGTTTTTAACGACAATTGACAATGGTTTCATGGTCATCATTGGACTTTTAATTCCACATTTTAACTGAATGTAAATTTCACTATATGGTGTGGTGGGATTTGGACCCAGGTCCCCAAAGCATTACCCTGGGTCTCTGAGTGACTAGTCCAGTGACAAAACCACTACTCCACCACCTCCTCAATTGAGTGGTCGAGACTTAGGGGAGTTGGCGGCGTGCGGGCCCACAGATATTTTGGCGAGTAGAAGTTTTCTGGGGGGCTGAGATGAGCATGGTCCCCCAGGTATAGTTTCATGACTATGGCCCCCTCCATTCCTGCCTCCATTCCTTCTGCCCATGCCTCCAATTGGGTACGGAGTTTCGAAGGCGAGTAACTCACCTCCTGACTTCCCAAAGCCTACCCAACATGTACAAGGCGCAAATCAGGACTGTGATGGAACACTCCCCACTTACCTTGATGGGTGCAGCTCCAACACTCAAGAAGCTTAACACTGTCCAGGACAAAACAGCCCACTTGATTGGCACCACATCCGCAAACATCCACTCCCTCCACCACTGACACTCAGTAGCAGCAGTGTGTACCAGAAACAAGATGCCCTGCAGTAATTTACCAAAGATTCTTAGACAGCACCTTCCAAACCCACGACCACTTCCATCTAGAAGGACAAGGACAGCAGATAAATGGGAGCACCACCACCTGCAAGTTGCCCTCCAAGCCACTCACCATCCTGACTTGGAAATATATCACCATTCCTTCGCAATTGCTGGTTTAGAATCCTAGAATTCCCTCCATAACGGCACTGTGGGTCAACCCACAGAACGCGGGCTACAGCAATTCAGAAAGTCACCTCTACACCACCTCCTCAAGGGCAACTAGGGATGGGCAATAAATGCTGGCCCAGACAGCGATGCCCATGTCTCATGGATGAATTTTTTAAAAATGGCTGGAATACCAGCCTGATCACGTCCTCTGGAGCGGAATTTGATCACATGCCCTTTTGACTTGGAGTCAGGATTATTACACACTGGGACACAGCTGACAGGATGAATAATGCAGCAACATGCTCAAGGAAACGCCAAAAAGAAAATCTGGCTTTCTCCGTCCAATGGCTGCTTGGGGTGCAGCGGCTAAGTGAAAGTGTAGGAAGCTAATATATTTGAACAAGTTCATTACTGCAAATGTCAAGTGTCTTTCAGTAATATTAACAGAGCTGTGTGGTAGCCAAGTTAATCTTAGGAACTTGGGCTGTGATGGGAAAAGTTGGCAAGGTAATGAAATGTGGACGGCTTCAATCCCACAGTCAGTGGTCATCAGAGTTTAATACGTTTTACCAAACAGCATCCTTGCAAGATGTTAGCAGTTAGCGTGCCATGTAACTTCTTAATTACTGGAAAGACTTTGCATCGAAACAAGGGGAAGTAAATATGCATCTCTTCAGCTGTTAGTCTTGATGATCAACAAATGGTGGTCAAGAAATGGTTTTCTTTTTATTCATTTGTGGGCCATGGGCGTCGCTGGTTGTGATGCGGAGTTGTCAGACTTCTTGCCGTCGCTGGTGGGCCAGCATTTATTGCCCATCCAAGTTGCCCTTGAGAAGATGGTGGTGAGCTGCCTTCTTGAGCAATTGATTTGATTTGATTTGGTTTGATTTATTATTGTCACGTGCGTTAACATACAGTGAAAAACATTGTTTCTTGCATGCTGTACAAAGCATACAGTTCATAGAGGAGGAAAGGAGAGATGATGAAAATGATCTGAATGATGGGAAAGTGTGAGGTTGTGCACTTTGGTGGGAAGAGAGTACAGAATGTAGTGTTACAGTCATAACTAGGGTATAGAGAAAGATCAACTTAATGCGAGGTAAGTCCATTCAAAAGTCTGACAACAGCAGGGAAGAAGCTGTTCTTGAGTCAGTTGGCAAGTGACTTTTGTATCTTCTTCCCGATGGAAGACGACCTCTCGGCCATGACCTCCCCATAGATAAGTAAGACTTGGACTCTCTCTGGACCA
This sequence comes from Carcharhinus amblyrhynchos, assembly GCF_965287045.1. Lineage (NCBI taxonomy): Eukaryota > Metazoa > Chordata > Chondrichthyes > Carcharhiniformes > Carcharhinidae > Carcharhinus > Carcharhinus amblyrhynchos. The sequence goes on from NC_137327.1 coordinate 4,265,848, forward strand.
TCTTGGAGGGGCTGAGTATCTTTCCACTTCACGCACATTCAAGATGGTCAATTGGGTGGACAATCTAACAGGACATCTTGAGGTCATGAGAGGCGATGTAAGCTTTGCTTATTTTCCAATTAGAGGGAAACAGGTTTTGCCTCAAGATCTCTCATGGATGCTGCCATTGCCAGTTGTTGAAACCAAGCTTCCTCCAGTCTTGGCTCAGTTGGTAGCAACAGGTACCTTCAACTCAGAAGGTTGTGGGTTCAAGTCAATCTCCAGGATTGAAGTCCAGATTAATGATGAACTAATTGAATGAAGGAAGGAAGAGGCGGAAAGGCTGAATGGCCTCCTTGTGCTTTCATGTTAGTCCACAATTGCTGACTATCTCTGGTCAGGTGATCATTGATCGTGAGAGTGACGGAGCAGCTAGAGGATTGACATTCTCATTCTCAGGGTAGCCATAGCCAATCTCAGTCCTGCCACCATTCAGTGATGGGGGTTGCTTTGTGTGAGTCCTTGCCTGGTTAACAGGAGCAGGAATTCTGACAGATCCCACATTCCATAAACTGGGGAAGTGCGAGGAAACATCATCCTGGAGCTGAGAGCAAAAATCCCAAGGTCCAATCGCTAGTTGGAAACAATGAAAGTTCAAATCTCTCACATGCTGCATCGTATAAAAATTTTTAAAAAAGGCAAATATTTATGGAATCCTGGCAAAGTAACACATAGCATTGAACGGTTGGTCAATTGATGAACTGAAGTGGGAAAAAGAAGGAAACAAAGATTAATGCTTTCAACTAAAAACATCAGTTCATTCATTTGTTTGTCTAAGACATGAGGTCACAGACTCAGGATAAGGGGCAGCAAATTTAAAACAGAGTTGAGGAGAAACTACTCCTCCCAAAGGATTGTGAATCTGTGGAATTCGCTGCCCCGAAGTGCGGTGGATGTTGGAACAGTGAGTAAATTTAAGGAGGAGATAGATAGATTTTTAATTGGTAATGTGTTGAAGGGTTATGGGGAGAAGGCAGGAAAATGGAGATAAAGAGAATAACAGCCATGATGGGCTGAATGGCCTAATTCTGCTCCCATATCTTATGAACGTATGAGCTTGTTACTGGTTCAAAATCTTCAAACTCCCTCCCTAATGGCACTGTGGGTGTACCTCCACCGCATCAGCTGCAACAGTTCAAGAGGACAGCTCACTACTACCTTCTCAAGGGGCATTGAGAGAGGGACCCTCCTGCCAGCGACACTCACATCTCAAGAATCAATCTGAAAATATTTCTTCATTCAATGTCCCTGCACTATGTGACCTGACTCCACAATTTCCTGATTCATAAATCTAAATGTTTTACTCATGGAACAGTTGCCCCCAGTGGAAAGGAAGGAATCGCTTCTTTGGTGTAGGGTGGGGAGAGGGCAAATAGCCAGATCCGTTCATAATTCATAAAAATGATGCACTGCTGAGGCTGTCTCAGGCTGTGGTCAGATCCCACTTGGAATATTGTGAGCAGTTTTGGGCCCCATATCTAAAGAAGGATGTGCTGGCCTTGGGAAGGGTCCATAGGAGGTTCACAGGAATGATCCCTGGAATGAAGGGTTTGTCATATGAGGAGTGGTTGATGAAGTCTGGGTCTGTACTCGCTGGAGTTTAGAAGGATGAGAGGGGACCTTATTGAAACCTGCAGGGTACTGGAAGACCTGGATAGTGTGGACGTGGAGAGGATGTTTCCACAGGTGGGAGAGACTAGGACCTCAGAGTGAAGGGACGCTCCTTTAAAACTGAGATAGAACATAGAACATAGAACATAGAACATTACAGCGCAGAACAGGCCCTTCGGCCCACGATGTTGCGCCGACCAGTTACAAAAACAATGACCCACTAGCCTATACCAATCCCTTTTCGTCCATAAACCTATCCAGAGATCTCTTAAACGCCCCCAAACTAGACGCATTTACAACTGCAGCAGGCAGGGCATTCCAATCCCTCACCACCCGCTGGGTAAAGAACCTACCCCTGACATCCGTCCTGTAGCTACCCCCCCTTAATTTAAAGCCATGCCCCCTCGTGCTAGCTTTCTCCATCCGAGGAAAAAGGCTATCACTATCCACCCTATCTAAACCTCTAATCATCTTATATGTTTCAATAAGATCCCCTCTTAGCCGCCTTCTTTCCAACGAAAACAACCCTAAATCCCTCAGTCTCTCCTCATAGGACCTCCCCACCATACCAGGCAACATCCTAGTAAACCTCCTCTGCACCCTCTCCAACGCCTCCACATCCTTCTTGTAATGCGGGGACCAGAACTGCACACAGTACTCCAAGTGCGGCCGCACTAGAGTAGTGTACAGTTGCAACATTACACTGCGACTCCTAAATTCAATCCCCCTACCAATAAACGCCAAGACACCGTACGCCTTCTTGACAACCTTATCTACTTGATTCCCAACTTTCAGGGATCTATGTACACACACACCTAGATCCCTCTGTTCATCCACACTATTCAAAGTCCTCCCGTTAGCCCTATACTCGACACATCTATTGCTCCTACCAAAGTGAATTACCTCACACTTCTCCGCATTAAATTCCATCCGCCACCTCTCGGCCCAGCTCTGCAACCTATCTAAGTCTCCCTGCAGACTATGACACCCTTCCTCACAATCTACCACACCTCCAACTTTGGTGTCATCAGCAAATTTACTAATCCACCCAACTATACCCTCATCCAGATCATTAATAAAAATTACAAACAACAGTGGCCCCAAAACAGATCCCTGAGGCACACCACTCGTAACTGCACTCCATGATGAATATTTACCATCCACCACCACCCTCTGTCTCCTATCCGATAGCCAATTCCTGATCCAACTTCCTAGATTACCCACAATCCCATACATCTGCATTTTCTGCAGAAGCCTACCATGGTGAACCTTATCGAACGCCTTACTAAAATCCATATATACCACGTCAACTGAGTCGGAATTTCTTTGGCTAGAGGGTGGTGAATCTGTGGAACTCATTGCCACAGAGGTCTGCGGAGGCCAGGTTAATGAGTGTCTTCAAGAAGGGGATCAAAGGTTAAGCGGAGAAGGCAGCAGAATGGGGGTCGGCACAGTGATTAGCACTGCTGCCTCACAGCAGCAGGGACTCGGGTTCGATTCCTGGCCTGGGCCACTGTCTGTGTGGAGTTTGCACATTCTCCCTGTGTCCATGTGGGTTTCCTCCAGGTGCTCCTTCCACAGTCTGAAAGACATGCTGGTTAGGTGCATTGGCCCAAGCAGGCGCCGGAATGTGGCAACTAGGGGAATTTCACCGTAAATTCATTGCAGTGTTAATGTTAGCTTTACTTGTGACTAATTGAATAGTTGAGGGGATTGAGCTATGAGGAGAGGCTGAATAAACTAGGCTTGTACTCGTTAGAGTTTAGAAGAATGAGGGGAGATCTCATTGAGACGTATAAGATGATGAATGGGATGGATAGGATAGAGGTGGAGACACTCTTCCCGCTCAAAAAAGACAGTAGGACTAGGGGGTACAGCCTCAAGATAAAGGGGAGGCGGTTTAGAACGGAGTTGAGGAGGAACTTCTTCACTCAAAGGATGGTGAATCTCTGGAATTCTCTGCCCGTTGAAGTGGTGGAGGCTGCCTCGCTAAATATTTTTAAGAAGCGGGTTGATGGGTTCTTGATAAGAGAGGGGATTAAGGGTTATGGGGAGAGGGCGGGAAAGTGGAACTGAGCCACGACAGATCAGCCATGATCTTATTGAATGGCGGGGCAGGCTCGAAGGGCTAGATGGCCTACTCCTGCTCCTATTTCTTATGTTCTTATGTTCTTATAAATAAATAAACAATGAGGATGAGAATTACATTAACCATGACTGAATGGCGGAACAGACTCGATGGACCGAGTGGTCTAATTCTGCTCCTATATCCAATGGTCAAAATATAATTGGTATTCAACACATGTCAAAGATCATCACTAATCCCAAATGACAGCTTGCTTCAGCTGAGGGAACTCTCTCAGTTTGAGGCAGCTGAGCACAGAGTCAAGGCTGACAGCGCAGTGCAGTACTGAGGGAGTACAACACTGCTGGATGTGTCACCACCCACTTCTCGAAATGAGACACATAAAAGCCCTGTCTGTCCCCTCAGGTGGAGGCTAAAGATCCCACGGCCACTGTTGGAAGGGGAGCAGGGACGCTATCCCCGGTATCCCGGGCAACAATTGTCATTCAAACCAACAACACTTTGTATAGCCATTCAATCATCCGCTGTTTGGTGCGGGGAAACGGTTGTGTTCAAATTAGCTGCTGTGTTGTCTGTGCAAATAACAGCCACTGCACTTCAAAGGTAATCGACTGGTTGTAAAAAGGTTTAGGACGTGCTGAATATGTGATAAGGCTCCATACATATGCAAGTTCTTTTCTCTTTCTGTCTTTGCCAGATCTTTACACTGGAACCTTTTCTCTGGTATTTAAGCTCTGTTGTGCCTGTTCAATCCCGCAGATTCCTCGCTGTCTCTTCAAGGTTTGCTTTCATCAATTGACAGACCTCCAAATATTTAAGCAGCTACAACTGAAGAGTAAGGGAAGAAGAATTAAAGCAAATACAGTCTAAACAAAGGACTGTGCCAGGAACAGAGGCAATTCCACTGGCCTCCTCTTTGTGCTTCCTCAGAAACACAGTAAAAAGTCTGACAACACCAGGTTTTAGTCCAACCTATTTATTTGATAATATACTCACAAGCTTTCGGGTTAGCCCCTTCGTCAGGTGAATGGAGAGTTCTGGCCTCAGACCCGAAAGTTTGCGAGTATATTATCAAATAAATAGGTTGGACTAAAACCTGGTGTTGTCAGACTTTTTACTGTGTTTACGCCAGTCCAACGCCGGCATACCCACATCACTTCCTCAGAAACGCAACGGTTGAATAGATAGGTTACAAATAAAAACAGGGTGATCTAAATTCCTGGTATAGATAACTCTTGTTAACCTGGGTATAATGTCTGATGTTTTACAGTGTGCGATGGTAATGTGAATTGCGGTTCCTGTTTGTAATATTTTCCACTGGAGAGGTTTTAGAGAAAAGTAACAGATTGAAGAAAGATCAAGGCCATGAAGGAGGAACTGGCTCCATCTGAACTCAAGTAATTTTTGGGAATGGTAAATTGTTACGGACTTTTTTTTTCACCAAATTTGTTGACATCATTGGCCCCCTTCTGCGAAAGAAACACCAGTATTGTATTTGGAATAGCCCCAAGAAAGAAGCTTTTAACAGATTAAAACAATTCAAAGAATCATAGAATCCCTACAGCGCAAAAGGAGGCTATTCGGCTCCTTGAGCACAATCTCATGCAAGGCCCATCCTTGTAACCCTATATATTTATCCTGCTAATCCCCTGACACGAAGGGGTAATTTAGCATGGCCCTCCCTTGGACATCTTTGGACTGTGGGAGGAAACCAGAGCACCTGGAGGAAACGCACGCAGAAACACAAGGAGAACGTGCAAACTCCACACTGACAGTGACCCAAGCTGGGAATCAAACCCAGGTCCCTAGTGCCATGAAGCAGCAGTGTTGACTATTATGCACCGTCCCACCCAACTGTTGTATTCTCCAAACTTGTCAGTATGTTCCAATCTGTCTGAGATACTGGAGATGCCTTTCCATGTGGATTTGGTGCAGTGTTATCCCATGAGATGGACGATGGATTTGAAAGGTCAGCAGGCTATGTCTCCAGAACCTTTTCAGAGGCTGAAAAAGACTACTCATAAGTTGTGTAAGAAGGATTATCAATAGTTTTCCAATAGTCAAGAAATCCTCTAGTACTTGTATGTTTGGCATTTTACCCTCATTATTGCTCACAAACCGCTTTTGGGCCTTTTGCAGAAGACAAAGCTATTTCGCCAATCACATAGAAATCACAGCACCCCTACAGTGAGAAGGAGGCCATTCGACCCATCAAGGCTGTACCAATCACAATCCCACCCAGGCCCTACCCCCATAACCCCATGCATTACCCTAACTAGGCCCCCTAACACTAAGGAGTAATTTAGCATGGCCAATTCACCTAACCCACATATCTTTGGAGTATGGGAGGAAACTGGAGCAGTCAGAGGAAACCCATGCAGACACGGGGAGAATGTGCAAACTCCACATCGTAAGAAGTCTCACAACACCGGGTTAAAGTCCAACCAATTTATTTGATAGTAAACTCACAAGCCTTTGGGGTTTGCCCCTTCATCAGGTGAATGGAGAGTTCTGGCCTCAGACAGAGCATATAACAGCACACACAGTTTACAGATTACTGATTAGAATGCGAATCTTTACAACTAACCTGCTATTCGAGTTTACAAGAGGGCATAGGTTTAAGGTGAGAGGGGAGAGATACAAAAGTGTCTAGAGGGGCAATTTTTTCATACAAAGGGTGGAACAAGTTGCCAGAGGCGGTAGTAGAGGTGGGTACAATTTTGTCTTTTAAAAAGCATTTAGACAGTTACATGGGTAAGATAAGTATAGAGAGATACAAGGCCAAACGCGGGCAATTGGACAAGCTTATCGGTAAAAACTGGGTGTCTTGGACAGGCTGAAGGTCCTGTTTCTATGATGTAAACTCTATGACTTTACGCACCCCCCATGTCCCACACATGAATAAAAAACCTGCATCCAGCAAAATTCCAGCTATAATCATGTGATAATGACCTGTTTTTAGTTGTTGGTTGAGGGATGAATGCATTTTGAAAGCACTCTTTTACCTCAGCGGCTTTTCACATACAGTCATAGAACCGTAGAATCTCTACAGTGTGGAAGGAGCCCATTGAGACTCTGTGATAGAACATCTTACCGAGGCCTTATCCCTGTAGCCTCACCTATTTTCCCCACTAATCCCCCTAACCTACACACCTTTGGACGCTAAGGGGCAATTTAGCATGGCCAATCCATCTAACCTGCACATTTGGCCAATACAAACACTGCTCTGGGCTCAGAGACACAGACAAAGTCAGAAAGGAATGAAAAAAAACAAAGTAAATAAACAAAATAGCATTTATTAATGTATTTTACATTACTTATACTTCCAAAGGAACTAGTGAATTTGTTTTTGCAGTGTAGTTGGTTGAGAGAGTAATGTTGACCAGGATACTTGGTGAACAAATACTTCCATGAATTGGTTTACATCCAGCTGTGCGCTGGAGATGGGACCTCAATCTAGTATCTCATTATATAGACATCACCTTTACAAAATAGCACTCCCTCAGAATACATTGGAGTATTCAGCTGGATTATGTGCTCAAATCTCTGGAGTTTTCCTTGAATTAACAACTTTTTGAGATAAACATAAAAGTCAACAGGCCTTATGCCTAGTCAGAGGCAAGAGGATTAGCTTTTGCATCGACAAGTGTCACTACTGAGTCAGATCCTGTTTTATTTTTATGAGGATTGAGAGGTTATGATGAGTAGAGAACGTTAAAGTTAAAACTTGTTAATAAGAGACCAGAAGTTCATAAGAACCGACTTTCTTTGAGACTTTAATTTGGCCAAAGTTCTGTCCCGTAAATAGAGACCCAATAAAAACCAACAGATTTTCACTGTGGTCTTACCACAAAAAGAGGTCTCCACCCAGTTCAATTAAACAGGGAAAAATAGCAACACAGCGCATAATTATACGTAGAGAGACCAACTATTATCAACCTGATGAAGTGGCAGTCTCATTAAATGAAAGGTTTCACCGGCAGATATCCAACAAGGCCTCTGTCAGAGGCCAAAGAGTTACTCGAGCCTTCCTATCATGCTCAAATTGGTATTGCTTGTGGCATTTGGGGTACATGATGATGGAATGTCCCACTCTGGAAAATTCTCCCATGTTCCCCCTCCCTGTGCTCAGTTGGTAGCACCCTTATGTTTAAGTCAGAAGGTCGTGGGTTCATGGCCCACCCCAGAGATTTGGGCATGTCTGACCCCAGCTGACACTCCCAGTGGAGGGGGTGCTGCTGTCAGAAGTACCATCCATTGACTGAAACGTCAAGCAACAGCCCTGTCTGCCCTCTCAGGCAGACGTACAATGTGATGGAGGAGAGAGGACCAGGGCCTCACGGAGGGAATGCTGTGATAGGGCGGGGGAGGGGGAGAGATGCGATGGATGGTGGGGGAGGCGGGGGGTGATGTGTTTCAAAATGGTCTCGCGCTGGAGTTGGCAAAAAATGGCGGAGGGTGATCCTTTGAACACAAAGGCCGATGGGGTGAAAAGTGAGGGTAAGGGGGACCCTGTCTGGGAGGGAGGGAAGGCGGTGGTGGTAGACATGTGATCTCCGAGACACCCTGGCCCACTCCTCCATCACCCCCAACACCCCTCCCACGGCACCTTGCCTTGCAATCGCAGAAGGTACAACACCTGCCCGTTTACCTCCTCCCTCCTCACTGTACAAAGCCCCAGACACTCCTCTCAGATGAAGCAGCCTTTTACTTGCACCTCATTCAGTTTGGTCCAATGTATTCTCTGCTCCCAATGTGTTTCCTCTGTATTGCAGCGTCCAGCTGCAGACTGGGTGATCGCTTTGTGGAACACCTTCACTCAGTCTGCAAACATGATCCCAATCTTCCTGTCGTGTGCCATTTTGACTCAGCATCTTGCTCTCATGCCCACACGTCTGTGCTGGGCCTGCTGCAATGTTCTAGTGAAGCCCAGCGCAGGCTGAAGGAGCAGTATTTCAGCTTTCAGTCAGACATATTACAGCTTTAGTTGAGCTTGGCAGCTTTAGATTTTGGCCTTTCTCCTCCATCTTAAACCCCTCACTTTATTTTTTTCTCAATATCCCACAAATGTATTACCTCAGTGTAAACCCAGCACCTACCCACAGCAAACCATCTGTCTTTTGTTTTAACAGTTGCTACTTTTTGTTGCAGTTTTTACAGTTCTAACATTCTCCCTCCCTTTGGTTCTGGCAAACAGTCAAAGGACTCAATGCATTAACTCTGTTCTCTCCAAAGAGATGCTGACAGACCTGCTGAGTTTTACTGGCATTCTCTGTTCTCTTTAAAATTCTAATTTTTGTTTCGAATGTCTTTAACCCTTTCCTGTCTTTGCGCTCCTCCAATTCCAGCCTCTTCTCCATCCCTCCACCATTGGAGCTGCACCTTCGGCTACTGTTGCCCTAAGCTCTGGAATTCCCACCCTAAACCTCTCCACCTCTTCATTTCTCTCTGCTCATTTAAAACTTTCCTTAAAACCTACCTCTTAATCCAAGTTTTTGGCTATCTGTCCTAACATCTTTGGGTGGCACGGTGATTAGCACTGCTGCCTCACAACATCAGGGATCCCAGTTCGATTCCTGGCTTGGGTCACTGTCTGTGTGGAGTTTGCATGTTCCCCTTGTACCTGTGTGGGTTACCTCCGGGTGCTCTGGTTTCCTCCCACTCTCCAAAGATGTGTTGGTTAGGTGTATTGGCCATGTTAAATTGCCACTTCATGACTAAAGATGTGCAGGTTAGATGGACTGGCCATCATAATTTGCTCCTTAGTGTTCAAAGATGTGCAGGTTAGGGTGGATTGGCCATGTTAAATTGCCCCTTAGTGTCCAAAGATGAGCAGGTTAGGTGGATTGGCTATGCTAAATTGCCCCTTAGTGTCCAAAGATGAGCAGGTTAGGGTGGATTGGCTATGCTAAATTGCCCCTTAGTGTCCAAAGATGAGCAGGTTAGGTGGATTGGCCATGTTAAATTGCCCCTTAGTGTCCAAAGATGAGCAGGTTAGGTGGATTGGCCGTGCTAAATTGCCCCTTAGTGTCCAAAGATGTGTAGGTTTTAGAGGATTTGTGAGGAAAATACGTGGGGCTACAGGGATAAGAGAGTTTCGATGGGCTGAATGTCCTCCTTCTGCACTGTAGAGATTCTACGGTTCTATGGCCGTATATGAAAAGCTGCTGAGGTAAAAAAGTATTTTCGAAGCGCATTGAATGTGGAGGTGTCAGATCTCGGATTTGCCAATTCAGGGCAGAGGAGGGAAGAGTTGACCAAAGGTTTTGAAGGTATTCTTATCTCTCGCTGCTGACAGCTGGCCAGGAGTGCAGAATTTTGGGTCTTTATCGTGGAAAGCAAATGAAAGAGTTTGTGGTGAAATACCTCAGCGAAGGCCAGCGAGGCATTCAGATCAGACTAGAAAATAAACAATTTCTCGGATGAAGTAATTGCATCACGGAGTGCAGAGGGCAGGAGTTCAGGGTCTGCTTCCTTTCGCAGCTACATTCGTTTTCAAACTTTCAAGATAAAGATATCTCTGTGGACAGCAGCTGCTTCAGAGGGGCAGCCAAGGCTCTCGCTTACTCAGAGACACCTTGCCCGCTTTTCACCCTTCAGTTTTTTTCATGGTGATTCACTTATCAGAAGGATAAAGGTCCCTGCATCCATATAGCGCCTGTATTTTCCTCTGAATTCTTCAAAGCACTCCTTGGCCAGCAAAGTGCAGTCACCCTTCCATCTAGGCGGCAGCAGCCAAATGTTGCACAGGGAGATCCCATAAAGGGGGAATTAAATTTGTCGTCCAGCGCTCAGGACTACCGAGAGTTGATGGTTTGAGTTATAAGGAGAGGCTGGATAGAATGGGACTTTGTTCCCTGGAGCGTAGGGGGCTTAGGGGTGATCTTATAGAGGTCCACAAAATAACGAAATCAGCTACATTGTCAACATCTTTTCCGAAAGGTTGGGAGTCTAAGGCTAGAGGGCATAGGTTTAAGGTGAGATGGGAGAGAGGCAAAAGGATCTAGAGGGGCAATGTTTCCACACAGAGGGTGGTGAGTGTCTGGAACAAGCTGCCAGAGGTGGTAGTTGAGGCGGCTACAATTTCGTATTTTAAAAAACATTTTGACAGTTACATGGGTAAGATGGGTATAGAGGGATATGGGCCAAACATGGATAATTGAGACTAGCTTAGTTGTTTTAAAAAAAGGGCAACATGGACAAGTTGGGCCAAAGGGCCCGTTTCCATGTTGTAAACCCCTGTGACTCTAAACTTTTTTCTCCTCATCCTTTCCTATTTCTGGAAGTTCCTCCAACCCTAACCCATCTGTTATCATGTGCATTCTTCCAATCCTGCCCTCTTCGTGGGCCCATTCATGAGTGGCATGATGGCACAGTGGTTCGCACTGCTGCCTCACAGCGCCAGGGACCCGGGTTCGATTCCAGCTCGGGAAACTGTGTGCAGTCTGCCTGGTCTTCTTGTGTCTGCGTGGGTTTCCTCTGGATGCTTCGGTTTCCTCCCACACTCCAAAGATGTGCGGGTTGGGTTGATTGGCCATATAAAATTGCCTCTTCGTGTCAGGGGCACGAGCAGGGTAAATACGTGGGGTTATGGGGTTAGGGTCTGGGTGTGATTGCTGGCGGTACAGGCTCGATGGGCCGAATGGTCTCCTTTTGCACTGTAGGGATTCTGTGATTCTATGAATGACCCCTAATGATGTGGTGATGCCAGCGTTGGACTGGGCTAGACACAGTAAGAAGTTTCACAATGCCAGGTTAAAGTCCAACAGGTTTATTTGGTAGCAAACGCCACTAGCTTTTGGAGCGCTGCTCCTTCATCAGGTGAGTGGGAGTTCTGTTCACAAACAGGGCATATAAAGACACAAACTCAGTTTACAGAATAATGATTGGAATGCGAGTCTTTACTCTTAATGCTTAAGGTACCTTTAAGACCTGATTAGCTGTAAGGACTCTGTATAAGCTGTGTATGTTTATTGATGCCTTTTTGCTTTACACCCACAGGCAATTCGGTCCGCCTTATTGGCCAACGAGGGGCATACATGCAGTGGGTCGTGCGAGGGCTGCTCTTGGATGTTGCTTTGAGAGTTGCCTAGTGCTTCACATCGTTAGTGTACGCTTAAACTGGACCAACTGACGGGCAACACGACAGCTCAGTGACTATCACTGTTTGCTATACAGATACATGGACCTGGGTCGGACCTCCGACTTGGGTCGGTGTCTGTGGGAGTTTGCACATTCTCCCCGTGCTTGCGTGGGTTTTCTCCGGGTGCTCCGGTTTCCTCCCACACCCCAAAAACGTGCTTGAAGGTTGATGGGTGTTAACAAATTGTCCCCAAATTAGACCTCCCCAAATCTGGCGTAGAGAAAAGTCATAGGAAGAAGAAGGTAGGTGAGGCACTCACTGAATGGTAAAATGGTGGCGTGGGCTTGTTGGGCCGAAGGGCCTGTTTCCTGTGCCGTGTTGTTCTTTGTTCTGACCCTCAGCCTCCTGCCACCTACCATTTCAATTCCCCCGTCCCACTCGCACTCTGACCACTCTGCCCTTTGCTGCCAATGCTGTCCCGATTAAGCTCAGCGGAAGCTGGGGGAGAAACACCGCACCTTTCAATTAAGCACTGCCCAGCCTTCCGGACTCACTGACCAATTGGATGGCTCTTTCAAAGAACCAGTACGGGGATGAGGGGCCAAATGGCCTCACACCCTTTCTCTGATTTTACAAACGGTGACCGTTTTTGTTCAAAGGCTCCCCCCCCCCCCCAAGGGTTAACAAGCAATCTCTGGCCTGCGGTACGTTTAGTGAGCTGCCAGCCAAAATATTTTATGGATCTTGAAGTGGACTGTTTTATTAAAAGCACGGTTTCCTGTTGCACATTCCACAGTGCCTCTTGCAGCCCAGTCAATGCTGCGCTCACACCTCTCAGCTCGAGTGTGTAAATACAGCTTCCTTTCCTGGGGCTACGTTCCTGCTCACAGTCCCAGCAGTGATTTAGGACAGTCAGCAGTGCTTAATACTCCTCACTGCGCAACTTTGCCTGTTTTAACATAAACCATATGCTGTGTTCCAGGGTGAGATTGAGAGGTGGAGGGGGGGTTGGGGTAGATGTCACTGCCAGGGAATGAAGCACATTCCCTTTGTGAAGGTGCAGAGCGGGATTTCCCGACTGCGCTCGCCTCCGGAACTGGAAAATCCCGCCCGAGCTACGGAAGGTACATGAGCCGACCGTTGTGGATTAAGGGTGGCACGGTGGTTAGTTAGCATTGCTGCCTCACAGGGCTAGGGACACAAATTCGATTCCAGCCTTGGCTCGCTGTCTGTGTTGGGGCTTGCACATTCTCCCCGTGTCTGGGTGGGTTTCTTCTGGGTGCTCCGGCTTCCGCCCCCAGTCCAAAGATGTGTGGGTTAGGTGGATTGGCCGTGCTAAATTGCCCCTTAGTGTCAGGGGGATTAGGGGGATAAATATGTGGGGTTATGGGATGAGGGCCTGGGTGGGATTGTTGTCGGTACAGACTTGATGGGCTGAATGGTCTCCTTCCGCACTGTAGGAATTCTATGATTCTGTGACCTTTTCATTAGTTGCTCATCTGATTAAGGAGAAACACTCCGAAAACTCGTGATTCCAAATAAACCTGTTGGACCTTAACCTGGCGTTGTGAGACTTCTTATTGTGGATCTTTGCATAATCCATGTCTTGCCCAGTAAGATTCCCATGGCAGGTGGAACGGGAAGATTCCGCACACAGTATCAGTAATAGGTTCTCTCATTGAGTCATTGGGTTAAATCTGACCAAAGAAATTTCTTAGGATAGAATAGAATCCCTACTGTACAGAAAGAGGCCATTCGGCCCATTAAGTCTGCACTGACCACAACCCCTCCTAGGCCCCATCCCCATATCCCTGCATATTTACCCACTAATCCCACTAATCTATGTATCTCAGGACACTAAGGGGCAATTTCTTAACATGGCCAATCAACCTAACCCGCACATCTTTGGATTGTGGGAGAAAACCGGAGCACCCGGAGGAAACCCATGCAGGCACGAGGAGAATGTGCAGACTCCACACAGACAGTGACCCAAGCCAGGATTCGAACCCGGGTCCCTGGAGCTGTGAAGCAACAGTGCTAACCGCTGTGATACCGTGCCGCCCAAATGGCAGAGTGTTGTTTCCAATGAGAAATGCATCATGTTTCTTTCCAGGTCTTATGACACTCTGTCAAACATGTCCTTGTCAATGGGGACAAAGTAGAAATGGTTGAAAGCTTCAAGTTTTTAGCTATCCAGGTCACCAACAGCCTGTCCTGGTCCCCCCAAGCCAGCACTATCGTTAAGAAAGCCCACCAACGCGTCTACTTTCTCAATAGGCTAAGGAAATTTGGCATGTTCACCATGACTCCCACCAACTTTTACAGATGCACCATAGAAAACATTCTTTCTGGTTGTATCACTTCAGGCTGGGTTGGAAGGAGTTTATTTTTCAGATTGAGCTGCCCTTAAAAGATGGCGTCTCAATCTCTGTCCATCTGGGCTTTGTCAGTGCGTTGAGGTTCCACTCCCGTGCATGATGGCGAGTGGGCTCAAGATTACCCCCATTGAGTCATACAGCACCGAAACAGGCCCTTCGGCCCACCATGTCTATGCTGACCATCAAATGCCAATCTATACTAATCCTATTTAACTGCACTTGGATCAATGGGGTACAGGTTCAGAGTTCCTTGAAAGTAGAGTCACAGGTAGACAGGAAATTGAAGAAGGTTTTCTGTTTGCTTGATTTCATTGATCAGAACATTGAATATAGGAATTGGGACATCTTGCTGAAGCTGTACAAGACATTGGTAAGGCCACACTTGGAACACTGTGTACGGTCTTGGTCACGCTATTATACAAAGGATATTATTAAACTAGAAAGAGAGCAGAAAATATTAACTGAGATGCTATCGGGATTTGATGATTTGTGTTATAAAGAGAGGCTGGATAGACTGGGACTGTTTTCCCTGCAGCATAAAAGGCTTAGGAGTGATCTTATAGAGGTCTATAAAATAATGAGGGACACAGATCAGCTAGATAGTCAACATCTTTTCCCAAAGATATGGGAGTCTAAAACTAGAGGGTGTAGCTTTAAGGTGGCAGGGTAGAGATACAAAAGGGCCCAGAGGGGCAATGTTTCACACAGAGGGTGGTGAGTGCCGTGAATGAGCTTTGAGAGGTAGCAGTAGAGACGCGTACAAATTTGTCTTTTAAAAAGCATCTAGGCAGTTACATGGGTAGAAGGGTTTCGAGGCATTTGGGCCAAGTGTGCGAAACTGGGATCAGCTTAATAGTAAAATCTGGGCCTCATCGATAAGTTGGGCTGAAGGGCCTGTTTCCATGCTGTACCATGCCTTGGTGATGTTCAGGAACAGCACAGAAAGTTGCAGAATCAGATTTCCCAAACTGTTCTCAATGATACGTCTGAAGTCACAGAAAGAACTTCCATTTCCACAGTGATTTTTCCAACATCAGGACATCCCAAAGCTCATCAAACACTTTTTAATCATTGCCACCAATGTGATACAGGAAACACCAGCTGTCAGTCTGCCCACAGTGAGATGCTACAAGTAGCCACATGATAAAGACTGGTTCATCTGTTTTTCAATGACATTGATGGGAAGATAAATATCGAGCTGAGCACCAGGGAGGATTCCCCAACTCTTCTTCAACTGAGGACAGACAGGGTCTCTGTTTAACATCTTATCTGAAAGATGGTACCTCCGACAGTGCAGTACACCCTCAGCACTGCATTCGATCGGGGAAGGCGATGACTTAGTGATATTATTACCAGACCACTAATCCAGAAACTCAGCTAATATTCTGCGGACCCGGGTTCGAATCTCGCCACGGCAGAATTTGAAATCAATAAAAAATATCTGCAACTTAGAATCTGCTGATGGCCATGAAACCATTGTCGATTATTGGGATAACCCATCTGGTTCACCGTTGCCCTTTGGAGAAGGAAATCTGCCATCCTTTCCTGGTCTGGCCTGTGTGTGACTACAGAGCCACAGCAATGTGGCTGACTCTGAACTGTCCTCGGATGGGTAATAAATGCTGGTCTAGCCAGCGACACCCTTGTCTCACAAATGAATAAAGAAAACATTCTCTGCATCCGAGGATCGTGGATGTTCCATCATATTAATGTTTAAAACAGAGAGTATTTATTTTTTCAGAGGATCGAGGGATATGGAGGGCCGGCAAGATGACAAGGCTGGAAAGTTAGCCGTGGTCATACTGGATGGCGAGGCATGCTCGGGACATAACCCCTGTTGGTGTTTCTGATTCTCCTCAGTCTCAACTCATTTAACATACACAGACTCAGCTGTGGGGAACTGAATTGCTGCAGACTGGAAAGTAATCTTGTGGCATTTCTCTGCATTCTTTCCAAAACCTCAGTATCCCTTTGACAAGATTAAAACGGACATGGTATTCTAACTGAGGCCTGTCCAAGGGTCTGTACAAGAGTAAGATGGTCTGATTTGTTTAATGGCAAATTATTCTGTGAACCTTAATCTCAAACTCCATTAGCTGTAAACTATCAGGGTGAGATTACCAATCAACGCTACTTGTTCAGTGTTAATGTTCAGTGAATTGCCTCACTCCTTCATAAGTTCATAAATTCATAAGATATAGGAGCAGGAATTAGGCCATTCGGCCCATCGAGTCCGCTCCTCCATTCGATCATGGCCAATACGCTCCTCATATCCATTTTCCTGCCTTCTCCCCATGATCCTTCAACCCATCACCAATTAAAAATCTGCCTAACTCCTCCTTAAATTTACTCACTGTCCCACCATCTGCCGCACTTTGGGACAGCGAATTCCACAGATTCACAACCTTTTGGGAAAAGTAGTTTCTCCTCAACTCTGTCTTAAATTTGCTACCCCTTATCCAAAGTCTATGACCTCTTGTCCTAGGAAGCTCCACAAGAGGAAGCATCCGCTCCACATCTATTTTATCCAAACCTTTTATCACCTTACATACCTCAATTTGATCTCCCCTCATTCTTCTAAATTCCAGAGAGGAAAGGCCTACACTATTCAATTTCTCTTCATATGACAATATGGCCATGGATTGGCCATGCTAAGTTGAACCTAGTCTCTGGGGGATTAGAAGGGTAAATATGTGGGATTATGGGAATAGGGCCTGACTCAGTGCAAACTTGCTGGGCCAAATGGCCTTCTTCTGCTGTGTGGAGAATTCTATAACTCTCTGATTCTACGTGTCAAGGTGGAGGAGACCCGTTGGCTCAAAGCTGGGCTTGTTCCTCTTGGAGCTGAGACAGTATAGAGGTGTCCCGGGAGGAGGAGAAACGGTTTTGAGTGGTGGAAGGGTCGGGAACAGGTCAGCGATTTAAGGTGTCCGACGGTGGAGGGGACAGAAAGAAGCAACCATTTCTACAGCAAAGAGTTGGAATCTGCAGCTTGAGAGGGCACTGGAAGCAGTCATGGCTTTGCAAAGGGAGTTTGATAAATGCAAAGAGAGCTAAAGAGTTACATAGAACATAGAGTCAAAGAGGTTTACAGCATGGAAACAGGCCTTTCGGACCAACTTGTCCATGCTGCCCTTTCTTTAACCCCTTCGCTAGTCCCAGTTGCCCGCGTTTGGCCGATATCTCTCTATACCCATCTCACCCATGTAACTGTCTAAATACTTCTTAAAAGACAAAATTGTACCCGCCTCTACTACTGCCCCTGGCAGCTTGTCCCAGACAGTCACATAAAATCACATATCATTATTAATTGAGAATGATTGTATGTAATTGTAATGCGTAAAGCTCCAGACGTGACATTTCTATCTGAGGCTATTACGTAGAATTACATAAAATATTACATTCCAGGGCATTTGACTTAACCAGTCCATCTTGGTATTTTTGGCCCAGACAAGCCTCCACCCATCCCCCTTCACCCAACTCCATCAAGAAAATCTTCTTCAGTTTGTTATTCATTTATTTACCTGGATCTCCATAGAACCATAGAGCACTACAGCACAGAAACAGACCTTTTGGCCCCTCTTGGCTGTACCAAACCATTTTTCTGCCCAGTCCCACTGACCTACACCTGGACCATATCCCTCCACACCCCTCTCATCCATGTACCTGTCCAAGTTTTACTTAAATGTTAAAAGTGAGCCTGCATTTACCACTTCTACCCCCTTGAAGATCACACTGGTTACTTTAACTACTCTACCTACACATCACTGCCAAGATCCAATTCCACCGTATATTTTTTGAAAATTTGATTGAGTTAATCCTGTTAATCATAACCTGGATTATAAGAAACCTAGGAACAAGTTAACAGTAAATTTTATTCCCTACGTGCACATTGATGTAACGTGCCCACATCCCTGTGACACAAGGCGGCTTACATAAGAACATAAGAAATAAGAGCAAGAGTAGGAACTTCTTCGCTCAAAGGGTGGTGAATCTCTGGAATTCTCTGCCCGTTGAAGTGGTGGAGGCTACCTCGCTGAATATATTTAAGTCACGGGTAGATAGATTTCTGATAGACAGGGGAATTAAGGGTTATGGGGAGAAAGTGGGAAAGTGGAACTGATCCACTTCCGATCAGCCATGATCTTATTGAATGGCGGGGCAGGCTCGAAGGGCTAGATGGCCCACTCCTGCTCCTATTTCTTATGTTCTCCGATTTTCACCCACAGTCTGAAAAACATCCTGGTTAGGGTGCATTGGCCACGCTAAATTCTCCCCCAAGTGTACCTGAACAGGCACCAGAGTGTGGCGACCATGGGATTTTCACAGTAACTTCACTGCTCTGTTAATGTAAGCCTACTTGTGACACTAATCAATAAACTTTTAAATCTCCTCTAAGAGATACATCTTTATTTCGACTTTGAGGAATCAGGTGCAGGAGTCTCATACAAACCATACAATGTCAGTAACGAGTGAATTGCTGGCTTTTATCTGCTGCATACCGTATACTTTATCATCATTTACTTGTCACCGAATCACATTCAAATGTCTCGAGGACCTTCAGAATATGGGAGACAATTAGAATCTCCATAAAACTCCGATCGTCCAGTGACTGGGGAAAGACACTGATTCATTTTCAGGTGAATTTATCACAAATTTGTTGTTCGACTTGAGTGTTTATCTGAGGTAAATTATGCTCACTTGACAAAGAGAAATGTCTTTGTGCTGCAGTTTGTCAGGCTGCTTGTTGTTTACTCCGAAGGAGCTGGTTCCCCTGAAGGTAAGAAACAAAGAAGGAGCTTGCATTTATATAGCACCTTTCATGACAAACCAAAGTGCCTCACAGCCAATTATATACCTTTGAAGTCCAGACACTGTTGTAATGGAAGGAAACTCGGGTGGACGTAGCTGTTACTAGGGGGCATAACTATAAGGTTCATGGTGGGAGACGTAGGAGGGATGTCCGAGGTAGATTCTTCACTCTGAGAGTGGTTGGGGTGTGGAATAGACTGCCAACTGCGATAATGGAGTGGGATGGTTTAGGAACTTTCAAGCGGTTATTGGATAGGCACATGGAGCACACCAGAATGATAGGGAGTGGGATAGCTTGATCTTGGGATTGGACGTAGCTCGGCACAACATCGAGGGCCGAAGGGCCTGTACTGTGCTGTTATGTTCTATGTTATATGAAACGCAGCAGCCATATTATGCATGGGGAGATCCCACAACCAGCCATGTGACAATGATTGGTCAGTCTGATTTGATGATGTTAGTTGAGGGATAAATGTTTGCCAGGGGATTGGGAAAAACTCATTGGCTGGTTATGGTTGGAGGAGTGGTGGGCTCAATAGATCTGATTCTCACATTTGCTTTTTCCAACCCTTTGAGTTACAAAGAAACATAGAAACTGGAAGCAGGAAGAGGCCATTTGGCCCTTCGAGCCTGCTCCGCCATTCATTTTGATCAGGGCTGATCATCAGATTCAATACCGATAGCCCGTAGAGCTATATTTAATTTCTTCTTGAAATCAAACAACGTTCTGGCCTCAACGGCAATCTGTGGTAGTGAATTCCACACATTAGAATGTAACTGGTGATAAATTTGTATTGGCTGTAATGTGAGCAATGGGAAGAAGATGTAAGGGTCAGCTGACCCAGTAAACCATCATACCAATTACAGAGTGATGTAATAGTCAGCTCACCAGCTGACTCACTACAAATAAAAAACTACATAGAATTGCAGAGAACTTGGAGTGGCCCAGGGTGAGGCCCCAAGTTTGGAGTAATGATGTTTCTTTATTAAACCCTTTCTTTGATTTATAAACTGGAGTAGGTTTTGTTGCATTTTCGTTACCTGCATTTCTGAAGTGACCCTTCTGATGAAAATGCATCACCCTCTGGGTGAAGAAATTTCTCCTCACTTCAGTTCCAAAAGGTTTACCCCCTTATCCTCAAACTATGAGCCCTAGTTGAATTTCTCCTTGCTGACTTGAGGGCCATTGGCTTATCCTGTGTCATTTTGGAGAGGATGCTAACTCTGTTCATTCTTGGTATGAATCCGATCTTTCCAATAGCACGTGGTCTGCCACGATCACTGTGGGGGGGGGGGGGGGGGGGGGCGGTGGTTGAAGGTGTCTCTCTCTCTCTCTCTCTCCCTGTTGTGTGGATGTGTCTCATTGGTGGGCTTACCTCCCAGTACAGCATTTCTGTGCCTTACTGGGGTGTGCCTCGGTGAGTTAATGGTTGCTGACCTTCTTCCAGCAATGTGATAACTACCTGAAAGTTCAGCCATTCTGACCAAAGAGGATTTTCTGTCACCTGCCAAGAAACTGGACAAACTGGCTTTGCAAGGAGTGAAGGCGCTTCAGAGCTGGAGTCTGGAATGTCACCGCTGTCCATGCCGGCAGGATTTTCCCATCCTGCTGCAGTGAAGGGAGATTTGGCTGGGCGCCAAATTCCCCGGCATCGCTGCGACGGGAGAGATTGGGCCCAAAGTCCTTGGCTGAGAGGCTAATCATGAGGGGGCATAGTTTTTGGGGTAAGGGACAGGAGATTACAGATTTGAGAAAAAGATTTTTCACTCAGAGGATGGTAGGAATCTGGGATGTATTGCCTGGGGAGGTAGTGGAGGCTGGAAAACTTTAAAAATATTTGGATGAGCACCTGAAATATCATCATGTTTAAATGGGACAAGTGCTGGAAAATGGGATTGGCACGATATTAGTGATAATTATTGTCGGTGCAGATGCAATGGGCCGAAGGGCCTTTTCTATGCTGTACGATTCTGTATGACTTGATCACTGTGTAAATGAAAGTCTTTTCTGTTTTTTGATGTTGTGGAGGCAGTGGTGAGTGGTGTTGTAGCTGGACTAGTAATCCAGAAGCTCAGGGGAAAGCTCTGGGGATCCAGGTTTGAATCCCACCAAGGCAGATGGTGATATTCGAAGTCAATAAAAATCTGGAATTAAAAGTCTGATGGTGACCATGAACCCATTGTCGATTGTTGTAAAAACCCATCTGATTCACTCATGTCCTTCAGGGAAGGAAACCTGCCGTCCTTACCCGGTCAGGCCTACATGTGACTCCAGACCCACAGCAACGTGGTTGACTTTTAAATGTCCTCAGTTCAGGGGGCAAATAGAGATGGGTAGCAAATGCTGGCCTTGCCAGCAATGCCCACATCCCACAAAATAATGAAGAAACACTGTGGCTCTGTGAATGACACTCTCACCTCTGGATCATTGTAGGTTTACATTGGACTCGTGAAAGTTGAATACACAATCCAAGCGGGTGATGCTGTCTTTTGAATGAAACATGAAACCAATGCCCTGTGTGCCCTCTCAGGTGGGTGTGAGATAATCCATGATATATACTTGAAGAGGGCCATGGATTTTTCCCTTATATCCTGGGTTAATGTTAATCATTTGATGGGTAACAATGAATGCAAGTGATTGGGTCATTATTACATTGCACAGAGAAGGCAATGGCCTATGGTATTATCACTTGACTATTAATCCAGAAACTGAGCTCAAGTTCTGGGGAACTGGATTCGAAACCCACCACGGCAGGTGGTGGAATTTTAATTCAATAAAAAAAATCTGATATTAAGAAGCTGCTGATGACCATGGAACCGTTGTCAGAAAAACCATCTGGTTCATGAATGTCCTCAAGGGAAGGAGATCTGCCATCCTTATCTGGTCTGGCCTACATGTGACTCCAGACCCAGAGCAATGTGGTTGACTCTCAACTGCCCTCAGGCAACTAAGGATGGGCAATAAGTGCTAGCCAGCCAGTGATGCCCATGTCCCATGTATGAATAAAAAAAATCCTTGCTCTTCTGTGGGGACTTCTGCATGTAAATTGGCTCTATCTTACAGGACAACGGCCATACCACAAAGTTCATCATTGGCTGGAAAGGGTTTGCATTGTCCTGAGGTTGCCGCAGGCACTATAGAAATTCAATTTCTTTTTTTCCATTTCCACTGTGTCCTGTTGTAAATGCTCTTTCACTCAACTGTCCCCCATCTCTACATGTGTGTTTGATTAAACTTTAGAATTAATTTCCTCTGCTTCATATTTGATGAATATTTCTTTATTTGGTAATGATTAAAGGTTAGTTCTGATGCATTGAAACCAACCTTGATTTGATTATGCAATGATGAATAACTTTTAACCATCATCTTTGCACCAGGAATCCCACAGGAAAACTGGCAGAATGAGACAGGGTGAGATTCTCCGCAAGGTCACCCTGCTCTCACGTCAACGTTCGGTTGTTCCGTGGGAGGCCAAAGATATTTATTAAACCAAAACCTCAACAGATCAAAGGAATTAAATCAATGAATAAAAATGCCAGTGGAAAATGTATTAACCCTTTCAGAACTGGCATGGCATTTTGCCATTTGCCTATTGGAACACTTTAAAAGTCTACAGCTGATGAACATATTTAGGAGATCGTAAAATCCAACAATGACTTTCAGGCTAGTCCAAGGATTCGAGCCATTTATAGATTGACAAATACCTGGGACTGAGTTACAGACTGGAATCTAATTGAGGAGTACAGGAGTTTATATATAAAATAACAGATACCCGGGAGTGAGTTACAGACTGGAATCCAATTGAGGGGTTCGGGGTGGTTTATATATAGAATAACAGACACCCGGGAGTGAGTTACAGACTGGAATCTAATCGAGGGGTTCGGGGTGGTTTATATATATATATATATATAGAATAACAGATACCTACTAGTGAGTTACAGACTGGAATCTAATTGAAGGATTCGGGATGGTTTATACGTAGAATAACAGATACCCGGGAATGAGTTACAGACTGGAATCTAATCGAGGGGTTCAGGGTGGTTTATATATAGAATAACAGATACCCGGGAGTGAGTTACAGACTGGAATCTAATCGAGGGGTTCGGGGTGGTTTATATATAGAATAACAGATACCCGGGAGTGAGTTACAGACTGGAATCTAATCGAGGGGTTCAGGGTGGTTTATATATAGAATAACAGATACCCGGGAGTGAGTTACAGACTGGAATCTAATCGAGGGGTTCGGGATGGTTTATATATAGAATAACAGATACCCGGGAATGAGTTACAGACTGGAATCTAATCGAGGGGTTCAGGGTGGTTTATATATAGAATAACAGATACCCGGGAGTGAGTTACAGACTGGAATCTAATCGAGGGGTTCAGGGTGGTTTATATATAGAATAACAGATACCCAGGAATGAGTTACAGACTGGAATCTAATCGAGGGGTTCAGGGTGGTTTATATATAGAATAAGAGATGCCTGGGAGTAAGTTACAGACTGGAATCTAATCGAGGGGTTCCTGGTGGTTTATACATAGAATAATAGACTCCCGGGAATGAGTTACAGACGGGAATCTAATCAAGGAGTTTGGGGCAGTTTATATATAGACTAACAGATACCTGGAATTGAGTTCCAGAATGGAATCTAAACAAGGGGTGAGGTGTCTGAAGATTGGAGGGTCGCAAATATTGCACCTTTGTTTAAGAAGAGCTGCAGGGCAAAGCCTGGTAACTACAGGCAGCTGAGCTGAACGAACGAGGGGCACAGGTAAGATAGATAGTCAATATCTTTTCCCAAAGATAGTGGTGTCTAAAACTAGAGGACATAGGTTTAAAGTGAGAGGGGAGAGATAAAAAAGAGTCCACAAGAGCAGTTCCTTTATGCAGAAGGTGATGAGTGTCTAGAATGAGCTGCCAGAGGTAATAGTAGAGGCAGGTACAATTTTGTTTTTTTAAAAAGCATTTAGACAGTTACATGGGTGAGATGGGTATGGGGGGACATGGGCCAAATGCAGGTAATTGGGACTAGCTTAATGGTAAACATTGGATAGCATGGACATTGGGCCAAAGGGCCTGTTTCCATGCTACAAACCTCTACGTCTATGGCTTTATGACACTGCGGCACAGTCATTAGCCTCAGAATGTGAGGGACCCAGGTTCAATTCTGGCTTTTTGTGACTGCCTGTGTGGAGTTTGCAGGTTCTCCCTGTGTCTGCTTGGGTTTCCTCCAGGTAAATAAGAACACAAGAAGGGTGGCTTCCTCTTGCAATCCAAAGACTTGTAGTTTAGGTGGATTAGCCATGGGAAATGTGTGATGATAGCTCAGGTTAGAGGGCCTGGGTAAGGCACTGTCAGAGAATCGGTGCAGATTCGATGGGCTGAATGGCCTCTTCTGCACTGTTGGGATTCTATGGTTTTCTGAGTCTTAGTCCTGGTCATTGAGATTCAAGGAAAAAGTTCTCACATTGCAGTAAAGAACGACATGACTGAAATAGCCCAGTCTCAGGGCTCTGAGGGATAACTGGAAAAATCCAGACCTTCTAACTTAGAAAGGAGGCGTCTTCTTAGAGAAGACCTGGAAATATGTGATAGGAAGTGATGCAGAGCAGGTAAACCAAAGGAAGATTCTTTAAACTAAATAAAAACAAGCAGGAAAAGGGTGGGTGGGGATTTGGGGGGTAATGTTTTGAAGTTTTTCCATAGAATCCCCACACTGCAGAAGGAGACCATTTGGCCCAATCGAGTCTGCACT
The DNA here is from genome assembly GCF_965287045.1 of Carcharhinus amblyrhynchos. Classification (NCBI taxonomy): domain Eukaryota; kingdom Metazoa; phylum Chordata; class Chondrichthyes; order Carcharhiniformes; family Carcharhinidae; genus Carcharhinus; species Carcharhinus amblyrhynchos. The sequence continues at coordinate 4,290,614 of NC_137327.1, forward strand.
AACAACAATCCCAGAGAATACTGAAGAGGCAACATGATTGAGGTTACAATACTATGAGAGACAGGGACAGAGTGGATAGGGAGCAGCTGTTCCCCTTAGTTGAAGGGACAATCACGAGGGGACATGGGTTCAAGGTGAGGCACAGGAGGTTTGGGAGACTAGAAGCGGTGACAATTTGGAATGCGCTGCTTGGGAGGGTGGTGGAGGCAGGTGGCATCACCTCCTTTAAAAAGTACCTGGATGGGCACTTAGCACAGCATAACACTCAGGGCTAGGGGCCAAGTGCTGGTAAATGGGGTTAGTTGGCCATTTAGGTGTTTCTAAAGTGTCAGGCAGATCTGATGGGCCAAATGGCCTCCTTCTGTACTGCGTGATTCTAAGATTATATGACTACATTTAATCACAGCTGGTGACTGTACTCAAACACCACCACTCAGCCCATCAAATCTACACTCACACATTAGAAACACTTGAACTCCCAGTTAATCCCATCACTTTGTGACTGTACTCATTGAGACAGCTATCCCTCCACTTCTCATGACTCTTCCCCAAACATCTTGCAATTCTTCACTTTTCAAATATTCATTCAGTTCCCTGTTGAAGGTTCCTATTGAATCTGTTTCCACCACCCTTTAGGGCAGTGCGTTCCAGATCACAGCCACTCACTGTTGCTATAACACCACAAAGAATCTTTACCAGATTCCCTTTACTATCGGGGGTAACGCCACTCTCACAAGCGCTTCATGAACAGAGTCAGAATCCAGAGTACCAGTCAAGCTGACAGTCCCACTTCTATATCCAGGTGAGACTCCCTGATTGGGAAGACAATTATGTAACCAATCAAGGAGATCAGACTGCAAAAGGCCAAACTCATGAGGCTCGTTGAAGTAATTGCAGCTGTGTACAAAAAAAATCTTCCTCTCCTCTTGCCTCAGGTTCCTTTGCCAGTGATTTTAACTCTGTGCTTACCAGCCCTCCCACTGGTGTAAACTGTTTCTCCTTATCTACTTTGTCAAACCCCTTCCCCATTTTCAGCACCTTTCTCAAATATCTGCTGAACCTCTCTGCTCAAAGGGAGCAGTCCCTAGCTCCCCCTGTCTCTCTGCGCATCCAAAGTGTCTTTATTCTGGGTACAATTCTAATAAATTTACCCCACACCCACCACAAAGCTTTGACATCCTTCTTTAAAGTGATGCCTCCACAATAGGACGAAGCAGCCTAGTCAGGGCCTAACCTCTTCAGCTCATGGCCTGATGGCCTTCAACTCCAATGAAGGGTTACCCAGACTTGGAATGTTGGCCCCATTCTCTCTCCACAGTCACCGTCTGCTGTCAGACCTGCTGAGGTTTTCCAGCACTTTCTGTTTGGGTGGCATGTGAATCATAGAATCCCTACAATGCAGAAGGAGGCCATTCGGCCCATCGCTTCTGCACTGACAACAATCTCATCCAGACCCTATCCCCGCAACATAGAACACTACAGCACAAACAGGCCCTTCGGCCCACAAATTGCGCCAATCACAGCCATACCTACCAGGCCTATCTATAACTCTCAATCCCATTAAGATTTCAGTCCCCCAGTCAAACCCCCGTCCAATGTTGGATTTTAAATCCCACGTAACCCCACATATTTACCCTGCTAATCCCCTAAGAGGCAATTTACACGGCCAATCCACCTAACCTGCACATCTTTGGAGGAATGCGGAGCAGTCGGGGGAAAACCCACGCAGACACAGGGAGAATGTCTCTGTGGAGTTTGCACGATGTGGAGATGCCAGCATTGGACTGGGGTTGGACTGGGGGACTGAAATCCCACTCACCCCGATGAAGGAGCAGTGCTCCGAAAGCTCGTGCTACCAAATAAACCTGTTGGACTTGAACCTGGTGTTGTGAGAGTCCTTACTGGAATTTGCATACAGATGTTCTGTGTGTGAGGGCCTAACCTCCGACTTATAAAGGTTTAAAATGCATAAATTATGTGGCGCCACGAGGGAATGGCTCAAAAAGCATTGTGAGCAAAGGACTTTCCTGAATAAAAGATTTTAGCTTTTGATTGTACTGTACCACACCTCCAGCTTACCAGGATACAGCGATTCCTGCATGATTAGCATTTGTTGCTAATTAAAAGGCATGAAACTGTCAATTAGCTCATTTTGATTGAATAGACCCCATCGTATGCAATATTTTAAATACATTAGCAAATATCCTGTGTAAACATTGTGGTCGAAATTAGAATGTTAATTAAATTTTTCATACCCGGGGTACATTTAAATGAGCTTTTAAGATAATACTTGAGTTATGACTAGCCCAGGGCCTCAATGATTCAATGGTTTTATCACAATGAATTATATAAAAATACTCCTTTTAACTTTTCATTAACGCAATTTGTGTATCTGGAATCGAGGGCTGAAGATCCACTTGAAAATTCAGCTGTTGGAAGTGTCTAGATGTCGGGGAACTGAGCAGTAAGCCCTCATTTCAGAGCCTGCTCGTCCCCCGCGTTAGCCAGTCATAGAATCTACAGGGTAGAAGGAGGCTATTTGGCCCATCAAGCCTGCACCGAGAACAATCCCACCCAAGTCCTGCCCTATCCCCGTAGCCCCACATATTTACCCTTCCAATCCCCCTGACATTAAGGGGCAATTTATCATTTTCAATCAACCCAACCCACACACCTTTGGATTCCATTTCTGTGTTGACAACTCTTCAAATAGTAATGTAGCCAGATTAGAGAGCTGGGTGCTGGGTTGGGGGTGGGGAGGCAGAGGTGGAGGACTGGGGTGGGGGTGGTGTGGGGGTGGTGGTTGGGGGGAGTGGCAGGGTGAGGAGAGTTTTAAAGTCTAAATTTTAAAGTTCATTTATTAGTGTCACAAGTAGGCTTACATTAACACTGCAATGAAATTCCCCTAGTCGCCACAACTCTGGCACCTGTTCGGGTCAATGCATGGGTTTCCTCTGGGTGCCCCGGTTTCCTCCCTCAGTCTGGAAGTCGTGCTGGTTAGGGTGCATTGGCCGTGCTAAATTCTCCCTCAGTGTAACCCGAACAGACGCTGAAGTGTGGCGACGAGGGGATTTTCACAGTAACTTCATTGCAGTGTTAATGTAAGCCTCCCTGTGACACTAATAAATAAACTTTAAAATGTACACTTTAAAACTCTCCTCATCCTGCCATGAGACATTCGTAAGGGAGTTCCCAGTCTCTGATGTGTTCTTGTAGCCATGTAAACTCCACACAGACAGTGACCCAAGCTGGGAATCGAACCTGGGTCTCTGGTCCAGTGAGGCAGCAGTGCTAACCACTGTGCCACCCTCTGCCTGGAATCTCATTAACTATGCATGGGTACGTTTCCCTCTGAATGGCCCGGCGGGCTGACAGCTGATTCATCCGCCTGCCCTCAGCTGGTGGGTTCGTAGGTCCCACCACTGTATTCAGACACTGGTCCAGCACACTGGTATCACTCTCTCCAGCGTAGCTGTCTGCAGGAAACTCACTGGAAGTCGGAATCAGAACACGTGTCACCTCAAGAAGACGGCAGCAGCATCTGTCATGACCAGAGCCATCGAGGTCTTTATTCAGGGAGTCTGGGCTCACTGGCATGACCTCTATCTCAGAGATAACTCAAGGAAATACGCCAACCTCACCGATTGGCCTGAGACCATTACCCAGGAGGTCAGCGCAGTTGTCACCCGCCCAAACAACCAGCGCAGAAAGAAGATGAGAACGTAAGAAGCAGGAGCAGGAGTAGGCCATCTGGCCCCTCGAGCCTGCCCCGCCATTCAATAAGATCATGGCGGATCTTTCATGGACTCAGATCCACTTACCCACCCGCTCACCATAACCCTTAATTCCTTTAGTGTTCAAAAATGTATCTATCCTTGCCTTTAAAACATTCAATGGGGCAGCCTCATTTGCTTCATTGGATAGGGAATTCCACAGATTCACAACCCTTTAGGTGAAGAACTTGCTCCTCAACTCAGTCCGAAATTTGACCCTCTTATTTTGAGGCCACGCCCCCTAGTTCCAGTTTCATCTGTCAGTGAGAAAAGCTTCCCTGCTTCTACCTTATCGATTCCCGTCATAATCTTATATGTTTCTATAAGGATCTCCCCTCATTCAGATCCTGCTGGATTTGCACTCAGCGCTGCATTCCATGGTCACACACCCCAGTGGGTCACACACCCCAGTGGGTCACACACCCCAGTGGGTCACACATTCCAGTGGGTCACACACTCCAGGGGGTCACACACCCCAGTGGGTCACACATTCCAGTGGGTCACACATTCCAGGGGGTCACACACCCCAGTGGGTCACACACCCCAGTGGGTCACACACCCCAGTGGGTCACACATTCCAGTGGGTCACACATTCCAGTGGGTCACACACCCCAGTGGGTCACACACCCCAGTGGGTCACACATTCCAGTGGGTCACACACTCCAGGGGGTCACACACCCCAGTGGGTCACACATTCCAGTGGGTCACACATTCCAGGGGGTCACACACCCCAGTGGGTCACACACCCCAGTGGGTCACACACCCCAGTGGGTCACACATTCCAGTGGGTCACACATTCCAGTGGGTCACACATTCCAGGGGGTCACACACCCCAGTGGGTCACACACCCCAGTGGGTCACACACCCCAGTGGGTCACACACCCCAGTGGGTCACACATTCCAGTGGGTCACACATTCCAGGGGGTCACACACCCCAGTGGGTCACACATTCCAGTGGGTCACACACCCCAGTGGGTCACACACCCCAGTGGGTCACACATTCCAGTGGGTCACACACCCCAGTGGGTCACACACTCCAATGGGTCACACACTCCAGGGGGTCACACACCCCAGTGGGTCACACATTCCAGTGGGTCACACACCCCAGTGGGTCACACACTCCAGTGGGTCACACACCCCAGTGGGTCACACACTCCAGTGGGTCACACACTCCAGGGGGTCACACACCCCAGTGGGTCACACACCCCAGTGGGTCACACACTCCAGGGGGTCACACACCCCAGTGGGTCACACACTCCAGTGGGTCACACACTCCAGTGGGTCACACACCCCAGTGGGTCACACACTCCAGGGGGTCACACACCCCAGTGGGTCACACACTCCAGTGGGCCACACACCCCAGTGGGTCACACACTCCAGTGGGCCTCACACTCCAGTCCGCCATATGTGGATGAAACACCTTGGGGGCACGGTCTCCCATTTAAGACAGTGGTGCAGAAGAATTTCTTCTGCCAGATTTTAGAACCTTCTACTCAAGACAGCAGCGGGGGCTGGGCCATTGAATTTAGTAAAAGCGTAGGTGGACAGATTTTTTTGATTGACAAGGGAGTAAAGGGTAATGGGAGACAATGAGGAAAGTGGAGTTGAGGCCACAGCCTGATCAGCAGTGACCATATCGAATGGCAGGGCAGACTCGTGGGGCCAAATGGCCTACTCCTGCTCATTTTTTCTACTGTTGTTGCAGAGCGCCTCACATTATTTCCCAGCCATGAGATTCTGTTCCCTGAAAGTACGCTTGGTAAAATAAAGGGAAATAAAAAACACATCTGAAACTACAGAAAATGTTTACGGTCAAAATGTTCTGAAAACATCCAGAGGGCCCGATAACTGCTTACACATGGGGATGTGACCTGAAATCTAAATATAATTCCACAAGGGTCAAACAAAACATTGAAACCTAATGTTCCCAGGTCACAGTCTCTGCGTCAGGGATCTGTTCCTTTACAATGCTGTTCATCGCATTGCATTATTGAGGGGTGGTGGTGAAGTAGGGGTATTGTCACTGGATTAGTAATCCAGAGACGCCAGGTAAAATCTGGGGACCTGAATTCAAATCCCACCACTGCAAATGGTGATATTTGATTTCAATAAAAAGTCTGGAATTAAAAGTCCAGTGATTAACATGACACCATTGTCGTTTGTTGTAAATCTGGTTTCCTAATGCCCATTTGGGAAGGAAAATCTGCCATCCTTACCTGGTCTGGCCTACATGTGACTTCAGAGCCACAACAGTGCAGCTGAGTCTTACATGCCCTCTGAAATGGAGGGCAGTTAGGGATGGGCAATCCATGCTAGCCCAGCCAGCGATGCCCACATCCTGTAGGATAAAAGAAACTCAACCCCATTAATAGACCCTGGACACTGGAACTCATGTCCATTGAGCTTACCAATGAGCCGGTGGGAATCTCCACTTTGACCCTTATGGTAGTATCAACCGAATCCAGGCAACAGGGAAATAACTTTAGCCAAGATGGGTGTGACGTCCAGTTTGTAATGGGCAAATGAGAAGCCATCATGCTGGAAAGTACTAATTGTTTGGCTGAAGTATCTAAGAAAGATTTATATTGATGTATGGACATTAAATGAAATGACTTTTAAACTAATGTAAGGCGGAGAATCAGATTAAGGAACTTATTCAAGCAGTGCAGGTATTCTGTATCTGACATTTCCCCTGCGGGAATTACTGCGGATGCTGGAATCTAAAACTAAAGGGGTAAATGCTAAAAAATCTCCGCAGGTCTGGCAGCATCTGTGAGGAGAAAAAAGAGCTGACGTTTTGAGTCCAGCCAACCCTTTGTCAAAGCTTTGATACTCAATAGTCACACTCTCAATGGCAGACCTCTCAATTGTAGCACTGTCAATGATGGCGCTCTCAGTGGCCGTGTTCTCAATGGCCGTACTCTCAATGACCAAACTCTCAATGACCGTACTCTCAATGACCAAACTCTCAATGACCGTACTCTCAATGACCAAACTCTCAATGACCGTACTCTCAGTGACCGTACTCTCAATGACCGTACTCTCAATGACCAAACTCTCAATGACCGTACTCTCAATGACCAAACTCTCAATGACCGTACTCTCAATGACCAAACTCTTAATGACCGTACTCTCAATGACCAAACTCTCAATGACCGTACTCTCAGTGACTGTACTCTCAATGACCAAACTCTCAATGACCGTGTTCTCAATGACCGTACTCTCAATGACCGTACTCTCAATGACCGTACTCTCAATGACCAAACTCTCAATGACCATACTCTCAATGACCGTACTCTCAATGACCGTACTCTCAATGGCCGAACTCTCAATGACCGAACTCTCAATGGCCGTACTCTCAATGACCGTACTCTCAATGACCAAACTCTCAATGACCGTGTTCTCAATGACTGTACTCTCAATGACCGTACTCTCAATGACCAAACTCTCAATGACCGTACTCTCAATGACCAAACTCTCAATGACCGAACTCTCAATGGCCGTACTCTCAATGACCGTACTCTCAGTGATCGTGTTCTCAATGACCAAACTCTCAATGACCGTACTCTCAGTGACCGTACTCTCAATGACCAAACTCTCAATGACCGTACTCTCAATGACCGTACTCTAAATGACCAAACTCTCAATGACCGTACTCTCAATGACCGTACTCTCAGTGACCATACTCTCAATGGCCGTACTCTCAATGACCGTGTTCTCAATGACCGTACTCTCAATGGCCGTACTCTCAATGACCAAACTCTCAATGACCGTACTCTCAATGACCAAACTCTCAATGGCCATACTCTCAGTGACCGTACTCTCAATGACCAAACTCTCAATGACCGTACTCTCAATGACCGAACTCTCAATGACCGTACTCTCAATGACCGTACTTTCAGTGACCGTACTCTCAATGACCAAACTCTCAATGGCTGTACTCTCAGTGACCGTACTCTCAATGACCGAACTCTCAATGGCCGTACTCTCAATGGCCGTACTCTCAATGACCAAACTCTCAATGACCATACTCTCAATGGCCGTACTCTCAATGGCCGTACTCTCAATGACCGTGTTCTCAATGACCGTACTCTCAATGACCGTACTCTCAGTGACCGTACTCTCAATGACCAAACTCTCAATGGCCGTACTCTCAGTGACCGTACTCTCAATGACCAAACTCTCAATGGCCGTACTCTCAATGGCCGTACTCTCAATGACCGTACTCTCAATGACCGTACTCTCAGTGACCGTACTCTCAATGACCAAACTCTCAATGGCCGTACTCTCAGTGACCGTACTCTCAATGACCAAACTCTCAATGGCCGTACTCTCAATGGCCGTACTCTCAATGACCGTACTCTCAATGACCAAACTCTCAATGACCGTACTCTCAATGACCAAACACTCAATGGCCGAACTCTCAATGACCGTACTCTCAATGACCGAACTCTCAATGACCAAACCCTCAATGACCGAACTCTCAATGACCGTACTCTCAATGGCCGTACTCTCAATGACCGTACTTTCAATGACCAAACTCTCAATGACCGAACTCTCAATGGCCGTACTCTCAATGGCCGTATTCTCAATGACCAAACTCTGAATGACCGTACTCTCAATGACCAAACTCTCAATGGCCGTACTCTCAATGACCAAACTCTCAATGACCGAACTCTCAATGGCCGTACTCTCAGTGACCGTACTCTCAATGACCAAACTCTCAATGACCGTACTCTCAGTGACCGTACTCTCAATGACCAAACTCTCAATGACCGTACTGTCAATGGCCGTACTCTCAATGACCGTACTCTCAATGACCAAACTCTCAATGACCGTACTCTCAATGACCAAACTCTCAATGACCGTACTCTCAGTGACCGTACTCTCAATGACCAAACTCTCAATGACCGTACTCTCAATGGCCGTACTCTCAATGACCATACTCTCAATGACCAAACTCTCAATGACCGTACTCTCAATGACCAAACTCTCAATGACCGTACTCTCAGTGACCGTACTCTCAATGACCAAACTCTCAATGACCGTACTCTCAATGACCAAACTCTCAATGACCGTACTCTGAATGACCGTTCTCTCAATGACCAAACTCTCAATGGCCGTACTCTCAATGACCAAACTCTCAATGACCGAACTCTCAATGGCCGTACTCTCAGTGACCGTACTCTCAATGACCAAACTCTCAATGACCGTACTCTCAGTGACCGTACTCTCAATGACCAAACTCTCAATGACCGTACTCTCAATGGCCGTACTCTCAATGACCGTACTCTCAATGACCAAACTCTCAATGACCGTACTCTCAATGACCAAACTCTCAATGACCGTACTCTCAGTGACCGTACTCTCAATGACCAAACTCTCAATGACCGTACCCTCAATGGCCGTACTCTCAATGACCATACTCTCAATGACCAAACTCTCAATGACCGTACTCTCAATGACCAAACTCTCAATGACCGTACTCTCAGTGACCGTACTCTCAATGACCAAACTCTCAATGACCGTACTCTCAATGACCAAACTCTCAATGACCGAACTCTCAATGACCGTACTCTCAATGACCAAACTCTCAATGACCGTACTCTCAATGACCGTACTCTCAATGACCAAACTCTCAATGGCCGAACTCTCAATGACCGTACTCTCAATGACCAAACTCTCAATGACCGTACTCTCAATGACCAAACTCTACAGACCGTACTCTCAATGACCAAACTCTCAATGACCGTACTGTCAATGGCCGTACTCTCAATGACCGAACTCTCAATGACCGTACTCTCAGTGACCGAACTCTCAATGACCAAACTCTCAATGGCCGAACTCTCAATGACCGAACTCTCAATGGCCGTACTCTCAATGACCGTACTCTCAATGATCGAACTCTCAATGGCCGTACTCTCAATGACCGTACTCTCAATGACCAAACTCTCAATGGCCGAACTCTCATTGGCCGAACTCTAAATGACCGAACTCTCAATGGCCGTACTCTCAATGGCTGTACTCTCAATGGCCGTACTCTCAATGACCGAACTCTCAATGACCGTACTCTCAATGGCCGTACTCTCAATGACCGTACTCTCAACAACCGTACTCTCAATGGCCGTACTCTCAATGGCCGTACTCTCAACAACCGTACTCTCAATGACCGTACTCTCAACAACCGTACTCTCAATGACCGAACTCTTAATTGTCGCACCTTCAATGGCCGGATTCTCAATGGCCATCCTCTCAATAGTAGCACTATCAATGGTGGCAATTTCAATGGTTGCACTCTCAATGATAGCGCTGTTAATGGCAGCACTCTCAATGGAAGCACTCTCAATGGCAGCATTCTCAATGGCCATACTCTCAATGGTAGCACTGTCAATGATACCACTCTCAGTGGTAGCACACTCAGTGACCATACTCTAAATGGCCATATTCTCAATAGTAGCAATATCAATGGTAGCACTCTCAATGGTAGCACTGCCACTGGTAGCCCTTTCAATGGTAGCACTCTCAATGGCAGCATTCTCAATGGTAGCACTCTCAATGGCAGCATTCTCAATGGTAGCACTCTCAATGGCAGCATTCTCAATGGTAGCACTCTCAATGGCAGCATTCTCAATGGTAGCACTCTCAATGGCAGCATTCTCAATGGTAGCACTCTCAATGGCAGCATTCTCAATGGTAGCACTCTCAATGGCAGCATTCTCAATGGTAGCACTCTCAATGGCAGCATTCTCAATGGTAGCACTCTCAATGGCAGCATTCTCAATGGTAGCACTCTCAATGGCAGCACTGCCACTGGTAGCCCTCTCAATGGCAGCACTCTCAATGGCAGCAATCTTAATGGCAGAATTGTCAATGGTAGCGCTGTCAATAGTAGCACTCTTCATGGTAACACTGAGAGAAATCTTTGTATTCTCATTGGCTACAGGGGAGGTCCCAGAGGACTGGAGAATAGCCAATGTTGTTCCTTTGTTTAAGAAAGGTAGCAAGAATAATCCAGGTAATTACAAGCCTTGCATCAGTGACGGGGAAATTATTGGAGAGAATTCTTCGAGACAGGATTTATTCCTACTCAGAAATAAGTGGACATATTAGTGAAAGCAACATATTTTTGTGAAGAGAAGTTTGTGCCTCACAAACTTGACCAAGTTTTTTGAGGAAGTGACAAAGATGATTGATGTGGATAAGGCAGTGGATGTTGTCTACATGGACTTCAATAAGGCTTTGACAAGGTCCCTCATGGCAGACTGGTGCAGAAGATGAAGTCACATAAGATCAGAGGTGAGCTGGCAAGGTGGATACAGAACTGACTCGGTCAAAGAAGACAGAGGGTAGCAGTGGAAAAGTGCATTCCTGAATGAAGGTCTGTGACAAGTGGCGTTCCTCAGGGATCAGTGCTGGGACCTTTGTTGTTTGTAATATATATAAATGATTTGATGGAAAATGTAACTGGTTTGATTAGTAAGCTTGCGGACGACACAGAGATTGGTGGATTTGCAGATAGCGATGAGGAACATCAGAGGGTACAGCAGGGTATAGATTGGTTGGAGACTTGGATGGAGAGATGGCAGATGGAGTTTAATCCAGACAAATGTGCCAAGACCTTTCAAAGGTATTAGACCTTTCAAAAGGCATTTCAAAATGCCTTTTGAAAGGTCTAATACAGATAGGAAGTATACAGTAAATGGCAGAGCCCTTAAGAGTGTTGATAGGGAGAAGGATCTGGGCGTACAGGTACCTAGGTCGCTGAAAGTGGCAATGCAAGTGGAGAAGGTAGTTAAGAAGGCATACGGCATTTGTGGTTATTAACTCATTTCTGTATGTGGGAGCTTTCTATGCACAATCTGATTCCCACATCACAACACTGACAGCAATTCAAAAAAGAATTGACTTGCTGTGAAGCACTTTAGGATATCCTGTGCTTCTGAAAGCTGCGATGGAAATGTAAGTTCTTGTTTTTCTGGATTCCCTGACCGGAAGAGATCATTTCCCTGCCTCTTCCCAATCGAATCCTTTAAATTGAGTCGGCTAACAGCCAGGAACCAAACTCCAGCACGGGAGACGGGGAGGATAAACATGGGATTGAAATGAGGCCTCGGTAACAAGATCCCATCTTGGACGGTTAAAGGGTTAAATCTCCATTCAAAGGATCAGCAATTGTGTAAAGCACACAAAGCAATTTTGCGTGACCGTGTTAAGCCACATGCTGAGAAGGAGTCAACCCCTGGAGTTTCCCGTCTCTTCACTGGGAATCCTGAAATCACTTCTCTGCCTTGCAGCTTGTACCGATTAAGGAGAGGACTGCTCGGTTGTGAATCAATCTGTCACTGCAGGAATGCTCTACTCAACCCAACATCTTTAATAGAGATGAGTGGGCTCAAGCCAAGCAGTGTCATAATAGAGGCATAACGAGGTCTGATAAACGGTTTCATGAGCTGCAATCTAACCGTGCATCATTAGAGTTCAGCACATCCGCACAAAATCCACTTGAATGCAGACATCACTTTTAAAAGAAATCTTGCATCCTTCTCATGGCTATCACCACCTCAGATGCCTGGGCGGCACGGTGGCACAGTGATTAGCATTACTGCCTTACAGAACCAGGAATCTGGGTTCGATTCCAGCCTTGTAAGGAGTTTACACATTCTCCCTGTGTCTGCATGGGTTTCCCCCATGTGCTTCAGTGTCTTCCCACACTCCAAAAATGTTCAGGTTAAGTGGATTGGTAATAATAAATTCTCCTTCAGTGTCAGGGGGGTTTGGAGCACCCAGAGGAAACCCACGCAGACACGGGGAGAACGTGCAGACACCACACAGACAGTGACCCAAGCCAGGAACTGAACCCAGGTCCCTGGCGCTGTGAGGCTGCAGTGCTAACCACTGTGCCACCATGCCACTCAATGCTTCTGTCAGTTTAATTAAAATAATAAGTTGTCAAACTGTGAACCTTGCTTGGTCAGTTGAGAATAAATTCTGGGAAGTGACACCATCGAGACAGTTGTGACCAGAGAGGGAGAGGGTAATGTGATAATCACACGATTGAAGCTTAAGGGTGAAAGTTGTTATTGGAAAGGATTTCTGATCCACCCTCTGCCCAGTATGAACAAAGAACAGCAAAATGTAGGGCTAAATAACAATGTAACGCCATACTGTTAAGAAGGTTGGGGCATGACCCTTGAAGAGAATGGGTCAGGTGACCCGGGACTAAAATCCAACTTGGGTGGAGCTTGTCAAGCCAATCTTGTGCTGACTGTGCTGGGATAAAGACGTGTTAGAGTCATAGAGTCACAGAGGTTTACAGCATGGAAACAGGCCCTTTGGCCCAACTTGTCCATACTGCCCTTTTTTATAACCACTTAGCTACTCCCAATTGCCCATCTTTGGCCCATATCCCTCTACACCCATCTTACCCATGTAACTGTCTAAGCACTCTATAAAAGACAAAAGTGTTCCCGCCTCGACTACTGCCTCTGGCAGCTTGTTCCAAAGACTCACCACCTCTGTGTGAAAAAATTGCCCCTCTGGACACTTTTGTATGTCTCCACTCTCACCTTAAACCTATGCCCTCTCGTTTTAGACTCCTCTGTCTTTGGGAAGAGATGTTGACTATCGAGCTGATCTGCGCCCTCATTATTTTATAGACCTCTATAAGGTCATCCCTGAGCCTCCTGTGCTCCAGGGAAAAAAAGTCCCAGTCTATCCAGTATTGCCTTGTAGCTCAAACCATCAGTATTAATAAACTGTTCCAGTTAGTTTACTACCATGGCTTCATGATTTATTATTAATCTCGATATCAGACCTCAAATGTAATACATACATGCTGAAGGATAATACCTTTGGGTAAGATGTATCTTGTATCAATTACCTTAAAGTGAAATTTGCCTTTACATTTGCGGTGTCACTCCCTCGTTAATTAATGTTTAATTTTCATTGATTCTGATTTGCATTGAAGTAGAAGTTATAAGAAGTGAAATCTTTGGGTAATTTCTTCATTTGGGAGTCATTCAGGAAATTTGAACATACAAAACTACAGCACAAACAGGCCCTTCGGCCCACAAATTAGCTGATCATTTCCCTACCTACCAGGCCTACCTATAACCCTCAATCCCATTAAATCCCATGTACTCATCCAGAAGTCTATTAAAAGACCCCAACGAGTTTGCCTCCACCACCACCGATGGCAGCCGATTCCACTCACCCACCACCCTCTGAGTGTTTTACGGCTCCCCATGGAGTTTTTAGCAGGACAGACACATGTTGGTCAGTACACCCTTGGACAAAACTCCCAACACTGATTCCAATAACATCACGGGATCTTATACAACTAACCGTATAGTTTGGCAGGACCTTGGTCTAATGTCTCCCTCAATCTGTATATTGAAATGCCAGCCTAGATTACGTTGCCACAATAAATGCAGTAACCTTATAGATTATAGGTACCAACATATTAATGTGACAATACTGCATAGAACATAGAACATTACAACGCAGTACAGGCCCTTCAGCCCTCGATGTTGTGCCGACCAGTGGAACCAATCTAATGACCCTCCAACCTAAACTATTCCAATGTTATCCACATGCCTATCCACTGACCATTTGAATGCCCTTAAAGTTGGTGAGTCCACAACTGCTGCAGGCAGGGCATTCCACGCCCTTACTACCCTCTGAGTAAAGAACCTACCTCTGACATCCGTTCTATAATTACCACCCCTTAATTTAAAGCTATGTCCCCTTGTGTTAGCCATCACCATCCGAGGTAAAAGGCTCTCACTGTCCACCCTATCCAATCTTTTGATCATCTTGTATGCCTCAATTAGGTCACCTCGTAACCTTCTTCTCTCTAATGAAAATAGCCTCAAGTCCCTCAGCCTTTTCTCATAAGACCTTCCCACCATACCAGGCAACATCCTGGTAAACCTCCTCTGCACCCTTTCTAATGCCTCCACATCTTTCTTATAATGCGGCGACCAGAACTGTATGCAATACTCCAATACTGTGCCTTTAAGTAATGAATTTGAGTCATGTATCTGTGCAGGATTTTTTTTAGCAGTTTGTTCTAACATCAGTGCCACTTGGTCTGTAATTGGCAGCCACTGTTGTTATTGTAGCAGCATGATTGTTTTTAATTGCTAGAATGTTTGTTTTAATCTGGACTAATGTTGTTCTGTTATTTTAGTGTTTTTCCCTGGGATTTTTCAGAGTAGGGCTTCATTAGGTTGATTGATAAATAATGTCATGTGATTTGGCAGAGCTTGTCTTACAAAGAGAAACTTGGTTCAATCTGCTTCTAAGGATCTTCAGAGAGAAGTCACTTTATCTGTGTCTCTTTTTCTCTCTGGACTTTGAGACTGGGATCTTCTGAAAATTAGTCTCTTTCTCTGAGAATCTGCTGTTTGAGGGTGGATCTATCTTTGGAGACTGCTGTAGGGGAATCAGAAGTCTTCTGTATCTGTCTGGGCTAAAAGGCTGAAAAAGTAGTATTCTTGTGAGCATATCTGTTTTGTGCTAATTCTGAATAGGGAGTTGTATCTATGAGGATACTGCTTACATTGGAACTATAGAGATGGATAGCTGTTAAGAATTATACTTTATCATGTTTAAATATTTAAAATGGTGCAAGTTATGCTAATTCTTTTATTTTCTGCGTTCTTAAATAAAGCTTGTTTTAATAAAAACTCCCCAGTGGATCAACTGAATGAAGGAAATCAGGATGAGTCGAGAAATGGTTTTGGGGAAATTGATGGGAATGAAGGTGGAATAAATCTCCAGGTCCTGATAATCTTCATCCCAGTGGAAGTGGGCCTGGAAATAATAGATCCATTGTTGGTTATTTTCCCAAAATCTTTGGACTCTGGACTGGTTCCTACAGATTGGAGGGTAGCTAATATAAGCCCGCTATTCAAAAAGGGAGGTAGAAAGAAAACAGGGTAATATAGACCAGTGAGCCTAATATCGATATTGGGGAAGTTGCTAGAGTCCATTATCAAGGATTTCACTACTCAGCATTTGGAAAGCAGTTGGATAATCAGACAAAGAACAAAGAACAACACAGCACGGGAAACAGACCCTTCGGCCCAATGAGCCATTTCAACATTGTGAGTTCCCTCTGCCACCCGTGACCCTTGTCTACGCTTATGATTGAGGGGATTGCGATCCAGATTGAGGGGAGACTAATTTAGGGACAATTTGTTACACCAATCGGCCTAAGAGCACATCTTTGGGGTGTGGGAGGAAACCGGAGCACCCGGAGAAAACCCTCACAAGCGCGGGGAGGATGCGCAAACTCCCACAGACACCGGCCCAAATCCATGTATCTGCACAGCAAACAGTGATAGTCTCTGAGCTGCCGTGTTGCCCATCAGCCAAAGTCAGCATGGATTTACCAAAGTGAAATCGTGTTTGATGAATCTACCGGAATTTTTTGAGGATGTAACTAGTGGAGTTGACTGAGGAGAACCTGTCCATGTGGGTTTATTTAGACTTTCAAAAGGCTTTCGATAAGGTCTCACACAGCAGACTACTATGTAAAGCTAAAGCACATGGGATTGGAGGTAATGTCTCGAGACAGATCGAAAACTGGATAGCAGATAGGAAGCTAAGTGTTGGTATAAATGAGTCTTTTTCTGATTGGCAGTCAGTGACTAGTGGGGTTCCGCAGGGATTTGTGTTAGGACCCCAATTGTTCACATTATATATTAAAGTTTATTTATTAGTCACAAATTGGCTTACATTAACACTGTAATGAAGTTACTGTGAGAATCCCTTAGTCGCCGCTCTCAGGCACCTGTCATATGAGGAGAGACTAAGTCAGCTAGGATTATATTCACTGGAGTTTAGAGGAGTGAGAGGGGATCTCATAGAAACTTATAAAATTCTAGCAGGATTAGACAGGGTAGATTCAGAAAGAATGTTCCCAATGGTGGGGGGAGCCCAGAGATTGGGGTCAGAGTTTGAGGATAAAGGGTGAACCTTTTGGAACTGAGGTGAGGAGAAATTTCTTCACCCAGAGGGTGGTGAATGTGTGGAATTCACTCCCACAGAAAGTAGTTGAGGCCAAAACGTCTGATTTCAAGAAGAAATTAGATATAGTTCTTGAGACTAAAGGAGTCAAGGGATACAGGGGGAAGGGGGGATCAGGATATTGAATTCAGTGATTGGCCATGATTGGTGGAGCGGCTTGAATGACTGAATGGTCTACCCCTGCTTTTAGTTTCCATATTTCCATGTTTCTATATCTGGAGCAAAACTCATTGGTCAGAATTTTCCAACCATTCAGGCCAGCAGGAATTTCCCATCCCACTGCAGTGAACTGCTTTGTTGCCAAATTCTTTATCATTCCTGCAATGGGCGTGTGACATGGGCAGCTGGTAAAATTGTGCCCCTTATGTTCACGGTAGGGTCTGGGCTAATGTACCTGGGACAGTCTGGTCTGGTCCCTAACAGTGTTAACTGAGCCACAGCTGCAGTTAGAATCTCAGCTCCAAGACTTTGGGATCTGACTTTGATACAAAAGTCAGCACTTGAAGATAGTTCTCACCACAACTTTAAAAGTGCATTTACTGCTGCGTTTGATTTAATGGTTTACTTCTGGGAGCTTCTGCATCACGTTAACAGAAGGTTAGAATTAAAGCTTGGCTTTAGAATGTGAAATTCCAGGTGTCCAAAATATCTGCTGAGGTGGAGTGAATGGGATAAGATAACTACCACCTTGACTCAATAAGTAACTGATGAAACCTTACACATATTCACAGATTTGTGAGCTGTGTTTAACAGCGCTGTGCTGACCTGGGACGATCTGTAATTCATTTAATTCACAATAGGTATCAGTTCACGCCGGCTTTCAAATTGAGCTGAGGGCAATTCTGGTTTGCGAAGAACGTTCAAGAAACATCGTGGAATCCCTACAGTGCAGAACCTATTGGAATTTTTTGAGGATGTACCTAGTAGAGTTGACCAGGGAGAACCAATGGATGTGGTTTATTTAGACTTTCAATAAGGTCTCACACAGCAGACTACTATGTAAAGTTGGCCCTTTGAGCCTACACCTACTCCCTGACAGAGTATCTTACCCAGGCCCCTTCCATCCCTGTAACTCCACCTATTTACCTTGGCCAATCCACCTAACCTGCACATCTTTGGATACAAAGGGGCAATTTAACACGTTCAATCCACCTAACCTGCACATTGTTGGACTGTGGGAGGAAACCAGAGCATCCACAGGTAACCCACGCAGACACAAGGAGAATATGCAACTCCACTTAGACACTCACCCAAAGCTGGAATTGAACCTGGGTCTCTGGGGCTGTGAGGCAGCAGTACTAACCATTGTGCCATGTTTCGATGAGCACTTGAAACGCCAAAGTATACAAGGCTACGGACCAAGTGTTGGAAAGTGGCATTCAAGTGGAAAGTGCTTGGTGGTTGATGCAGGCATGATGTTCTCCATTGAAGGAACCGTAAGATCCCGCCATTGTGAACAGCAGCAAGATTTTGACGCATGTTAGAAGGAGTTTGAGTGAAGTGGGCTTGAAGATAGCACCTGGATGGAGTATCCTACACTTTTAAGAAGTTTATCTCTTGTGTGTAACAGTAAAAAGTTATGTTCAACCACATAAGCCTCCAGATGTCTTGGTGAGACAATAAACAACTTTACAACCAGTTACCTATTAAAGTCACTTCTTGCCTCTTAACACTTCCCTTAAATAAACACTCAAAGGAGCATCTGCAGCACTCTTTCTTCATTCCTTCCAAATATTTTCCCACTGATACCATATCTATTCTACTCCCTTCTACCCCTCCCCAATTATGTCCCCCACCTCACCCCCCCACCCCCCACCCTCAACTGACATCTGGGTTGACCTCGATGAGGATGGAGGATTAGATAGTGACATACACTGAGTCAGATTTAACCCCCAGAAGCCACAGAGTGACTCTCTTTACAGTAGGTTTAAAACTGACCTGAATATACTCTATATTTTCCCCTTGAATGTTTTTGTTCTGGTCAAGTTCCCTTCACTCAAATCTCTTTGTCTGAATATCTGCCTTTCTTAAGTGAAGTGCTTCTATTGTGCCTTTTCCACTTGTGTTTTGAATGAAAGGCAATCAAGGCCCTTTGAGTGAAACATAAGATTGGAATGAAGACTTCTTCTGAGCCGTACAATGAAATGATGGCTGTGACACTTCTGCATAATCACTGTACTCTGTTCAAAATCTGCGTGAAATTAAACCTTCCTTGAGAAAGGTCCTAATGTCCAAAGCATTATTAGGCGTGTACGGTCAGACAATGTGTGAAAGAAGACTGATTGTGATATGAGACCACCATTGACCAGAAACTTAATTGCACCAGCCATGTTCGCTCCCAGTCACCTCATCTCGATTCCCTCCCCACAACCATTCTAGTTTAAATTCCCCCCAGTAGCCTTAGCCAACCTTCCCGCCAGGATATTAGTCCCGCTGGGATTCAAATTTGTAATTTTCATAAATGATCTGGACGAGGAAGTGGAGGGATGGGTTGGTAAGTTTGCCAACGACGCAAAGGTTGGTGGTGTTGTGGATAGTTTGGGAAGAAGTCAGAAGTTGCAGCGTGACACAGAGAGGATGCAAGACTGGGCAGAGAATTGGCAGATTGACTTCAACCCAGATAAATGTGTAGTGGTCCATTTTGGCAGCTCCAATGGGATGAAGGAGTATAATATCAAGGGTATTATAATACTCTTAGCAGTGTAGAGGATCAGAAGGACCTTGAGGTCCAGGTCCATAGGACTCTTAAATCGGCCTCACAGGTAGAGGATGTTGTTAAGAAGATGTATGGCGTACTGGCCTTCATCAATCGAGGGATTGAGTTTAAGAGTCAGTAGATAATGTTGCAGCTTAATAAGACCCTAGTCACACCCCATTTGGAGTACGGTGTTCAGTTCTGGTCGCCTCATTACAGGAGGGATGTGGAAGCGATTGAAAGGGCGCAGAGGAGATTTACAAGGATGTTGCCTGGATTGGGTGGCATGCCTTATGAGGATAGGTTGAGGGAGCTAGGTCTTTTCTCCTTGGAGAGACGAAGGATGAGAGGTAACCTGATAGAGGTGTATAAGATGTTGAGAGGTATTGATCGAGTGGATTCTCAGAGGCTTTTTCCCAGGGCTGAAACGGTCGCTACGAGAGGACACAGGTTTAAGGTGCTGGGGAGTAGATACAGAGGAGATGTCAGGGATAAGTTTTTCACTCAGAGGGTGGTGGCTAAGTGGAATCGGCTGCCATCAGTGGTGGTGGAGGCAAACTCGCTGGAGTTTTTTAAGAGACTTCTGGATGAGTACAGAGGACTTAATAGGATTGAGGGTTATAGGTAAGCCTATTAGGTAGTGATATTATCGGTGCAACTTGTGGGCCGAGGGGCCTGTTTGTGCTGTAGTTTTTCGATGTTTTATGTTCTTCTATGTTCTATGTAAGTACACTAAAAAGAGCAGGACACAGGCTGGGAATTCTGCAGTGAGTGACTCACCTCCTGACTCCCCAAAGTCTGTCCACAAGGTATATGTTAGGATACTCTCCATTTGCTTGGATGGGAGAGGTTACAACACTCAACAAGCTCAACACCATTCATGTCAAAGCAACCTGTGTGATTGGCACCCCATTCACTACTTTAAATATTCACTTCCTCCACTATCAGGGCACAGTGGCAAATGCGGTTGTGATCTACAGGATGCATTGCACCAACTTACTTCCTTGATGGCAGCTTATAAATTGGTGCGTGGGCCACCACCACCTGCAACTACCCCTCCAAGTCACTCACTACCCTGACTTCAGCAGGCATCTCCGATGGGTTAACAGCCTGGAGCTTGCTATCTTAGAATAGCTGAGGGAAGGTGATGGCTGAGTGGTGTTATTGCTAAACTGTTAATCCAGAAGCTCAGTTAATGTTCTGGGGACCCAGATTTGAACCCCACCACGACAGATGGTGGAATTTGAGTTCAATAAAAAAAAAATGAAGTTACAAGTCTACTGAAGACCCTGAACCCATTTGGTTCACTTCTGTCTTTTATGGAAGGAAATCTGCCATCCTGTCTGTCCGCACAGACAGTGACCCAAACCTGGCCTACTCCAACAGCCACAGCAATGTGGTTAATTCTCAACTATCCATTGGCAACTAGGGATGGGCACTAAATGCTGGCCAGCCAGCAATGCCCATGTCCCCTGATTAAATTTTTAAAAATATGACAGTGAGGCACTCCCTCAGTACTGCTCTGGAAATACAAAGATGCAGTATTGCCACACAGGAAATTAAATGCTGGTACAGGTTGCCATACTTGAGAGTGTAGAAAATAAAATGAGAAGATTGAAACTGACTTCTCTTTGTTGAACTGAAAGCTCTCTTCAACTGATCAGATTCAGCTCATGTTCTCTCCAGATCATTTTATTCATCACAGAAAGAGTGCAGAAAAGATTTACTAGGATTCTACCGGGACTTGATGGTTTGAGTTATGAGCAGAAGTTGAATAGGCTGGGACCGCTAAATATTTTTAAGACGCAGGTTGATGGGTTTTTGATAAGAGAGGGGATTAAGGGTTATGGGGAGAGGGCAGGAATGTGGAACTGAGCCACGACAGATCAGCCATGATCTTATTGAATGGCGGGGCAGGCTCGAAGGGCTAGAACAAAGAACAAAGAACAACCCAGCACGGGAAACAGGCCCTTCGGCCCAACGAGCCCGCGCCTCCGCATCACCCTACACCTGTTCTACCCTGCGTGTCTAGAGTGGAACCCCTAACTTAGCCAGATTCAGGGGAGAATAGTGTCAATTTAGTAAACCAATCAGCCTAAGAGCACATCTTTGGGGTGTGGGAGGAAACCGGAGCGCCCGGAGGAAACCCACGCAACCACAGGGAGAATGCGCAAACTCCCACAGACACAGGCCCAAATCCATGTATCTGCACAGCTAGCAGTGCTAGTCACTGAGCTGTTGCGGCGCCCGTCTACCGGTCCAGGATCAAGCACACACACCGACATGAAGTACTAGGCCACTCCCGGAACTTCCAAGAGCAGCCCACGCACGACCCACCATGTGCATGCCCCTCGTTTGACACGAGGTGGACCTCCACCTGCAGAATAAAAAGACAAAAACGTTAACTTACAAGTCAGCATTTCCGGTGTCTCCCGAGGTTCTGACATTATTTAATAGCCCCTACCATAACCCTCCATCCTCGTTTCACTCATGTGTCTGTCTAACTGAACCTTAAACGAGTCCAACATTCCTGCCTCCACCACCCTACTCGGTAGCGCGTTCCATACCCCCACAACTCTCTGCGTAAAGAACCTTCCTCTCACGTCCAAATTATATCTCTCCCCCCTCACCCTTAAATCATGACCTCTCGTGTTTGTACCCAGTCTAGGGAGCAGTCTCTCACTATTAACTCTATCTGTTCCCTTCAGTATCTTATATACCTCTATCATGTCCCCCCTCAACCTCCGTCTTTCCAAGGAGAAAAGTCCCAGTTTCTCCAACCTTTCCTTGTACCCCAGTCCCCCCATGCCAGGCAACATCCTGGTAAACCTCCTCTGAACCCTCTCCAGAGCCTCCACGTCCTTCCAGTAGTAAGGTGACCAGAACTGGACTCAGTACTCCAAATGCGGTCTAACCAACGTTCTATACAACTGAAGCATTAGACGGCAGCTTTTATGCTCTATACCCCTACCTATAAAGGCTAGCATTCCATAAGCCTTCCTAACAACCTTCTCCACTTGTGTCGCAACCTTCATGGATTTGTGAACCTGCGCTCCCAGGTCCCTCCGTATGTCTATACTCCTAATCGGTCTACCTTTTATCACATAGCTCCTCTCTGCATTATTCCTTCCAAAATGCATCACCTCGCATTTGCCAGGATTAAATTCCACCTGCCACCTATCTGCCCAATGCACCAACCTATCTATATCCTGTTGTATCACCTGACAATCCAGTTCAGTACCCGCCAACCCTGCCATCTTGGTGACATCTGCAAACTTGCTGATGGCCTACTCCTGCTCCTATTTCTTATGTTCTTATGACTTTTTTCTCTGGAGCGTAGGAGGCTTAGGGGTGATCTAATAGAGGTCCATAAAATAATGAGAGGCACAGATAAGGTAGTTAGTCCACATTCTTTCCCAGAGGTAAGGAAGTCTAAAACTAGAGGGCATAGGTTTAAGGTGAGAGGGGAGAGATACAAAGGGGTTCAGAGGGGCAATTTTTTCACACAGAGGGTGGTGAGTGTCTGGAATGATCTGCCAGAGGTAGTAGTCGAGGCGGGTACAATTTTGTCTTTTAAAAGCATCTAGGCAGTTACATGGGTAAAGATGGTATAGAGGGGATAGGCCACACGTGGGCAATTGGGACTAGCATAGTGGTAAAAACTGGGCGGCGTGGATAAGCTGGGCCAAAGGGCCTATTCCCCCACTGTGAACCTTTATGACTCTAAAGAGAGGTCACATTGCCAGCTATGTCTTAGAAAGTTGTAATCTTGCCTCTGGCTTCAAATGTTCTGGATTTGCACTCACCTGTGTGTAAAGTTTAACCTGACTTAAACTGCCACCCTGCCCGCTTATTCAAATTGACATGTTATGACCCTTGGCCAGATTCTGATTATGTTTAAGATGTTTACTCAGTGAATGAGGACAAAAGATTCGGAACAAACAAAAAACTTTTCTACACAAAGTTTCCTACACACAGAGTGACAAGACAACTTACAATATCTATCTTACACTCCAACATTCGGGTTGAGAAAAATATATTCCTTCTTGGGATAATTCCAAGTTGTGGCGGTGTGCCAGTCTCCATTCCCCATCACACTGTGTCAGGCTGTACACTGGGCTTTCTGGTCAACATGGGCAGTGCCCACCACTCACTAAGCAGACAAAGTGTGACTGGACACACCACGCTTCAGAATAAATGGCAGACGTGACCAAACTTGATTCCGTGGATTTCTAAACAGCCCATCCAGATGATTGTCATATTGTGAACCGACCCAGTCTCACTGCCTTCCTCACAATGCATTCCAACCTCGTCTTTCAAAGGCCTCGGATTGCAATTCTCTCCAGAAGTTGCTCCTATCCAGACAGCTTCAACGCTGATCTACTTCAAAGGTTTTAATCTCACTTCCTGAGAATCTTTTCCCCCAGTTTTCTAAGTGCAATCAAACGTCCTCTTACAGGCACATATCAGATCTTTGGTTATGCCGTGCAGAACACAACTGCTTCAAAGAGGTGTCTTGCCCCAGTAGTCCACAGCACAGAAAGCAATCTTCAGCTGTCTTCTCAGATCTCCATGGCTTCTCTCCAGCTCACATTGCCTAAAGTCTTTTTCTTTAATTTGGAGACCTATTTCTTGGCTCCTTTCTTTTATCTCCACTTAACAGAGCATGATTGTCATAGAGTCCTAGAGGTTTACAACATGGAAACAGGCCCCTCGGCCTAACTTGTCCATGCCACCCTTTTTTTTTCTAAAACCCATAAGCTAATCCCAATTGCCCACATTTGGCCCATATCCCTCGATACCCATCATACCCATGTAACTATCCAAATACCTTTTAAAAGATAAAATTGTACCCACCTCTACTACCACCTCTGGCAGATTGTTCCAGACACTCACCACCCTCTGTGCGAAAAAATTGCCCTTCTGCACACTTCTGTATCTCTCCCCTCTCACCTTAAAGCTATGCCCTCTAGTTTTAGACTCTTCAACCTTTGGGAAAAGATATTGACTATCTACCTTGTCTATGCTCCTCATTATTTTATAGACCTCTATAAGGTCACCCCTCGGCCTCCTGCGCTCCAGAGAAAAATGTCCCAGTTTATTCAGCCTCTCCTCATAGTTCAACCCCCTCAACTCCTAGTAAACCTCCTCTGCACTCCCTCCAAGGCCAAAACATCCTTGCATATTCACTGTCCACTAATCTTGATGTCACCTGCAAACTGTGTCCCCTGTCTTTGTCCCTTATCTGAGACTTGTATTCAAGTCCTCTGGCTGTCTCCCTCTGGTTTGGGACCTCTCTCTGTGTCCCTCCCATACTCCCTCGGACACTCGCTGACAAATGGCATCTGCATCAGATCACCCGAGCTGCCCTACTGTGTTGTCTTTCGTTCTCTCTTCTGTGCAGCTCTGCAGAAGAATGTAAAATAGCTGGACTGTGCATGTTCTCGACCTCCGAAACTCAATTAAGTCAGCTTGGGTTACGTCGTAGATGTCAGAGATACTGTTTAGTTTAGTTTGTTTCTTTATTAGTGTCACAAGTAGGCTTATATTAACACTGCAATGAAGTTACTGTGAAACTCCCTTAGGCACTATTCTGAGGAAGAAATCTCCGAGGTGCCCTGGCCGACATTTGTCCTTCAACTGCAATTGCAAAGAACAGATGACCTGGTCGTGATTACAATGCTCTTTGTGGGATCTTACTTTGCGCAAGCTGGCTGTCACATTTTCTTACATATAACAGTGACTGTGCTTTTAATCAAATTATCGTTTCCTGAGGCACTTTGGGGCGTGCTTGTTGCGTTCTTTAATTTTGTGTTAAATGCACCGATCACACGACAGAGATTGTTCGAACAATAACGTGTGCCGGTTTTTTACAACCTAGCTCAGGCGAAGCTCGTAGGATCCCGCCCAAGTCCAACGGAGAATTCCGTTCTGTGAGCCGCGCCCGCCCCGCTTCCAGGACAGGTGTAGCGGTAAAATTCCAGCCGTAGTCTCCTACGTTGAAGGCGAGACTGTGGACAGAACGTGTTGAGCAGGCTGAGTGGGCACACCTGCCTTGTAATGTTGCTGCTTCACTCTGAGTACAGTGGCACGGGACTGTTACATCGCACCTTGTACCGGTGGCAGTGATTGTCAACAATTGAAAGCGTGTACCCTTGCAGGTTACACGCAGGTTCGATGCCACAACAGGACAGAAGTTGTGAAAAGTCTTATAGGAATGGAAGTGTTCTTTCTTTACACGTGAGGACACTTGGTCCCATTTCCGTGCCCTGAACATTGGATTGGGGTAGGCACAACAAGAGGTCTCTTACAAGGCAGGTGTGCCCGCTCAGCCTGCTCAACACGTTCTGTACACAGTCTCATCTTCAACATAGGAGGCCACAGCTGGAATTTTACCGCTACACCTGCCCTGAAATCGGGGCGGGCGCAGCTCACAGAATGGAATTCTCCGTTTGACTCGGGTGGGCTTCGCCTGAGCCAGATTGTGAGATTTCTTGTTGTGCCTACCCCAATCCAACGTTGGCATCTCCACACCATGACCACACAGTGCAGAAGGAGGCCACTCGGCCCATCGAGTCTGCACCGACCACAATCCCACCCAGGCCCTATCCCCATAAACCCTAGCTAGTCTCCCCGACACTAAGAGTCAATTTAGCACGGCCAATCCACCTAACTCGCACATCTTTGGACTGTGGGAGTCTCTGGCGCTGTGGTAACCTCTGTGCCGCCATGCTGACCAATTCATTTGATACCTGTGTGCAGCACTAAGCGATTCCAGAAATGTTACTTTTGTCACTGCTTCTGAAGTGTTTTCAGGAAGGTGAGCTGGAGAAGAGTTTTCTAGCCTGCGTTGTCTACATACTAAGTGGGTGTGCTTTAAACCTTTTTTTTATTCGGAGTAGATCTCTCTTCCAATATATGCACACACCGCTTCTGAGATGTTCATTCTAGGCTGCTGAATAATTCGAAATCCACGGCTTAATATCAGATGGTTATAAAGTGTATGTGAATTGCAATTATCCTTTTCTCTTTGGGGATTTGACTCTCTTTAAAGCAAACCTTTCAATAACTGATTACACTCAGCCCTTCATAACAAATTGTTCCAATGATCCATTCGCCCTGGTGTTTTCCTGCTATTGGTTTTATGCAGTAATACGGTGGAAGAATATTCAGCAGAGAGGCATTACATTCAAAGTTGTGTTTTGCATTCAAATGCACACTGGATTACAAATGCAGCCTTCCTTTCTTTCCAGAGTACAGATGAATGTTGGACAGTGCCACCGGCGCAAACTGCTCTCTGATATTCGGCTCAAGTCATGGGGAGGTGTGTTTGAGCCCACACTCTCCATCTTTATGTTTACATTTATTTTCTCTTAGTGTCACAAGTAGGCTTGCATCTGCAATGAAGTTACTGTGAAAAAACCCCCGAGTCGCCTGTTCGGGTACACTGAGGGAGAACTTGGCACGGCCGATGCACGTCTTTCGGACTGTGGGAGGAAACTGGAGCACCCGGAGGAAACCCACGCAGACACGGGGAGAACGTGCAAACTCCGCGCAGGCAGTGACCCCCAAGCCGGGAACTGAACCCAAGTCCCTGGGCTCTGTGAAGCAGCAGTGCTAACCATTGCGCCACCATTTGATTAGCATGTCACTGGAAAGAACAAAGAAAAGTACAGCACAGGAACAGGTCCTCCAAGCCCAGCCAGAAGAGATTGGGGTATCAGGGAGAGGTCATTTGCGCACCTTCTCTACCCTTCATATTGGGACGCACCTTACTTTAAAGGGGTTGTGAAGGCTGGCTGTACTATAACTCCCCTTCACCAAACTATTCATAGAGTCTGTTGCGGAACAGACGAGTTTAGGTAATAAGCGTTGATAGCTTATTTGACACTGAGGGCATCAGAAAGCCGTAGATTAAATTCCCACTCCAGAAACTTGATCACTAACACAGGCTAACTCCCTGAGCACAGCACAGCACACTGCACAGTCAGGGGTGACAACTTTGGATGAGATGTTGAACTGAGGCTGCCATAACAACCCTTCAGATGGTTGTAAAAGATCCAACAGTAGAAGAGGATGAATGTTCCCCCTGGCATCCTGGCCAATCCCTCATCCAACTCTATTCAAACAGTTTACCTGGCATACCGTATAAAAATTGGGAAGTCATGTTGCAGCTGTATAGACATTTCGTCCGACTGCATTTGGAAGATTGCATACAGTTCTGGTCATCTCACTACCAGGAGGATGTGGAGGTTTTGGAGAGGGTACAGAAAAGGTTTACCAGGATGTTGTCTGGTTTGGAGGGCATTAGCTACAAGGAGAGGTTGGACTAACTTAGGTTGTTTTCACTTGGAACATCAGAGGCTCAGGGGGCGACCTGATAGAAGTTTACAAGATTGTGAGAGGCACGGATAGACTGGGCCTTTTTCCCAGGGTAGGAATGTCAATGACTAGGGACATGTTTGAGGGGAAACTTTAAAGGAAATGTGAGAGGAAAGCTTTTTACACAGAGGGTGGTAAGTGCCTGGAATGCACTGCCAAAGGAGGTGGTAGAAGCAGATACAATAGCAAGATTTAAGTGGCATCTTGACAGATACATGAAAAGTTTATGTTTTATTTATTAGTGTCACAAGTCAGCTTACATTAACACTGCGATGAAGTTACTGTGAAAATCCCCTAGTCGCCACACTGAGGGAGAAGTTAGCGTGGCCAAAGCACCGAACCAGTACATGTTTTGGACTGTGGGAAGAAACCGGAATACCCGGAGAAAATCCATGCAGACACAGGGAGAATATGCAGAGTCCGCACAGACAGTGACCCAAACCAGGAATTGAACCCGGTACTGTGAGGTAGCAGAGTTAACCACTGTGCCATGAGACTGAATAGGCAGGAAAGAGAGGGATACAGGCTGCATAGAGACAAAAGGTCTTTATTTTAGAAAGGTGTCATGTCTCAGGGCAGGTTTGGTGGGCCAAAGGGCCAGTTCCTGCACTGTACTGTTCTTTGTTATATCACCTTGTTATTTGTGGGAGCTTACTGTGCGCAAATTAACTGTTACATCCCCACATGACGTTGGTGGCTACTCTTCAAAAAATACTTCATTGGCTGCAACACACTTTAGTGATATCCTGAGGCCATAAAAGTTGCTATGTGAATGCAAGATCATTCTTTCACTCTGACTGTAGCATTATTTCACTAAGGGTACTACAACGGTGGCTGCTGCCTCACAGCACCAGAGACCCACGTTCAATTCCCAGCTTGGGTCACTGTCTGTGCGGAGTCTACACATTCACCCCGTGTCTGTGTGGGATTCCTCTGGATGCTCCGATCTCCTCCCACAGTCTGAAAGCCAGGTCAGGTGCTTTGGCCGTGCTAAATTCTCGCTCAGTGTACCCGAACAGGCGTCAGAGTGTGGCGACAAGAAGATTTTCACAGCAACTTCATTGCCGTGTTAATGTAAACCTATGTGTGACACTCATAAATAAACTCAAAATTAGCATCTTCTGGGTCAAAGTCTGAGGATACAGGCAAGGTGGACCATTTAGGACCGAGATGAGGAGACATTCCTTCACCAAAAGAATTCATTACTAGAAGGAAGTCGTTGATGCCAAAACATTGATTGTATCCAAGAGGCAGCTGGGTATAGCTCTTGGGGGGGGCGAATGGGGTCAAAGATTATGGGGAGAAAACCGGATTAGGCTAATGAGTTGCTAATGAGTGGGGGGGCGGGTAGGATTGGTATGATAGGAATGAGGTTCAATGGGCCAAATGGCCTCTTCCTGCCATTGGCTTTTTGCAATTGTTGCCACAGCCTCTGAGTGGGGGGCGACTCAACGCAGGCCAGGGAATGAACTTTGAACCAGAGGAGAATTGAGATGAATGCAAGTCTCGTTTAATATCTCCCGAAGAAAGACATTTCATGCTGCAGTTTTAAGATGTGATTCAGACTCCGAGACCCTCCTCCCTGCTGTGTCAGTCAACGTTTACAGCTTACCTTAAGAATGGAACTGTACGTTGCACAGTATAAATGCAAACCAATCCAGATTAAACCACCACGAGTACACAAACGGTTGTTCTTTCTGACTCCAGATAGTAATGAAGACCACTAAACTGGCAAAGCAGCAACAGGCAATGTCACCATGGTAACTGCTCGACTGGACTCTCACGGGCTCATGGCCAATCAAGCAGAATTCTGGCCAGTGTAGCAGAATGTTAACACACGGAGACACCAAGTTCCTCAGGGGGAAACTTTTTTATTTTGATTACCAACACCAACAAATGCTTAGCTTTTACAACAATCCCGAGTGAAGAGTTATTTTCAGAGCTTTAAAGAAAGTCAAAGCTTACCTTCCCCTTTTTCTTTTCTGATGGCACTGACTCACAGTCGCAGCAACGCTTCAGGAATGAAAGCTCCCCCTTCCCTCTCCCACTGGCACATCACCCAAAAGCTTCATTCAGAGATTTCAGCACGATATCCGGGCTGGCGTTCCAGTGCAGTACTGAGGGAGTGCCGCACTGTCAGAGGGTCAGTGCTGAGGGAGTGCCGCACTGTCAGAGGGTCAGTGCTGAGGGAGTGCCGCACTGTCAGAGGGTCAGTACTGAGGGAGTGCCGCACTGTCAGAGGGTCAGTGCTGAGGGAGTGCCGCACTGTCAGAGGGTCAGTACTGAGGGAGTGCCGCACTGTCAGAGGGTCAGTGCTGAGGGAGTGCCGCACTGTCAGAGGGTCAGTGCTGAGGGAGTGCCGCACTGTCAGAGGGTCAGTACTGAGGGAGTGCCGCACTGTCAGAGGGTCAGTGCTGAGGGAGTGCCGCACTGTCAGAGGGTCAGTACTGAGGGAGTGCCGAACTGTCACAGGGTCAGTGCTGAGGGAGTGCCGCACTGTCAGAGGGTCAGTACTGAGGGAGTGCTGCACTGTCAGAGGGTCAGTGCTGAGGGAGTGCCGCACTGTCAGAGGGTCAGTACTGAGGGAGTGCTGCACTGTCAGAGAGTCAGTGCTGAGGGAGTGCCGCACTGTCAGAGGGTCAGTGCTGAGGGAGTGCTGCACTGTCAGAGAGTCAGTGCTGAGGGAGTGCCGCACTGTCAGAGGGTCAGTGCTGAGGGAGTGCTGCACTGTCAGAGGGTCAGTGCTGAGGGAGTGCTGCACTGTCAGAGGGTTATCTATTTCTGTGATATGGGCATCGCTGGCTGGCCAGCATTTATTGCCCACCCCTACTTGCCCTGGAGAAGGCGGCGGTGAGCTGCTTCTTGAGTCACTGCAGTCCATGTTCTGTGGGTTGACCTACAACGCCATTAAGGAGGGAATTCTCAGCGACTGTGAAGGAACAGCGATATATTTCCAAGTCAGGATAGAACATAAGAAATAGGAGCAGGAGTAGGCCAACTAGCCCTTCGAGCCTGCCCTGCCATTCAATAAGATCATGACTGATCTGTCGTGGCTCAGTTCCACTTTCCCGCCCTCTCCCCATAACCCTTAATCCCCTCTCTCATCAAAAACACATCAACCCGCGTCTTAAAAATATTTAGCGAGGCAGCCTCCACCACTTCAACGGGCAGAGAATTCCAGAGGTTCACCACCCTTTGAGTGAAGAAGTTCCCCCTCAACTCTGTTCTAAACCACCCCCCCTTTATCTTGAGGCTATGCCCCCTAGTCCTACTATCCTTTCTGAGCGGGAAGAGTCTCTCCACCTCTATCCTATCCATCCCATTCATCATCTTATACGTCTCAATGAGATCTCCCCTCATTCTTCTAAACTCTAACGAGTACAAGCCTAATCTATTCAGCCTCTCCTCATAGCTCAACCCCCTCAACTCCGGCATCAGCCTAGTAAACCTCCTCTGCACTCCCTCCAAGGCCAAAATATCCTTGCGTAAGCACGGTGCCCAAAACTGCACACAGTACTCCAGCTGCGGCCTCACCAATGCCCTATACAGCCGCAGCAAGACCTCCTTACTTTTATATTCAATCCCCCTCACAATGAAGGCCAGCATCCCATTCGCCTTCCTGACATAAGAACATAAGAACATAAGAAATAGGAGCAGGAGTAGGCCATCTAGCCCTTCGAGCCTGCCCCGCCATTCAATAAGATCATGGCTGATCTGTTGTGGCTCAGTTCCACTTTCCCGCCCTCTCCCCATAACCCTTAATCCCCTCTCTCATCAAAAACCCATCAACCCGCGTCTTAAAAATATTTAGCGAGGTAGCCTCCACCACTTCAACGGGCAGAGAATTCCAGAGATTCACCACCCTTTGAGTGAAGAAGTTCCTCCTCAACTCCGTTCTAAACCGCCTCCCCTTTATCTTGAGGCTAAAGGGGAGGCGGTTTAGAACGGAGTTGAGGAGGAACTTCTTCACTCAAA
The DNA here is from genome assembly GCF_965287045.1 of Carcharhinus amblyrhynchos. Lineage (NCBI taxonomy): Eukaryota > Metazoa > Chordata > Chondrichthyes > Carcharhiniformes > Carcharhinidae > Carcharhinus > Carcharhinus amblyrhynchos. The sequence continues at coordinate 4,322,474 of NC_137327.1, forward strand.
GGGCCACCTGCTGCACCTGCAAGCTGGGTTTTTGCGACTCATGCACAAGGACCCCGAGGTCCCTCTGCACCGTCGCCTGCTGCAGTTTTTCTCCACGTAAGTAATAATCCTTGCTACCATTATTCCTACCAAAGTGGACCACCTCACACTTGCCAACATTAAATTCCATTTGCCATTTCCTGGCCCATTCGCCCAGCCTATCTAGATCCTTCTGTAGACTCTCACCACCCTCCGCACAATTTGCCTTTCCACCAATTTTGGTGTCATCAGCAAATTTCGACACCCTACACTCGGTTCCCTCCTCCAGATCATCTATATAAATGGTAAATAGCTGAGGCCCCAGCACCGACCCCTGGGGCACTCCACTAGTCACCATCCGCCAATCCGAATAGCACCCATTGACCCCCACTCTCTGCCTCCTATTTGACAACCAATCCTCTATCCACGCTAACACCCTACCCCCAACTCCATGTCCCTCGACCTTCTGCAATAACCTCTTGTGAGGTACCTTGTCAAACGCCTTCTGAAAATCAAGAAAGACCACATCCACCGGCTCTCCTCTATCCACCGCCCTAGACACATCCTCATAGAACTCCAGTAAATTTGTCAGACACGACTTCCCTTTAATGAAACCGTGCTGCGTCTGCTCTATCAAGCAATTCCCTTCAAGATGCCTCGCTATTTCCTCCTTGATGACGGATTCTAACATTTTGCCTACAACAGACGTTAAACTAACAGGCCTATAATTCCTCGCCTTTTGCCTGGCACCCTTCTTAAACAACGGCGTAACATTAGCCGTTTTCCAATCTTCCGGCACTTCCCCGGAATCCAGCGACATCTGGAAAATAACCACCAAGGCATCCACTATCACCTCCGCCATTTCTTTCAGAACCCTCGGATGCATTCCATCCGGTCCTGGGGACTTGTCCACAATCAGCCCCTCCAGTCTGTCGAGCACCACCTCTCTAGTAACAGTAATGTCATCGAGACCCTCCAGTCCTACCACCTTTCCATCTCTAACATCCGGCAAATTATTCACGTCCTCCTCCGTGAAGACCGAAACAAAAAAGTTATTCAAGACCTCAGCCATTTCCCCATCCCCTACCACTAAGTCTCCCCTCTCATCCTCTAAGGGACCAACGTTCACCCTAGCCAGCCTCTTCCTTTTTATATATTTGTAAAAACTCTTGCTATCCTTTTTTATATTAAGCACTAGCCCAGCTTCATAGTTTCTCCTACCCTTCTTTATCAACTTCTTTGTCAATCTTTGTTGACATTTAAACCTCTCCCAATCCTCTTCTCGCCCACTACTCTTAGCTACTCTAAATGCCTCCGCTTTTAATTTAACACTTTCCTTCACCTCCTTCGTTATCCACGGCTTATTACCTCTCCTCCTACCGTCCTTTTTGACCATCGGAATAAATTTCTGCTGAGCACCAAGAAAGATCTCCTTAAAGATCCTCCACTGCTCCTCAGCAGACCTACCTTCCAATGCGCTTCCCCAGTCCACATTCGCCAATTCTTCTCTCATCCTACCGAACTCCCCTCTGTTCAAACAAAGGACGCGTGTCCGGGAACCCACTTTCTCCTCCTCCATCTGCACCAGAAACTCCACCATACAATGATCACTCTCCCCAAGAGGACCCTTCACTGCAAGTTCCCTAATTCTACCTGCCTCATTACATAGCACCAGATCCAAGATAGCTCGCTCCCTCGTCGGCTCCAACACACACTGTTCCAGGAAACTATCCCGGCAGCATTCCAAGAACTCCTCCTCGAGCCCACCGCGTCCAACATGGGTCGACCAATCAATATGCAGATTGAAATCCCCCATAACTACGGCCGTTCCATTCCTGCACGCCGCACTTATTTGCGCGTTAACAGCCCGCCCCACCTCCAGATCATTATTGGGGGGCCTATAGACGACACCCACCAGCGTCTTCCTCCCTTTGCTGTTCCTAATCTCCACCCACAACGATTCCACTTTCTGCTCTTTGGTTCCTATATCATCCCTTGCTACCACCCTGATGCTATCCTTAATCAGCAGAGCTACGCCCCCCCTTTTCCCTCCCGCCTATCCTTCCTAAACACTTGATACCCCTGGACATTCAGCTCCCAGTCCCTGTCACCTTGCAGCCACGTCTCTGTAATGGCCACCAGATCAATCCATTTGTGTCGATCTGCGCCACCAACTCATCCACTTTATTCCTAATGCTTCGCGCATTCAGATAAAGCACCTTCATCTCAGCCTTCACCTGGACCTTATTTGCTGGAACGCCACCAACCATACTCACGCCCCTTACTCCCTCTATTATTGGGACATCCTTATTTGCTGGAACGCCACCAACCATACTCACGCCCCTTACTCCCTCTATTATTGGGACATCCTCAGCCTCTATCCTTACCTGCATTATTGCCCACCCTTACTTGCCCTGGTGAAGGCTTCTTGAGTCACTGTAGTCCATGTTCTGTGGGTTGACCTACAATGCCATTAAGGAGGGAATTCTTAGCGACTGTGAAGGAACAGCGATATATTTCCAAGTCAGGATAGAACATAAGAACATAAGAAATAGGAGCAGGAGTAGGCCAACTAGCCCTTTGAGCCTGCCCCGCCATTCAATAAGATCATGGCTGATCTGTTGTGGCTCAGTTCCACATTCCCGCCCTCTCCCCATAACTCTTAATCCCCTCTCTCATCAAAAACCCATCAACCCGCGTCTTAAAAATATTTAGCGAGGCAGCCTCCACCACTTCAACGGGCAGAGAATTCCAGAGATTCACCACCCTTTGAGTGAAGAAGTTCCTCCTCAACTCTGTTCTAAACCGCCCCCCCCTTTATCTTGAGGCTATGCCCCCTAGTCCTACTATCCTTTCAGAGCGGGAAGAGTCTCTCCACCTCTATCCTATCCATCCCATTCATCATCTTATAGACTTGATGGGCTGAATGGCCTCTTTCTGTACTGTAGGATTCTACGGTTCTTAAATGAATCTGGATGTTTTAATTTATGTTTTGCCAAGTTCAGCACTGAATTCCATACTTAAAAATGTATTTTGTCTGTCTCTTGCTCTTTCTCCAAACCATTCTTTCTTACATGTCCTAACTCATATGGGTTAACATGTGAAGGGAAATATAAAATCCGTATGTACACAAACACAGCAATGCAGAATCAGACAAGATGTCAGTGCGGATCCACACAGGACAAAAACATTCAACCAAAATTTGAAAGTACCGAATCTCTTTGTGAATTAGTTTGCTAAAGAATCCCATTAAAACATGGAATGGGGAATTCCAGGGTCATAAACTAAAATAACTATTTGTTGATACTCTTTTCTCTAAAAGAATGTTTGTCTTTCTCTTAGATGACTTTATGGAGACAATCTACTTTCTTTCTGAAGACTTCTGAACACACACACACCCACACACAAAGTCTCTCACACTCACAGACCCCGTACACACCCCCCAACACATTCACACTCGCACACACACACATACACACACACTCCCACACACAAACACACACATACACACACACACACACACACACCCCCCACACCCCCACACACAGTCTCTCACACTCACAGACCCCTTACACCCCCCTCAACACACTCACACTCACGCGTGCACACACTCGTGCACACACACACACCCCTCCACACACACACAGTGTCTCACACTCACAGACCCCATACAGCCCCCCACACACACTCACACACACCCTTTGTCTTGCAAACTCATAGACCCCATACACCCCTCCTCACACACCCACTCCTACACACACTCGCACACAGTTATAAAACCAAATCGAAAAATTCTGATATAAGGTTACCAGAAAATGGTTGAAAACCAGTAAAGTGAGGGCAGCATGGTAGCATGTTGGTTAGTACTGCTGCCTCACTGTGTCTGGGACCCGGGCTCAATTCCAAACGTGGATGACTGTCTGTGTGGAGTTTGCATATTCCCCCAGTGTCTGTGTGGGTTTCCTCCGGGTGCTCCGGTTTCCTCCCACAGTCGAAAGATGTTGCAGGTTAGGTGGATTGGCCGTGCTAAATTCTCCCTCAGTGTATCAAGATGTCTAGATTAGGGGGAAATTAGCAGGTAAACACAAGGTGTTACGGGGATACGTTTGAGGTGAGATACTCTGTCAGAGAGTCAATGCAGACTCAATGGGCTGAATGGCCTGCTTCCGCACTCTCGGGATTCTACGATTTCTGTGATTCCAATTGTCATTAAAAGCAACTCATTTGCTTCTCGAGTGTGCACCGGGAAGGGTTGGGTTGCCTGGGATTGACCTGAATTCGTCAGAAATTGAGGATAGCTATTATTATGTCGCAGTTAATTGGATCTTGTTAACAGGAATATTATGACTATTAATTATTCTAATAATTAGAATTATTACATCACTGTTAACGCAGTTTGCTGTGGTTACTGTGCATTGTCACAGGCAGTGTGCTTCAAGTAAAGCTTATTGACTGCAAAGCACGATGGGGTGTCGAATATTGCAGCTGGACAAATATTAATCTGAAGCTAGCATCTATTCAGGGGTTCTCCAGACAATGGTGATGTCAACAGCCACAATTCCGACTGAAAAATTCCTGCGGGTACCAAACCAGGAAGTGAAATGTTCCAATTATCAGTGACTCTTTCATCAATTTTCTGGTAAAGCAGTTGGGGGGTTAATGTGGAAACATGTTACATAGAACATAGAACATAGAACACTACAGCACAAACAGGCCCTTCGGCCCACAAGTTGCGCCGATCACATCAACACCTACCAATCCATAGACCTATCCATAACCCCCAATCCCATTAAATCCCATATACTCATCCAGAAGTCTTTTAAAAGACCCCAGCGAGTTCGCCTCCTCCACCACTGACGGCAGCCGATTCCATTCACTCACCACCCTCTGAGTGAAAAACTTACCCCTAACATCACTTCTGTACTTTCCTCCCCACACCTTAAATCTGTGTCCTCTCGTAGTGACCATTTCAACCTGGGGAAATAGCCTCTGAGAATCCACCCTATCTATTCCACTCAACATTTTATAAAGCTCTATCAGGTCGCCTCTCAACCTTCGTCTCTCCAGGGAGAAGAGTCCCAGCCCCCTCAACCTATCTTCATAAGGCAATCTTCATATGTTGAGTGCTCACGTAGAATTTGCACAATGTAATTCTAGCGTCTCTAGCCAAGGGCGACATGGTGGCACAACGGTTATCACTGCTGCCTCCCAGCACAGGATCAAACAAGACCATTTCACCGCACAGGAATTCCAACTGATGCTGTAGATACATAGAACATAGAACATAGGAAACTAGGGCACAAACAGGCCCTTCGGCCCACAAATTGCGCTGATCATATCCCTACCTACCAGGCCTACCTATAACCCTCAATCCCATTAAATCCCATGTACTCATCCAGAAGTCTCTTAAAAGACTCCAGCGTGTTCGCCTCTACCACCACTGACGGGAGCCGATTCCACTCACTCACCACCCTCTGAGTGAAAAACTTACCCCTAACATCTCCTCTGTACCTACTCCCCAGCACCTTAAACCTGTGTCCTCTCGTAGCGACTATTTCAGCCCTGGGAAATAGCCTCTGAGAATCCACCTGATCTATACCTCTCAACATCTTATAAACCTCTATCAGGTCACCTCTCGACCTTCGTCTCTCCAGGGAGAAAAGACCGAGCTCCCTCAACCTATCTTCATAAGGCATGCCTCCCAATCCAGGCAACATCCTTGTAAATCTCCTCTGCACCCTATCAATAACTTTCACATCTTTCCTGTAGTGAGGCGACCAGAACTGCGCACAGTACTCCAAATGGGGTCTGACTAGGGTTTTATAAAACTGCAGCATTATCTCCCGACTCCTAAACCCAGTCCCTCGATTAATGAATGCCAGTACACTATACGCCTTCTTGACCACATTCTCCACCTGTGAGGCCGATTTAAGAGTCCTGTGGACCCGGACCCCAAGGTCCTTCTGATCCTCTACACTGCTAAGAGTCTTACCCTTGATATTATACTCCTTCATCCCATTGGACCTGCCAAAATGGACAACTACACATTTATCTGGGTTGAAGTCCATCTGCCACTTCTCCGCCCTGTCTTGCACCCTCTCTATGTCACGCTGCAACTTCTGACATCCCTCCAGACTATCCACAACACCACCAACCTTCGTGTCATTGGCAAACTTACCAGCCCATCCCTCCACTTCCTCATCTAGGTCATTTAGGAAAATGACAAACAGCAAGGGTCCTAGAACAGATCCCTGGGGCACGCCGCTGGTGACTGACCTCCATGCAGAAAAAGACCCATCCACAACCACTCTCTGCCATCTGCAGGCAAGCCAGCTGTGGATCCACAAGGCCAAAGCCCCTTGGATCCCATGCCGTCTCACTTTGGCGACTAGGGGATTTTCACAGTGACTTCATTGAAGTGTTAATGTAAGCCTACTTGTGACACTAATAAATAAAACTTTAAAAATCCAAGTTCTTCAAGCTTGGCTCTAGGACTTTTCACTGCAATTATTTGTTATGAGCTCCGCACAATATTATTCATAAACCAAGGGAAAACAACAGCCCTGAGCATCTTGAGGTATAAGTGTGTCCCTTAGGCTTAGCTTGACTCCTTCAATTTGAAAGGGGCTCAGCAAACTATCCTCAGGTAACGTAAAGTTACCAGAGTCCCGCATGACCACAAGCTGCTCTCCACTTTGAAGGGGAGAGCTGGCTGGTGGTGATTTAATCTGAGGATCACCAGACCTCAGGCAAAGGGCAAGCTTGAGAAGGTGAGGCCTTCATGAATAACCCCAGCCGGTGCTGGAATTGTACAGAATTGTACAGAACTGTACAAGTACAGAACCCACGCTGCTGGCACTGTTCCACATCACAAATCAGCTGTCCAGCCAACTGAGTTAAACCGATCTCCCCCCCACAAGGTTTCTTTAAAGCATGGTGGCACAGTGCTGCCTTACAGTGCCAGGCACCCAGATTGGGTCACTGTCGGTATGGATATTGCACATTCTCCCCGTGTCTGCATGGGTTTTCTCCGGGTGCTCCGGTTTCCTCCCCCAGTCCAAAGATGTGCAGGTTAGGTGGATTGGCCACGATAAATTGCCCCTTAGTATCAGGGGGATTAGCAGGTAAATATCACGCAAACCAGCCTCCCATCCATTGACTCTGTCTACACTTCCCGCTGCCTCGGCAAAGCAGCCGGCATAATTAAAGACCCCACACAACCCGGACATTCTCTCTTCCACCTTCTTCCTTCGGGAAAAAGATACAACATTCTGAGGTCACGTACCAACCGACTCAAGAACAGCTTGTTCCCTGCTGCTGTCAGACTTCTGAATGGACTTACCGTGCATTAAGTTGATCTTTCTCTACACCTTAGCTATGACTGTAGCACTACATTCTGCACTGTCTCGCTTCCTTCTCTATGAATGATATGCTTTCTCTGGAAGAAATAGTACTTTTCACTGTATGTTAATACACAAATCAACAAACATATGGGGTAATGGGGATAGGGCCTGGGTGGGATCGCTGTCTGTGCAGACTCAAAGGGCCAAATGGCCTCCTTCTGCACTGTAGGGATTCAATGATTCATTGTATGATTCTACCTCCCACACCCACTGCCTTTACCACCTGGTAGGACAAGGGTAACAAGATGTATTGGAACATCACTGTTTCCTGTTCCCCTTCTAGTCGTACAGCATCATGACTTGGAAATTCCTTCTCCATTGCTTGGTTAAAATCCCTCCATGAAACTACAGATGCTAAAGCACAGAGTGCGGCGTTCACCTCCACTGCAGTGAGCAATTAGTGATGAACACTGGTCTTGCCAGTGACTCCCACATCCATGAGTGAAAAATAAAGTTTAAAAAAAAAACCCATCCAGGAATGTGTCCAACCATATCTGGCAAGTCTATGTGTGAGGCCCAGGTGTCATGAGGCAGTTTCATTAGCTCAGCTCCAGCACAATATCAAAGCTGCGCTAATACTCCCATTGTCACAGAACAGAACCATACAGCATCAGAGGGGAATCTTCAGCCCAGTGTAACTCTTCCAAAGAGCTGCCCAAATGGTTCCGCTCCTTCCTCAACACTGCAAATGTATTCCCTACAACTCTCCATCCAATTCTCATCTCTCCATGGCGGATATTATATTTTATCTGTGTCCTCACTTCCAACCAATGTTGACTCCCAATCCATTCTTTCAAAACCTTTCGGATTTCTACGTGAAGCACTTGCCGACAGACTTCATCACATGACAACACCACCCTTCCCACTCCAACCACCCAACTGCTTCGAACCATTCCTCCCCCTCCCACCCACCACACTTACTTCAGAAAATATTCCAAAGATGTGTGCGTTAGGTGCATCGGCCGTGCTAAATTGTCCCTTTGTGCCCCAGGATGCATAGTTTAGAGGGATTAGCAGGGTAAATATGTGGGGTTAATGTGATAGGGTCTAGGTGGGGTTGTTATTGGTGCAGGCTCAATGGGCTAAATGGCCTCCTTCTGCACTGTGGGGATTCTATATCTTCAAGATCTAAAATACGAAGTGGGAGCTGGAGTAAGCCATACAACTTCTTGAACCAGCTCCCCAATACCGACACCGTGTGTTCCATCTACAAATGCATGGCAGGAACTCAGCAAGGATCCTCAGACAGCATCTTCCACACCTGCAACATCTAACACCTAGAAAGATATGGGAAATAGATGCAGGGGAACGCCTCTGCCTGTAAGTTCCCCTCCAAGTCACACACCATCCTGACTTGGAAATATATATCACCAGTCCTTCACTGTCGCTGAGTTAAAATCACGGAAATCCCTCCCTTATCAACACTGTGGATGTTTCTATACTTCATAGAATTCCAACAGTGCAGAAGGAGGCCATTCAGCCCATTGGGTCTGCACCTACTCTCCAAAAGAACATCCCATCTAGGCCCTGCCCTCCCCTCCACATGCATAAGCCCACGTACTTACCATGGGAATACACCTAACCTGAACACGTTCAGACACTAAGGGACAATTTAGCATGGCCAATGCACCTAACTAGCACATCTTTGGACTGTGGGAGGAAACCCACACAGTCACAGGGAGAACATGCAGACTCCACACAGGCAATCACCCAAGGTCGGAACTGAACCCAGATCCCTGGCGTTATGAGGCAGCAGTGCTAACCACTGTGCCACATTACCAGCCATAGGCTTCAGCAGTCAAAGAAGGCAGCTCACCACCATCTTCTCAACTAGGGATGAGCAGTAAAGGCTGGCCTTGCCCACAACACCCACATTCCATGAAAAATTCCATAAGTGTCCAAAAATCTATCATTCTCTCTCAATTGGTCACCTAACCGATCTATCCGCTTGGTGGAACCTCCCATTTTTCTGACTACTAATAAGATAGTGAACAGAATCAATTTCTGTGATCCAATTAGATAATTCTTGACCATCACACTCAAGGAGACATGTGCCAAACACCTCCAGTACTTTGATAACTAAATTGACAAAAGTGTTCAAAGGAAAACAGAATATTATTTTAATTTCTCCCGTGATTCTTGCAAACAATGTCCTGGAAATTTGCTACTGAATTTCTGGAGACTCTGAGACAAGCCTGGAGGGTTGGCAACCCTGAAGCCGCTGACACTGTCTAATTCATTGGCAGGAAAACTGTTTGTGACCAGATTGGACTGATTGTGCTGTTGCATCAAGGTCTTTATTGCAGATGGAAGCAATTAAGTTATTAAGGCGACCATATAGCTAAATATCTTTGGCTGTCTCAGTTACAGTCTAATACTTCTAATGGGTAGCATACAGAGACTTACTTTGTCAAGCTCTGTTGACAACAGCAGCTATGAGGCTTGTGCACTTTACAAGGGACTGTTAAAAATCTCCATGGCTTTGATCAGGTAAGGTAAACGATCCCTCTTACACTAATGCATTGTCTCAGTAACTCTTCATGCCTGCTGTGATACGTTTACACTCCAACACAGAATTACTTTTGACTGCAGAGGAAAGGAGTGCCCATTGTGCGGGCACCTTGAGCTACAGGATGTCATAATGAAAAGCCACAGTCTCCTAGGAAGTTGTCTCACAAAGATTAGGGCCCCACACTGGGTTATCAAATTCAAACAGCATGTTTCATTATTGGGTGCCTAAGGGCATCACCCGTAGGCAGGTCAGAAATAGTGTTCCCCAAAATACTTTCAAAAACCCCTCTTAGAGAAGTGGGGTCTCCATTGGGGTCCCATTTAAATGGAGTCCTTTTATAAGGATACCTTTAAAGAGGCAATCTCACCATTTTGGACCTCCTTGAAGAGGTTTTTTTAGTATTCAATTTAGTATCTAAAAGGAAGCTAGATAAAACACATGAAGCAAGAAATAAAAGGTAAAGTTTATTTAACAGTCATAAATAGGCTTACATTAACACTGCAATGAAGTTACTGTGAAACTCCCCCCAGTCGCCACACTCCGGCGCCTGTGCGGGTACACTGAAGGGGAATTTAACATGGCCAATGCACCCAACTAGCACGTCTTTCAGACTATGGGAGGAAACTGGAGAACCTGGAGGAAACCCACGCAGACATGGAGAGAATGTGCCTACTCCATACAGACAGTCACCCAAGTGTGAAAAACATGCTGGTTCAGTGCATTGACCCAAACAGGCGCCTGAGTGTGGCAACGAGGGGAATTTTACAGTAACTTCATTGCAGTGTTAATATATGTTTTGATTTGTTTCATTTGATTTGATTTATTATTGTCACATGTATTAACATACAGTGAAAAGTATTGCTTCTTGAACGCAATACAGATGAAGCATACCGTTCAGAGAGAAGGAAATGAGAGTGTGCAGAATGTAGTGTTACAGTTATAGCTAGGGTGCAGAGAAAGATCAATGTAATGCAAGATAAGTCCATTCAAAAGTCTGACAGCAGCAGGGAAGAAGCTGTTCTTGAGTCAGTTGATACGTGACCTCAGACTTTTGTATCTTTTTCCTGACAGGAGAAGGTGGAAGAGAGAATGCCTGGGGTGCGTGGGGTCCTTAATTATGCTGACTGCTTTGCCAAGGGAGCAGGATGCGTAGACAGAGTCAGTGGATGGGAGGCTGGTTTGCGTAAGCCTACTTGTGACAAATAAATAAACTTTAAGCCGGGAATTGAACCTAGATCCCTGACGCTGTGAGGCAGTAATGCTAACCACTGTGCCACCAAGTCTCTCTATTTGGATCCTGTTAAAGAGGGAGCATCTCCATGAAGGCAGCCACAATTTGTATTCAGATCATACACTTGACGGAGCAAAGGTGCTTCATCAGAGTGGCAGGGATCCAAAGAAAAGTTCCAGCGCAGAAGGAGGCCATTCAAACTGTCTTGTCCATTCCGACCCAAAGACACTCAGATGCCCTTTCAGTTCACACCTTCCTGCACTCGACCCATAACCCTGTTGTTTACAGCACTTAAGATGCAGATCCAGGTACTTTTTAAAAGAGATTTCAACTCAGGCAGCAAATTCCAGACACCCACTATTTGATACCGAGCTACAGTTGAGATATTAGCAGCAAAGACCAAAGGTTGGGTCAACAAATAGGCTTGTAGGGTCATGTTTAAGGCTGCTTATTTCTACTCATGTAACATGGCCTAACTCCACCCCTGCCTCGACTCATCTGTTTCTTCAACCTTCATTCATGATGTTGTTACCTCCAGAAATAACTGTGATAAAGCATCTCAGGCTTGTCACCAACAATTTACCCTCCACAAATTAAGTTGAAATCAGCCAATACTCTGCCTCCCATTCCCCAATGTGCTCCAGATCCTGTTCACCGGCAGCCCGGTGCTCTGACCTACCTTGATTCCCGGCTAAGCAATGTCGCGCTGTCATTGAACTTCAACATCGCCGGACTGCCATGGCGCAGAAGGAGGCCATTCAGCCCATCGTGTCTGAGCCAGCTCCCTGAACCAACTCAGCGCCATTCCCTTACTTTTCCCCCACAATCCTGTACATTCTTACCTTGTAGATAACCGTCCAATTCCCTTTTGAACACTTCAGTTGAATCTGCCTCCACCGCACACTCATTGCAAAACTTTCACCCTCGCTGTCTGAAAAGGTTTTTTTTTTAATATCACTTTGCCTTCTTTTGCCAATTGCGTCAAATCTGTGCCCTCTCATTCTCGTCCCTTTCATAGGCAGTGATAGTTTCCTCTTACCTGCCCAGACACCAAATGATTTTAAGTATAGTTCCATCAAATCACCTCTCAGCCTTCTCTCAATAAACAGTCCCAACCTCTCCAATCTTCGTACGTGAGTTCCTCATCCTCGGAAGTATTCGCGTGATCCTTTTCTGCACCCTCTCCAATACCTTTACATCCTTCCTAATGTGAGGTGCAATACTCCAGCTAAGATTGAACTAATGTCGTACACAAGTCCCTGTGTAGCTTCACCCCTTCCTGCATTTGTAATTTTCCCCAGTTGTACATCACTCTGAGATATATAGACTCCATGTAGATTGCGTGCATATAAAACTTGGTCACTCACATTCCTGACTTGGAAATATATCGCTGTTCCTTCCCTGCCACTGGGTCAAAATCCTAGAACTCCCTCCCTAGCAGTACTATGCGTGTATCTCTTCTGAAAGACAGTACCTCTGACTGTGCCGCACTCCCTCAAAGCTGCACTGGAGCCACAGTCTGGATTTTGTGTGCAGATCTCTAAGGTGGGATACAATATAAGAGCATAAGAAATAGGAGCAGGAGTAGGCCATCTGGCCCTTCGAGCCTGCCCCGCCATTCAATAAGATCATGGCTGATCTGTAGTGGCTCAGTTCCACATTCCCGCCCTCTCCCCATAACCCTTAATCCCCTCTCTTATCAAAAACCCATCAACCCTCTTCTTAGAAATATTTAGCGAGGCAGCCTCCACCACTTCAACGGGCAGAGAATTCCAGAGATTCACCACCCTTTGAGTGAAGAAGTTCCTCCTCAACTCCGTTCCAAACCGCCCCCCCTTTATCTTGAGGCTGTGCCCCCTAGTCCTATTATCCTTTCTGAGCGGGAAGAGTCTCTCCACCTCTATCCTATCCATCCCATTCATCATCTTATACGTCTCAATGAGATCTCCCCTCATTCTTCTAAACTCTAACGAGTACAAGCCTAGTTTATTCAGCCTCTCCTCATAGCTCAACCCCCTCAACTCCGGCATCATCCTAGTAAACCTCCTCTGCACTCCCTCCAAGGCCAAACTATCCTTTGCGTAAGTACGGCGCCCAAAACTGCGCACAGTACTCCAGCTGTGGCCTCACCAATGCCCTGTACAGCCGCAGCAAGACCTCCCCACTTTTGTATTCAATATTCAATATTCGGCAACCATCTGAATCAGAAGTGGGAGAGCTTCCTTCGTGCCATGACAGACAATGAGGCGACATCTAAAGGGACATTTATACCACATGGGGTCCAATGTCAACTAATTGATTCAGGGTAATTGAAGAAGTTGATTTTGTATTTTATTTGTGGAGTTTTACTGGTGCAGAGAGGATTGAGTTTTCCAATTATTCTTTGAAACCCATAAATGAATGTTTTTGTTAAATTAAGGCGTTCTCCATTGCTCTACAGCTTGGGTGGCACAGTGGTTAGCACTGCTGCCTCACAGTGCCGGGGACCCAGCTCGAGTCACTGTCTGTGCGGAGTCTGCATATTCTCCCCGTGTCTGTGTGGGGTTCCTCCAGGTGCTCCGGTTTCCTCCCACAATCCGAAAGATGTGCTGGTTAAGAGTGTTGGCCATGCGAAATACTCCCTCAGTGTACCCAATCAGGTGTCGGAGTGTGATGACTAGGGGATTCTCACAGTAACTTCATTGCAACGTTAATGTAAGCCTACATGTGACACTAATAAATCAACATGACTTATCATTTACCAGGTGAAGATAAAAATTTACCTGAGCATCTTTCCACCTCCTAGTTTGAGTTCTTTCTTTTTCCCAGTAATTAATTCAAATTTGAGAATTGTTTCGCAAAGGGAGGGATTCCAATGAGCTTCACGTGTTTTACTTTGCTAATCGTAAAATGTCAGCATTCTAATTAATAACGGCTTTGAGATGCAGTGAACGAGGAAAAGATGCAAGATCACCCATCAATACAGAATCCATTCAATCATTGTTCCAGTCAGTTCAATGGAATGAAACATAGAATATCAGAGTGGGAGGAGGCCATTCGGCCCTTCAAACTTGCTCCACCATTCATCACGATCATCGCTGATTGTCTAACTCAATAGCCTAATCCTGCTTTCTCCCCTTAACCTTTGATCCCATTTGCTCCAAGTGCTATATCCAGCCACCTCTCAAATACATTCAATGTTTTGGCATCAACTACTTCCTGTGGGAATGAATTCCACAGGCTCACCACTCTTTGGGTGAAGAAATGTCTCCTCCCATCCGTTCTAAATGGTCTACACCGAATCCTCAGACTGTGACCCTGGTTCTGGACTCCTCCCACCATCGGGAACATCTTCCCTGCAACCCCCCTGTCTAGTCCTGTTAGAATTTTATAAACCTCTATGAGATCCCCCCCTCATTTGTCTGAACTCCAGCAAAAACAATCCTAACTAGTCAATCTCTCCTCACACATCAGTCCCGTCATCCCAGGAATCAGTACACAGTTTCTATAAGTGGATTATTGATTACTACTAGATCACCATCCAGTTAGTGAACACTGAAATCTACGCCACTGACTCCCCTGTCCAATTTTTTGTTTGCCTATTGTTAGGGTTCCGGTCAGAAACTCCAAAGTGTTTTATGGAGCCCGCCTGGATCATAAGTTTTGCATCTTGAATTTGGCTAGGACAAGCATGATAGGTTTCATCTTAGATATGATTCAAATGACCCACTAGGGAGCTTTTATCAAACAAAGTTTATTTAAGAACATAATTAACATATATGGGGAAAAAATTAGCAATAACTTTTACCAATTACAAACAGAAACAAAACAGCCATGATAATGTATATCCCTTAACAAAGGTGTTCCAATTAAACTAATCCCATAAACAAAAAAAACTTCCGCAGGTTTAACACAGCAAAGACTACTGCTCACGTGATATTGGAACTGAGTCCTTTGGCTGAATGCTGCAGTTCACCTGATACACTCACAACAGTTTGAAATCAGAACAGCTCCCCAGAACACCAGGGAGACTCTGGTCAAGCCACCAACAGCAGATTTTCTATTCCAGGAAGGCTTTCAGCTAACCAGCAGAATTTCCAAAGCCAGGGAGAGAGAGGGAGAGAGAGACATTTCTTTCCAACTTGATGTCCCTCCTAAAAATTACAACCTGCAGATCAGAACTGAAAACAAAACAGCTCCTGCCACCTGACCCGCAAACATTCTTCCTCCTGACAATGCAGGGCCATGAAATTAATTCCCAAAATAAAAATAAATAAGCCCCATTTAGACCACTTAAGGAGCAATAAAAGGGCTCCGAGTAGACAACCCAGTGCCACAATGTGAGCTCAGGCTGTGAGCTCCATAGAGCATGATAGATAATAAAAAAAACCCTTAAAGGTACACTAACATCACACCATGGGTGAGATTTTACGGCTTTACTTGGGTGAGACTGGAAATTCCCATCCAAGGTCAATGGAGATTTGCATTGTTGGATCCTCACCCGTGCCAACCCTGTATGGGTGAGGTGGTAGAGCTCTGGTTTGTGTCTCTCCCACTCTCTCCATTTTTGCCTCTCTCCATTGCCATGTCATTTTGGCTTGCCTCAGCAATCTGGAACGCGAAGGTCTTGTTTCAAACCTTGCTGAAAATCGACTCAAATAATTTTCAAAAACACACAAAAAGACCAGAAAGCTTTGAAAATTTTCCCTCCAAGATTTTTTAAAGAGATGCTATTGAAAACTGAGGAAATTTTCCACAACAGTTGAGTTGACTGAATTCTAATGATTGAGAAATAGCTCAAACTAAATACCCTGAAACTGCCATTTTGTTATTCAGTTGTGGAACATGGTGTTGCTGGCTGGCCAGCATTTAATGTTGGCAAGTGCGAGGTGGTTCACTTTGGTAGGAATAATGGTAGGAAGGACTATTACTTACGTGGAGAAAAACTGCAGCAGGCGACGGTGCAGAGGGACCTCGGGGTCCTTGTGCATGAGTCGCAAAAACCCAGCCTGCAGGTGCAGCAGGTGGTCAGGAAGGCAAATGGGATGCTGGCCTTCATAGCGAGGGGGATTGAATATAAAAGTAGGGAGGTCTTGCTGCAGCTGTATAGGGCATTGGTGAGGCCGCAGCTGGAGTACTGTGTGCAGTTTTGGGCACCGTACTTACGCAAGGATATTTTGGCCTTGGAGGGAGTGCAGAGGAGGTTTACTAGGCTGATGCCGGGGTTGAGCTATGAGGAGAGGCTGAATAAACTAGGCTTGTACTTGTTAGAGTTTAGAAGAATGAGGGGAGATCTCATTGAGACGTATAAGATGATGAATGGGATGGATAGGATAGAGGTGGAGAGACTCTTCCCGCTCAGAAAGGATAGTAGGACTAGGGGGCACAGCCTCAAGATAAAGGGGGCGCGGTTTAGAACGGAGTTGAGGAAGAACTTCTTCACTCAAAGGGTGGTGAATCTCTGGAATTCTCTGCCCGTTGAAGTGGTGGAGGCTACCTCGCTAAATATTTTTAAGACGCGGGTTGATGGGTTTTTGATAAGAGAGGGGATTAAGGGTTATGGGGAGAGGGTGGGAATGTGGAACTGAGCCACGACAGATCAGCCATGATCTTATTGAATGGCGGGGCAGGCTCGAAGGGCTAGATGGCCTACTCCTGCTCCTATTTCTTATGTTCTTATGTTATCCCTAGTTATTGCCCTTGAGAAGTTGAGGTGGCACAGGAGCACAATGGTTAGCACTGTTGCTTCACAGCGCCAGGGACCTGTTCAATTCCTGGCTTTGGGTCACGGCCTGTGTGGAGTTTGCACATTCCCCCTGTGTCTGTGTGGGTTTCCTCCAGGTGCTGCGGTTTCCTCCCATGTTCTGAAAGACGTGCTGGTTAGGGTGCATTGACGTGAACAGCCGCTGGAGTGTGGTGACTGGGGGAATTTCACAGTAACTTCATTGCAGTGTTAACGTAAGCCTTAAGTGACTAATAAATAAACTTTTACTTTACCTTTGAGCTGCCTTCTTGAACCACTGCGGTCCATGTTCTGTGGGGTTGACCCGCAATGCCGTTAGGGAGGGCATTCCAGGATTTTGACCCAGAGACTGCAAAGGAATGGCGATAAATTTCCAAGTTAGGATGCTGATTTACCTTCAAGTTACTGTGTCACAGTTTATATTGATTCACAGCCAGGTTTTTTTTGGAAATGTTAGGTGGTTAATCTTTTCGGAGGGCACAATTATGATCCAATTGATAAGTTTGATCGTGTTATTGTGTCCTTTTGTGCTGTAACTTTGGTTAAAACTTTATTTCGGACACATTTGACAAAGAAAGCTTTTTTTTAAAGTTTGAATAATTGCATTGGCTCAAATCTTATTTTCTCACCTTTTTGTTTGGCAGGTTCTTTTCAGCTGATGATTTAGGACTAACCAACCAATGTAGAGGCTGGCTGTACTTCACTGATACTTGCCTGAAAATATTTCTCACTTTTGATTAGTGCATTCTTCACCTCTGTGATAACCCCAGGACCTGCATGGGAAATCACTCACTGACTTCCCTGCCTGACTCACAAAATATCAATGGCCTAGTGGTATTATTGCTAGACTATTAACCCAGAAACTCAGCTAATGTTCTGGGGACTTGTGTTCGAATCCCATCATTTTACTGAATTTGAATTCAATAAAAAATATCTGGAATTAAGAATCTACCGATGACCATTGTCGATTGTCGGAAAAATCCATCTGGTTCACTCATGTCCCTATCGGGGAGGAAATCTGCCCTCCTTACCTGGCCTGGCCTACATGTGACTCCAGAGCCACAGCAATGTGGTTGACTCTCAACTGCCCTCAGGCAACTAGGGATGGGCAATAAATGCTGGCCCAGCCGAGAACATGTCCCACAAATGAATATTAAAAAAAACATCCTGGTGATTGGTAATTACTTTTCAGGTGGATCTCGTACACTGAGCCCTTTATAAAGCAAGACTCTGAGTGGGTCCATTATTGTCCCCGTCAGGATCTGTTTGTGTTCACCACAAGCTTGTGGTTTTTGCTTTAGTTTATTTTGTATAATAAAGCACATTCTTTTACGCCAAATCCA
Organism: Carcharhinus amblyrhynchos; assembly: GCF_965287045.1. NCBI lineage: Eukaryota > Metazoa > Chordata > Chondrichthyes > Carcharhiniformes > Carcharhinidae > Carcharhinus > Carcharhinus amblyrhynchos. The sequence continues at coordinate 4,340,703 of NC_137327.1, forward strand.
GGAGTTATTATAACCTCATCAGCTCTGTTTTGCATGAAGGATTGAGACTTTTGAAGTTGATTCACAAACAAACTGTTGAAATGGGATCATGCTGTGTGCAACTTTACTGTGATGTTGCTTGCATGCAAATCAGCTGTGGTTTAACGGATAGCATTTTTGCCTCTGAATCAAAATTGTGTCTTTTTCTGATTGGCACTCAGTGACTAGTGGGGTTCCGCAGTGATCTGTGCTAGGACCCAACTGTTCTCATCATCTATTAATGATTTGGAAGAGGGAACTGAATGTATTATCTCCAAATTTGCAGGTGATACAAAGTTGAGTGGGAGAATGAGCTGTGAGGAAGATGCAGAGATGCTTCAGTGTGATTTGGACAGGCTGAGTGTGTGGGCATATGCATGGCAGAAGCAGTATAATGTGGATAAATGTGAAGTTATCCACTTTGGTAGCAATAATAGAAAGACAGATTATTACTTAAATGGGTGTAAATTGATAGAGGTGAATACTCAATGAGACCTTGGTATCCTGTGCATCAGTCACTGAAAGTAAGCATGCAGGTACCGCAGGGAGTAAAGAAGGCAAATGGTATGTTGGCCTCCATAGCGAGAGGATTTGAGTATAGGGATAGGGAGGTTTTGCTGCAATTGTATAAGGTGTTGGTGAGGCCACACCTGGAATATTGTGGGCAGTTTTGGTGGTGTGAGGAAGGATGTCCTTGCTATAGAGGGAGCGCAGCGAAGGTTTACCAGGCTGACTCCCAGAATGTCAAGTCTGTCATATGAGGAGCGATTAAATCAGGTTATATTTAATGGAGTTTAGAAGAGTGAGAGGTGATCTCATAAAAACTTTTAAAATTCTAACAGGGTTCGACAGGGTAGATTCAGAAAGAATGTTCCTGATGGTGGGGGAAGCCCACAACTAGGGGGTCAGAGTTTGAGGATAAGGGGTAAACCTTTTAGGACTGAGGTGAGGAGAAATTTCTTCACCCAGGGGCTAGTGAAATTCACTACCACTGAATGTGGTTGAAACCAAAACATAAGCAGTTTTCAAGAAGAAATTGGAGCTTTTGCTCTTGAGGCTAAAGGGATCAAGAGATACCGGGAACCGGGGGATCAGGATCTTGAATTCGATGATCAGCCATGATCAAAATGGATGGCTGAGCAAGCTCAAAGGGCCGAATGGCCTACCCTTCCTTCTAGTTTCTATGTTTCTATATTTAAAAATGTTATGGGGTCAGGATCCATTCCAGAGGCTGGATTAAATAGCCCAAGCTGGAATTTTAGTGTGGTATTGTGGCAGCACTATTGCAAGTGCTGCCTTTCCAATGGAAAAGTTTAACCTGCTCTCTGGCCGACATCAAAACTCCAAAGACACAATTTACAGAAAATCCCAACCAATACTTATCCTTCGACCAACATCGCTGGAACGCTGCTGACGAGAGAGACATGCTACTCAACTTTTATTGCACTCATCGGGGCAAATGCAAGAATTCCAAATTTCAAACCTTCACAACAATAGGAGAAAAGAGTACTGATTGGTCGTCAAGTCAACTTGTATTGCCTGATGTGTTGCTGTGGAGAAAACAATGGGAATCGATTGGCTCCCCAAGCTCCTGACTAGATCAAAAAAAACCCCACAAGACTTGAACACGTTCCTTTTGTTTGCAGGGTATGTCTCCCTACTTATGAACGTACATCACTTCTAGCAAGTATTATGGGTTTGACTGATTGGGCGTGATCTTACCTGCTGTTCACACTGTGCTCCCGCTGAATTGAGGTCGGAGAATTTGGGGGCCAGCTAAATCTCCGTTCACTGCAGCGGGATGGGAAAATCCCGCCAACGGGAACAGTGATAAAATCCCAGCCATTATGTGAAACTGGTTACTAATATTTCACTGAGCACACTCAGGATTGTTCAGCTAGTGCTACTTAATCATGGAAACATGTCCAATAGGAGACATTTTGTCTTGGACTTTGTAAGTATGGGCTGGTTGAGTACAGCCTGTAGTTCACCAGTTTGGAACAACCACTTGACTTGTACAGCTAGAACCACATTACTTAGTCACATCGCCCTTGTTGTGCTCAAACTGGCTACTGCATTTATTTTGTTATAACCTGTGAATACATTACAATAAGCACTTCACTGACTGTGAAGTACTTTGGAGCTTCTTAAGGTCACTCCATTTCTTTACTTCCTTTGAATAATGCAGTATCTTTTACTTTCATCAGTATAGGCAGCCCAAGCTTTGGTTTATAAAAGATCTTCTGGCATTGCAGCACTTTCTCAGTCCTACAGTACTGTGTCAATCTGAATTATGTGCTTGAGTCTATGGAGTGGAGCTTGAATCCTCCTCCATCTCAAACATAGCGAGGTCCTTTTGAGTTTGGTTAGACCGCACCTGGAGCACCGTGTGCAGTTTTGGTCTCCTTAAGTCAGAAAGACTGCAAGGAACTACAAAAGGTTGTGAATGTAGCCCAATCCATCATGCAAACCAGCCTCCCATCCATTGACTCCATCTACACTTCCCGCTGCCTTGGGAAAAACAGCCAGCATAATCAAGGACCCACATCCCTGGACATGCTCTCTTCCACCTTCTTCCATTGGGAAAAAGATACAACAAGTACTCCCACTTGGTGTACTGTGCGCAGTTCTGGTCGCCTCGCTACAGGAAGGCTGTGGAAACTATTGAGAGGGTGCAGAGGAGATTTACAAGGATGTTGCCTGGATTGGGAGGCATGCCTTATGAAGATAGGTTGAGGGAGCTAGGTCTCTTCCCCCTGGAGAGACGAAGATTGAGAGGTGACCTGATAGAGGTTTACAAAATGTTGAGAGGAATAGATAGGGCGGACTCTTGGAGGCTATTTCCCAGGGCTGAAATGTTCGCTACGAGAAGACACAGGTTTAAGATGCTGGGAAGCAAGTATAGAGGAGATGTCAGGGGTAAGTTTTTCACTCAGAGGGTGGTGAGTGAGTGGAATCGGCTGCTGTCGGTGGTGGTAGAGGTGAACTCGCTGGGAACTTTTAAAAGACTTCTGGATGAGTACATGGGATTTAATGGGATTGGGAGTTACAGATAGTCCTGTGGCTTGATAGGTATGGATGTGATCAGCGCAACTTGTGGGCCGAAGGGCCTGTTTGTGCTGTAGTGTTCTATGTTCTATGTTAAGTCTGAGGTCATGTACCAACTGACTCAAGAACAGCTTCTCTCCTGCTGCTCTCAGACTTTTGAATGGACCTATCTCACGTTAAGTTGATCTTTGTCTACAGCCAGCTATGAGTATAGCACTACATTCTGCACGCTCTCCTTTCCTTCCCTATGTATGGTGTGTTTTTGTCTGTGTAGCAAGAAACAACACTTTTCACTGTATGCAAACACATGTGACAATAATAAATCAAATCAAAACACTGCGGATGTGGGAAATTTGAAATAAAAACAGAAAGCGCTGGAAATATTCAGCAGATCTGGCAACATCTGTGAAGACAGACATAGAGTTAATGGCTGGAATTCTCTGACCTTGCCTATAACTGGGATTTTCCAGTCCCACTGCGGTGAATGGAGTTTTGGCTGAGGGCCGAATTCTCCATTCTCGCTGGCAGCTCGTTGGGAGCATGAATGGCCAGAGAATTCCAGCCAATGTCTCACATCCAATATGATTGGTACATAGTGGCTTGAGTGGGACACAGATGTTCCTCTGGACTGGGGGTCGGGCCAGGGTTTGTGTCATTCATCGTGGACTGGAGACCTTTACTCAGTTTCCCTCTCCACAGATGCTGTAAGACCTGCTGAGTGCATCCAGCACTTTCTGTTTAATTTCAGGGCTGCAGGAACCCATGTTCAGTGAACTTGATCCTAACGTAATTGGCCAGAACGGGAGGATTCTCTCCCTTTGGAAACAAATGTGGATTCACTTACATTTGACAAAAAAAAGAGTACTGTCTGGATCTGTGCCCAGTCTTTTGAGTGTGTTGGGGTGAGTGCGTGTGTGTGTGTGTTGGGGGGGGGGTCGGTGGGGTAGCTGATTTCAATGTGAATACATGAATAACAATTCCAAACTGGCACAGTGAGAATTACCATCGCAGAAAGGCAGTTTCAGCCCAGCGGAGGACATGGGAAGATTATCAGGCAAACTTGCGAGGGGAGTTCATGGCAACTTCTAATGGGATGTGGCTGGAAAGAGACAGATTCTCTCCTGGTGTGAGCGGTTAACAGTTGTGTCTTTTGGGGGAAGGTAGCCGCGCACTTGAGTTCAGGGCTCAGTGGGTTCGGTTTTGGAATGAAAGGGACGAGCGAGAGCTAGTTTTGAATTTGAATGGAGACTGAAGAACATTCCTTTGCCAAATCAATTCCTATTTGTGGTTTAATAATACTCTTGCCAGCCGCTTTGCCCGCCCTCCCTCTCCCCAATCAGAACTTGTCCCATTTTAATCTCACTCCTGCAATTATCTGGAAGACTTTTACTCTGCAGTTCCTCTGTGAGTGTGTGTGTGTGTGTGTGTACACATGTATGTGTGTGTGTGTACATATGTATGTGTGTGTGTGTGTGGTTTGATAACAGTTTTTTTTGATTCCCCCTTGCATCTTTCTGAATGCAGACTCCCCGGGGAGAGAGAGAGAGACTGTGTGAGAGTGAGTGAGAGAGGGGAAGCCACTTCCTTGCCTTTCATTGGCTCAGAGACTGTTGATCCCAATTTCAGCCCATTGAGAAGGATGGATGGATGGAGAGAGAGAGAGAGAGAGAGCTGAACTGGCAGATAGAGAGCAGGGGTTAGTCTGATCACAGACTCGGTGCAGTTTTCACGAGCAGATCTGTGTGTGTGTGTGTGTGTGGGAGGGGAGTTAGTGTGGACCCTCCCTTTCTTGGAGCTCCCCCCCCCACCCCCCCACACACTCCTCCTCCTCCCCCCCTCCTCCCCTCTCCCCTCCTCCTCCTCTTGTCCCTTACTCTCTCTTCCTTCCCCTCTTCCCAGTCCCGCTTTTGTATCGAACACAACCGCTTGGAGGCAGCGAGTTGCAGTTGTTTGGGCGGAATTTTAAACCCAGGACAGGCAGAGAGAGAAAAAAAACACAAACACAAACAAGATGCTTCCCCTTTGCCAGGCTGTGTGAAGACATTCCACCGCAGAGAGAGAGAGGGAGAGAGAGAGGAAAAAAAGCATCCCATGCAATTGTTAATGAAGGGTTTGCTGACTGCTTCGCAGCTCCAGCTGACAGACACCAACTGCTCTGTCCTCTTTTTAAGGTAAGCCGGTGGTTTTATTTCATTTTTCTGGCTGTCAGTTTCGCCCTGTGGCTGTCTCTGCAATGTTTTGCTAATATCTGTTGTAAAACAATAAGAGAGAGGACCACTTCCAGCCAAGGGATTTATTGTTATTTTAATTTGGAGGTGGTGGGGGAGAGAGAATGGATCCCCCTTTCTATCCCTCCCCAGCCCTTCCCTTCCTCGCTCAAATAATTAAAAAAAAACAGTTGCAGGATCAGGAGGAAACATGACATGAACATCAATTTCTCTTTCTTTTTGCATTTTTTTCCCCCCAAAAAACAAGGCTGCTGTTACAGCCTCTCACTCAATCCCAATCTGACAAGAGACTGGAGCGGAATATTTAGCAGTCTTGTCCGCTGTGGACGGAGTGGGACAAGGTACCTTCGGAGTGGGAGGCAAATGTGGGGTTTCATTCAAATCTGCGGGTAATAACTCCTCTCCGGCGGGGAGGGAGGGAGGCTGCCACATTAACTAGGGGTGTGCGTGGAGGGGGGGTAACCTGTGTGTGGTCAGTTATTTTGGGGGCTAGCCGGGTTCACCACTCTCTTACCATTAACAGTCGGTGAGCATTATCCTCAGACAGCCACTGATGTTCAATTGGAACCCCTCCCTCAGCGCCTTCAACCGCGAAACTGTTTGATAAATAACACCCGCAGTTACCCATCAACTGAGCGGAGATTTGGGGGACAGTGTGTACAGGGAGGGATTTGCGAAGAGAGGTTCTCCCCCCCCCCCCCCACATCCTCTCTCTCTGTCTCTCTCCCTCTCTGTCTGTCTCTTGTTAAATGTCGAATTGAGGGTTTTAGGTGTAAGGGGGAAAATGGGTTAAAACATGAAGCGAAGAAAAAGTAACGGGCGGGGAATTGGAGAGAGATCATGGGTTCAGCGAGACAGCCAACTTACTGGGAAATTATGAATGGAATAAAAAAGGAAAATAAAAATCAGCTGGATAAAGTGGAGAGTCTGAGACACATAGGGATGTGGGGGTAGATAGAGGTGTGAGAGGAGGATAGAAGTGTGAAAGGCAGATAGAGGTGTGAGGGACAGATAGAGGTGTGAGGGACAGATAGAGGTGTGAGAGACATAGAGGTTTGAGGATAGATAGAGGTGTGAGAGGCAGATAGAGGAATGAGGGTAGATATAGAGGTTTGAGGATAGAAAGAGGAGTGAGAGTAGATAGAATAATGAGGGTAGATAGAGGTGTGAGAGACAGATAGGGGTTTGAGGGGCAGATAGAGGTGTGAGAGACAGATAGGGGTTTGAGGGGCAGATAGAGGTGTGAGAGACAGATAGGGGTTTGAGGGGCAGATAGAGGTGTGAGAGACAGATAGGGGTTTGAGGGGCAGATAGAGGTGTGAGAGACAGATAGGGGTTTGAGGGGCAGATAGAGGTGTGAGAGACAGATAGGGGTTTGAGGGGCAGATAGAGGTGTGAGAGACAGATAGGGGTTTGAGGATAGATAGAGGTGTGAGAGGCAGAAAGAGGAATGAGGATAGATAGAGGAGTGAGAGGCAGATAGGAATGTGAAGGGTAGATAGGGGTGTGAGGATAGATAGAGGAGTGAGGGACAGAGAGGTGTGAGGGACAGATAGAGGAGTGAGGGACAGATAGAGGAGTGAGGGACAGATAGAGGAGTGAGGGTGGATAGAGGAGTGAGAGGCAGATAGAGGAATGAGGGTAGATAGAGGAGTGAGAGGCAGATAGAGGAGTGAGGGTAGATAGAGGGGTAAGAGGCATATAGGAATGTGAAGGGTAGATAGGGGTGTGAGGGTAGATGGATGTGTGAGGGGCAGATAGAGCAGTGAGGGGCAAATAGAGGAGTGAGAGGCAGATAGAGGTGTGCGGGGCAGACAGAGGAGCTGGGAGCACAGGTTCCATGGAGAGAAGATGAGAAAGGCGGCGGAGATATCTGTGTAGGAGTGAGGAAAGACATTAGAAAGTGCGAGTGAGGTGGGAACTGAAGAAAAATGAAGCGCAGCTTTATAAATGTAATTGAGAGGGGGAGAGAGAATTTATTTTAATAAAAGCGTGGCGAGGAAAGGGGGAAGGCAGAGAGAGTGTGAATGTGAATGAAGAAATGCGAGAATGGCAAATTCACAACGTTTACCCACATGTCAGGGTGAGTGGAGAGCAAAATAATAGCGGTGTTAGAGAAATTCTGAATGTGTGTGTGTGTGTGTGTGTGTGTGTCGGGGGGGGGGGGGGGGGGCGGGGGGAGGAGGGGGGGTGTTAAATAGTGAATGAATGAATGAGGCAACGAAAGGCACACAGTTTGGGATTATTCAGCTTTGAAGATGGACAGCAGCATTACTGGAGGCACAGACTTCATTCTGCATTGTCACCCGGCTGGTGTGTGCTGAGCAGATTTGGAGTGTAAATTCAGATGTGGCTGTGGTCACCACATTTCCACGAAGACAGAGCTTTGATTGTTACTTTGGAAGTGGGTGGCAGGGTGGTGTGTGTGTGTGTGTGTGTGTGGAGGGTGGGGGGTGGGGTGGTGGTGGTTTTGATTGTTGGGAGTCTCTGTGCTGGAAATTGGAAGGCAATCTCTGTCTGTATCTCTGCAGTTACAGCTACAACAGCAAACCCATGAACTGTGGGTTGCGTCTGCACCCTCTGTGAACTGTATTTTAAAATGTTAGCGCCTGGATCAACTTAAAAATACCCCAGTAATAAACAACTGTCCACCAGCACGCATTTCTCGCTGTACCTGTTTGTAACTTGGGCAAGATGTGTGGGCAAGGGAGAACAGGAGAGTGGGACTAACTAAATGGATAGATCTTTCCAACGGTGGATGGGCCGAAGATCGTGCTGTAAGATTCTATTGATACCAAGGAGGCCCAAAGACATCCCAGATGCAAAATAGAATGGCAAGTGTGAGGAGGACATTGATTAAGAGTCTTGTGTGCATTCACTGTCAGACCGATTTGTGTGTAGTTTCTCCCTGTGTCTGGGCTGGCACAAGTGAAACTTTTTAATCCCAGGGAGGGAGAGGTTACACTCAAGGGTATTTTGGAAGGGGTGGGGGTGGATGTTGGCAGCTCTCCCTGTGCATTCACTATAGACAATAGTCACTAGGGGGCAGAATCACTCTGTTAGACACTCATACCACTCTGCCATCTGCATTCTGAGACATGTCCCTGGTATCTTAACACTCGGGCACTCAGTCTCTCCCGGCTCAGCCTGGTTCTTCGGCCGAATGCAATGCTGCTGCTGCCGTCACCTTAAACTGCGGAGTCAGAGGGGGAAGGAGAGGGAAACCTGTGCAGTCAACTTCTGCGGCTTCCTTTGGAAAGAAATTGCAGTCAAAAACAAAATCTGTAGAGGGAGAAATCCGACTCAGTTAGATTGCCAGCCAGAAAAAAAATTATATCTGTTTCAAAGGATTTTATTCCTTAAGTTCCTTAGGCTTTTTATTTTGCTTTTTGTTAAAAAAAAGTCAACCTCTTTGCTATAGCCTCAGAATGAGTTGTCTGTTTTCAGCTAAGATGTTCCCCCCCCCCCACTTCCCCCACTTTGGTTTGGTTTCCAGTGAGGTCCCAGTGTCTGGACTCTGTAAAATGTGGTTTGACTGAACTATTTGGTTAACTAGTGACAGGCGAGGGGTAACCGATTGGAAAAGTTGCTTCACTCCCCCGTGCGCCCCATCATCTTCTGATCTCTCAATGAAAGATCAGCTCGATTATGTGGGCTCTGAACACAGAAACATAGAAAATAGGAGCAGAAGGAGGCCATTCAGCCCTTTGAACCTGCTCTGCCATTCGTTGTGATCATGGCTGGTCATCCAACTCAATAGCCTGATTTCACCTCCCCTCACCATATCCCTTGATCTCCTTCGCACCGAGTGCTATATCTAACTGTTTCTCAATGTTACTCCCTCAGCTACTTTCTGTGCTGGTGAATTCCACAGGCTGACCACTCTCTGAGTGAAGGAATTCCTCCTCAACTCTGTTCTAAAAGGTTTGGGTGGCATGGGAGCACAGTGGTTAGTGCTGCTGCCTCACAGTGCCAGGGACCTGGGTTCAGTTCCAGCCTCTGGGCACTGCGCAGAGTTTGCATATTCTCCCCACATCTGCATGGGTTTCCTCCAGGTGCTCCGGTTTCCTTTCACAGTCAAAAGATGTGTATGTTAGGCTGATTGGTCATGCTAAATTACCTCTTAGTATCAGGGGGATTAACAGGGTAAATATGTGGGGTAATATGAATAGGGCCTGGGTGGGATAGTGGTTGGTGCAGACTTGAAAGACCTTCTTTTGCACTGCAAGGATACTGTGATACCGCTTACCCCCTATCCTCAGACTGTAAACTCCTGGTTCTGGACACCCCCACCATTGGGAGCCTCCTTCTTGCATCTACTCCATCTAGTCCTATTGGTATTTTATTGGTTTCTATGAGATGCCCCTCATTCTTTTGAACACAATGCAGCGAATACAACCCTAACCGACTCAATCTCTCCTCCTTTGTCAGAGGCACCATCCCAAGAATGGTGAGGGGAAGTCAGGGAGGGACTAGGGGTGAGATGTTGTAACCCGGTTCTATACCCTCGATCTGGGAGGGTTCAGGGCTTTTTCCTGAAAATTGTTGCATTTTGGTAATAATCGAAATAGTGATTCCTCCGTTATCAGATAGCTTGCTCAGCTTCACAGAGGCTGGGGTGCATCGTCACCACAGCTAACGACATTTTAATCTAATTACTTAAGTTTCTTTTACCATTTTGTATCAGTGACCGTGACCTGCCAGGGGCTGTAACTCTGGCTACTTTTTGTGTAATTTATTGATTATTGCTTTTGTTCGAAGAATATAAAACTCCGGAGCGTCAGTTAATGCCCAGCTCACGGCCGAATCCACCCACAGCCTGAAAACCGTGGTGCTCAGACCCAACGGCACTTGTGGCGTTGATGTGACTCGAGTGGACTCGTGTCCGAACTGACCACTGTTTAGATGGAACATCGACCCTGTGTCCTGACACCTCCCCCTACAGCTGCAGCCCCACAATTATATGAGCTGCTTCGCTGAAGTTCATTCCGTTCGGCCGTTGGGGGGGGTGGGGGAGTGCAGGGGCGAGGGGGATGGAGGGGGTGGTGGTTTCCTATCTGACCTGCTGCTGAATTCCCTCCACCTTCTTGCCCTCTTCCATTATCAGGGCATGCCTCGGCTGCCTGGTGGTTGGGGAGGCCCCCAGTGTGGCGGGATTGGGGGCTGGCGAGATGTGAGTCCTCCCCTTTTCCACTGGGGATCTGGCGTAGAGTGTGTCACATGCAGCAGTGCTGTGCAGTTGTAGATGAAGGTGGTTCACGGGCTCCCAGGCCACATGCCTTTTCTGTGGCCGGCGGGGGGAATCCATGTCCTGCCTTTTTATGTTCAATTGCCCCCTTTTAGTTATTTGAAGGGGGCTCCAAATTCCTGTCTTCCGTCACCCAGTGCGGAAGGGGGTGGGAGGGGTGAAGAGCAAGGAGGACCGCCTCTGCCCCTGGGCCTGGCCAACCTGGCCATGAACATGTCTCCTAGCCACCCGACGAAGGGACAGCCTGTCCCGAAAGCTTGCGGCTTTCGCTACAAATAAACCTGTTTGGACTTTAAACTGGTGTTGTGGGATTTCTTTCTGTTGAACATGTCTGGGCAGTGTGTGGCTGCCTGGCCTGACTCTCTGCACCTCTCCCCCGGCTATGTTCACGACGGGTATCCTTGGAGAGGGAGCATCCACTGGCACAGTTCAGGTCTAGTGTGACTGGTGGGCAGTGTGGGGGGTGGGAGGGGCAGGGGCTAGGGTGTATCACCACCCCCCAGAATTACATTTTGATTTAATTAGCTCAGTTAGGATTGTCAGAGAATATGGCAAGATATAGACCGGTTGGAAACTTGGGCAGGCAAATGGCAGATGGAATTTAACCATGGAGTTTAATCCGGACAAGTGTGAGGTAATGCATTTTGGAAGGTCCAATGTATGTAGGAACTATACAGTAAATGGTAGAACCCTCAGAGTAATGACATGCAGGGAGATCTGGGTGTACATGTCCAGCGATCACTGAAAGTGGCAACGCAGGTGGATAAGATTGTCAAGAAAGCGTACGGCATGCTTCCCTCATCAGTCAGGGCATTGAGTATAAAAATTGGCAGGCCATGCTGCCGATATACAGAACTTTAGTCAGGCCTCATTTAGAATATTGTGTACAATTCTGGTCACCACACTACCAGAAGGATGTCGATGTTTTGGAGAGGGTACAGAGGAGGTTTATCAGGATGTTGCCTTGTCTGGAGGGTATTTGCTATGAGGAGAGGTTGGATAAACTCAGTTTGTTCTCACTGGAATGACGGAGGTTGAGGGGTGACCTGATAGAAGTTTAAAGATTATGAGTAGCGTTGATAGAGTGGATATTCAGATGGTCTTCCCTAGGGTAGAAAAGTCAAGCACGAAGGGACATTGGTTTAAGGTGCGTGCGTGGGGAAAAGTTTAGAAGAGATGTGTGAGGCAAGTTTTTTACACAGAGTATGGTGAATGTCTAGGACGCGCTGTCTGGGGAGGTGGTGGGAGCAGATATGCTAGTGACATTTAAGAGGCAACTAGACAAATACATGAATAGGGTGGGAATGGAAGGATACGGACTCCGTGAGTGCAAATGGTTTTAGATTAGGCAGGCATCATGATCGCTGCAGGCTTGGAGGGCCAAAGGGCCTGTTCCTGTACTGTGCTGTTGTTTGTTCTTTGTACCTTTGAAATGTCAATTCTTTGTTACAATTACTCTCTCCCATTTATGATTGGTCAACTTTGGTTTTCTCAAAAGAGTATAAAACCCAGGGAATGCAGGCAGCTAAAGATGGGATCTCCTATCCCTGATGTCTCTTGGCCGGAATAATCCCATTGCTCTCCTCCTTTTCCCATAGCCCTTAGCTTCAAACCATATCGATTCCTCTCTTAGAAACATTCAATGGTTTTGCTGCTTCAAACACAGCAGCAATAACTGTGTCTGAGAGTGTGTGTACGTGTGTGTGTGTATGTGAGAGAGTGTGTGAGTGTATGCAAGTGTGTGTGTACAAGTGTGTGTGTGCGAGTGTGTGTGCGTGAGTGAGTGTGTGTGTGTAGGTGTGTGTGTGTGTGTGCGAGTGTATGTGTGTGTGTGTGTAGGTGTGTGCGAGTGTGTGTGTGCGTGTGTGAGTGTGTGTGTATGTGTGTTGTGTGTGCGTGAGCGTGTGTGTTTATGTAGGTGTGTGTGAGTGTGTGTGGGAGAGAGTGTGCGAGTGTGTGTGCGTGAGTGTGTGTGTATTGGTGTAGATGTGTGCGAGTGTGTGTGTGTGTATGTGTGAATGTACGAGTGCATGTGTGTGTGTGTGTGTGTGTGTGCGCGTGTATCTGGCAAACTCCCTCCCTGTTCACCATCTGAGTGAGGGACAACTTTAAATCAATCCCACCTCAATGACTCATGCAATTAGAGACAGTTGTCTTTCCATCTTCAGACGTATGGTGTAAAAATAAACAAGAATTAAATCCCCCGCTTTGGTTGTATTTTTGGAAGAATAGTCACTTCCACACCACTGGAGTTACTGGCGACCAAACAAATGTTTCTCAAGAAATACCTGATGTTAAAAAAAAACTCGGACACAGCTCACACCTTCTGATTTTTCACCAGATGTATTTTGAAGAGGTAGAATAATAATCTGCTATGGAACCTTGTAATGCACCTTTTCATCATTAGGTCCCTTCAGGACCAGTGAGTGACCAGACTAATGTATAGGGCTATAGGAATGTGCGACACGGGACTGAGAGAAATCATTGGGAGCAGTGCCAAGGACAGCAACGTCCTGTATCTTATTTTCCCTCTTATTCCTCAGTCTCATCCCATCCTCAAGCTTGCATCCCTCTGTCCTGCACCGGATCCACGGGAAGGATGTAAATGCTCTGGACAAAGTGCAGAGGATGTTTACAAGGAAATTGCCAGGGCTGGAAAATTGTAGCTATGAGGAGAGATTGGTTAGGTTGGGGTTATTTTCCTTGGGACGAAGAAGGCTGAGGGATGATTTGATAGAGGTGTACAAAATTATGAGGGGAAGAGATAGAGTGGACAGGGCAAAATTGTTTCCCTTGGTGGAGAATGCCAGAACTGGGGGTCATAGATTCAAGATAAGTTTAGAAGGGGCATGAGGAAGAATGCTTTTACGCTGAGGATGGTTGGAATTCATTGCCCAAGTTGGTGGGGGAGGCAGAGACCCTAAACTCTTTTAAGAAGTACCTGAATCTGCACCTCAAGTGCTGTAAGCTGTGGGCCGGGTGCGAGAAGGTGGGATTAGAAAGGGCACCTGGGTGTCCTTGGGCTGGCATGGACAAGATGGGGTGAATGTACCTTTCCTACGGTTCTATCTAATTCCCCAAAAAGGAGTTCTTGGCCAGGCAGGTGCTGCAGTTGGTGGAGGTGCAAATGGATCTGTTTACAATGGAGCTGCCTCATCAAACTTTACAGACAGGATTGTCATGGGGGCGAAGCCACCATACTGGGGTGGGTATGTAGGTGAGTAACGCAGAGGTTATAAATTCCCATCCCAGCTTTGCGACTGTGAAACTGAATTCAATCTTTGGGGTGTTACGGGTGGTGATTGAAGGCTTCCAGTCTGCTGTTAGATATCAATGTGTTCACTGCTGTTGTGACTGGCCTGGCTTGGACCCAGTCCACACTGTACGGTTGATTCTGAATTCTATTTGAAGTCATTAATAAGGCATCAGAGATTTGGGCTCAATATCACAGCCAACATTCCCGGTGCAGCAGTGAAGGAGAGATGCACTGTCAGGAATACCATCTTTCGGATAAGTGGAAAAACCAGAGATCTTGCCTGTGCTCCTGGATGGATGTGAATAATTCCATGGAACTGTTTTGGAGAAGAGATGAGGCGATTTCCTCTGCATAATAACCTTCTCTTGACCAAAGATCTCTAAAAGTCAGATTATCTGGTCATTACCATAAAAAGCAGAGTAGCACAATGCAGAAGGAGGCCATTCAGTCCATTGCGTCTATACCGACTCATTGAAAGATTGCCCAGTTAGTCTTACTCCCACTTGTAGTTTTTCTTTTAGATCGTTGATTACATGCCATTTCAAGTTGACTATCAAATCTGTTTCCACCATCATAGCTGGCAGCACATTCTCAATCCTAAACACTTCCTGCCTATGTAAAAAATAATCATGTTCCCTCTTGTTCTCTTGTCAGTCACTTTAAATCCATGTCTTCTGGTTATCGATTCTTCAGCTGTTAAAGGTGTGTTTTATGTATCCTATCTAAGCCGTTCGTGATGCTAAGACATCTCCATCAAATCTTCTCCACGTCAGCAGCTTCAAGCCCTCCAGTCTATCCACATAACTCATCCCTCATACCTGAAACCACTCTAGTGAATCTGTTATGTGCGCTCTCCTTGCTAAAGTGTGGTGCCCAAAATTGTTCACAATTCTCCACCAGGGGCCGAACAAGCGATTTATAAAACTTATAGCACAACTTTTTGGCTTTTGTTCTCTGTGCTTCCATTCATTTACCCAGGCTCTCACATGCTTTATGAACTGCTTGTTCAGCTGTCCTACATTGTGCAAAGATTGGAGTACAAACGTCCCAGTCCTTCTTCCACCTCCTTTGGATGCCAAATCTGTCATATGAGGAGAGACTAAATCTGTGAGGTTTGTATTCACTGGAGTTTATAATGTGTGGAGGTGCCGGCGTTGGATTGGGTTGGGCAGAGTGAAAAGTCTCACAACGCCAGGTTAAAGTCCAACAGGTTTATTTGGAATCATGAGCCTTCGGAGAGCTGCCTCCTCATCGGGTGAATGAAGTCAATTCACCTGATGAAGGAACAGCGTTCCGAAAGCTCGTGATCCCAAATAACCCTGTCGGACTTTAACCTGGTGTTGTGAGGCTTCTTACTGAGTTTAGGAGAGTGAGAGGGGATCTCATTGAAACTTATAAAATTCTAACAGGGTTAGACAGGGTAGATTCAGAAAGAATGTTCCCAATGGTGGGGGAGTCCAGAACGAGGGTTCATAGTTTGAGGATAAGGGGTAAACCTTTCGGAACTGAGGTGAGGAGAAATTTCTTCACCCCGAGGGTGGTGAATGTGTGGAATTCACTCCCACAGAATGTAGTTCTGTCACTATCCGTGTGGAGTTTGCACTTTCTCCGTGTGTCTGTGTGTGTTTCATCCAGGTGGTCCGGTTTCCTCCCGCATTCCAAAGATATGCAGGATAGGTCCATTGGCCATGCTAAATTGTACACCCAAACAGGCGCTGAAGTGTGGCAACTAGGGGACTTTCACCGTAACCTCATTGCAGTGTTAACGTCAGCCTACTTGTGACTAATAACTGAACCTGACTTTAGTTGAGACCAAAATGTTGCGTGATTTCAAAAAAATGTGCAGGTTTGGTTGATTGGCCGTGCTGAATTTGCCCCTTCGTGTCAGGGGGATTAGCAGGGTAAATATGTGGGGTTGTGGGATGGGGCCTGGGTGGGATTGTTGTTGGTGCAGGCTCAATGGGCCAAACAGCCTTTCCCTCCACTGTAGGGACTCTATGATATCGCTAAAGGGATGAAGAGACATGGGAGGTGGGGAAGGCGGAATCAGGATATTGAATTTGATGATCAGCCATGATCAAAATGAACGGCAGAGCAGGATTGAAGGGCCAAAAGGCCTACTCCTGCTTCTCTATACCATTTGGAACCTCTTGCTT
Organism: Carcharhinus amblyrhynchos; assembly: GCF_965287045.1. Classification (NCBI taxonomy): domain Eukaryota; kingdom Metazoa; phylum Chordata; class Chondrichthyes; order Carcharhiniformes; family Carcharhinidae; genus Carcharhinus; species Carcharhinus amblyrhynchos. Next base: position 4,356,657 of record NC_137327.1, read on the forward strand.
GCCATGGTCAGACTGCTGATTTGGAGAGCTGCTGGTTTTCCAGCTGGCTCTCTGGCATTTTGTTGTGCCGGGGTGGCCAAAAGCCTTGTACAAATCCAGGTTCCGTGTTTCCAGTCGAGCCGCTGTTAACAAATTGACACTGACAGGGGTACTGGTGCCATCAATATTTGGTTTTGGCCAAAGGCTGTACAGGTGCCGGGGACCGTTCCAATCTATTACACTCTCACAAAGCCCAGGCCATCACAACTTATAAAATGCTGCTTCGACAAAAAAAAAAGGCTCGTTTAAGACAGAGATGAGGAAATCTTTTCTCTCAGGGGATGGTGAGTCTTTGGACCTCTCTTCCTCAGAAGGCAGTGGAACTTGAGTCTTTGGGATGGGATTTCCTGGCCGCACTCGTCCCAAGGCCGGAAAATCCTGCCCGAGGTCAATGGACCTTTGCATCATCCGTGTCCCACCCGCTAGAATTCCTGCGGCAGGCGGAATGGGAATATTCCACCCTTTGAATATAGTTAAGGCAGATCGAGATAGATTCCTGATGATTTGATTTGATTTATTATTGTCACAGTGAAAAGTATTGTTCCTTCTGCGCTGTACTTTGTTAACAAGCGGGGGGGAGGTGAAAGGTTATCGGGGGGGGGGGGCAGTAGGTGGGAATGCGGAGTTGAGGTTATAATTAAATCCGCTGTGATCCTGTTGACTGGCGGAGCAGGTTCAATGGGCTGAGTGGCCTGCTCCTTCTCCTGATTTCTATGTTTGTGTATCTTTGACTTCTTGATTTTTAATGACTGCGTTCTCCGCTGTTGTTCAGTTTTCTGAAGGAACAATCTGAATGAAAGGTCGGTGAGCTATTGAAAACAGTGCGTTTTATAAACTCAATCAATCCTGGTTCTCTTTTCATTCCTCTGCCATTGGCAGCCACGCCTTCAGCTACCTGAGCTGTCAGTGTAAAAATTACCTCTACTCGATCACTCTCTCCTCCTTAAAGATCCTCTGAAAATCTTATCTCTTTGATCAAATCTTTGGACACTTTTCCCAGCAATGACAACTTACATTTCTGTAGCACCTTTAATGTAATCAAGTGTCCCAAGGAGCCCCACAGGATCACTACAAAGCAAAATGAGGCACCAGGTCAGATGGGGTAAATGGCTCAAAGTTTGGCCAACGCTGTAGGCTTTAAGGAGCATCTTAGAGATTGCGAGTTGGAGAGGTTTGGGGAGGGAATTTCAGAGTTTGAACTAAAGCGGCTGAAGGCATGACCACTGATGATGGAGTAATGAAAATTCGGAATGTGCAAAAGGCCAGAATTAGAGGAATGCAGGGATCTCAGAGGGTTGTGAGGCTGGAGGAGATTACAGGGATGGAAGAGCAGAGGGGTGCAGCGATTCCGTGGGGGCATTCGAAACCAAGGATGAGAATTCTAAATTTGTGACTTTGTCTGGGTGGGAGCCAGTGTAGATCAGCAAGGACAGGAGTGAAAGCGGAACGGGACTTCAGTGTGAGTAAGGACACGGATGACATAGTTTTGGATGATGCTGAGTTGATAAATGATAGAATGCGGGAGAGCAGTCAGGAGTGCGTTGCAATAATTAAGTCCAGAGGAATGGATGAAGGCTTCAGTAGTAGATGAGCTGATGCAGTGGCAGTGTGGAAATAGGCGGCCATAGTGATGATGCAGACATGTTGTTGGAAGCTCAGCAGGGTGACGATGGGTTTAAAATTGCGGACAGTTTGGTTTAGTCTCAGACAATTGCCAGGGATTGGGAATGGAACAGAGTTCAGAGTGCAGACCAGGAAGACAATAGCCTCAGTCTTCCCCACATTTAATTGGTGGAAACTTCTTCTCACTCAGTACTGAATATCAACGAATAACTGCAGATGCTGGAACCTGAAACAAAAACATCATTCAAAGGTGTACGTTAGCTTTCACGCATTTGCTGAAGATACTTAGGTCTCCCGACTCCTCTGCTGTTGCTGAACTTTCAGAACTGCTTACCCAATATTCAGAAAATGCTGGAAAATCTCAGCAGGTCTGACAGCATCTGTGGAGAGAGAATGGTGCCAATGTATTCCATTAGCTCTGGGAGTTCTCTCTCCACAGAGCTAGCGCCAGGGACCTGGGTTCAATTCCGGCTTTTGGTGGCTGTGTGGAGTTTGTACATTCTTCCCGTGTCTGCGTGGGTCTCCTCCGGGGACCCACCCTCCCAAACTCCAAATATTTGTGGATTAAGTGGATTGGCCAGGCTAAATTGCCTCTTAGAATCCAAGATGTATAGGTTAGGGGAATTAACAGGGTAAATACGTGGGGTATGGAGATGTGGACTGAGTAAAATGCTCTGTCCGAGAGTTGGTATAGACACACTGGGCCAAGTGGCCTCCTTCTGTACTGTAGGGATTCTATGATACTGAAAGCATTGTCATAGTTACAATAAAATGTTATTTACGACTTTGATAGGAATTGTATCAATTTTGTGACAAAGTAAGGAACCCGATTGGAGGGTTTCAAGCATGGATTTGAGGGGACAGTTGGGCACGGATTAGGGGGGTGGTGACATGCACAAGGAGAGAGGAAAGTTGGAGATGGAGAGGTTGTCTGAAATGTCAGTGGGGTCAAGGGTTCTCTGGTTTGAGGAAGGGTATGATGGCGGCAGCTTTAAAGGAGAGAATCATTTCCAATATTGGGTAAGATGGGGGCCTGGAGATGGGGCTGGGTGATCAACCGTTTACCGGGAATGGGATTGTGGGGGCTGGAGGTGGGCCTCTGGGACAAGATGAACTGGGGGAGGGCATGAGGGGAGCAGGGCAAGAAATGAAAGAAAGTTCAGGACTAAGGCAGGGGCAAATCCTTAGAGAAGCTAGTGTTAGTGGAAGGGAGAGGGAGGGAAGTGGCTGATTGGGTGGTCTTAGCAACACAGCAACCCGTGAGTTCCTTGTATTTGTTGATGGAGGAAACCCTGGAGATAGATTGCAAGAAAGGAAAGAAGCCAAGGATTATCTTTGCATTCTGGGATGATCCTTGAATAGTCAACAGTTTATCCAGACAATAGCGCTGGATGCAGTGCAGATTGACCTGGCTGTGAATGGCTAAACCAGTTTGTTCTCTAAATCCTTCCAAGTCTTATGTGGCTCACATTTTGTTTTGTAGTATAACTGTGAAGCACCTTGGGATGTCCTGCTCTGTTAAAGATGTTAGATACATGCAAATCATTGCTGCTGTCTGCTCTGTTCTCCCCCTGTGGAAGTGAGATCCAGCACCTGAAAAATGTATCAAACTGTCAAAAGGCCTGCTTCATCCTTGAAGGTGGTCCAGGGTGGACATGTTAAACAACTCCAGCAGCCCTAAGGCTGTGAAGGAGCCTTGCTTGCATTGCTGGCTGTGATACCCATTCCTGTAACTCTCTTATACAAAGACAAAGAACAAAGAACAAAAACAGCCTGGGAAATAGGCCCTTCGGCCCAACGAGCCCGTGCCGCCATCTCAACACCACCAGTCCCCCTCTCTACCCATGACCCTTGTTTAATGTTTTATGGCCATCCACATTGAGGGAAACTAATTTAGGGACAATTTATTACTGCCAATCAGCCTAATAGCACATCTTTGGGGTGTGGGAGGAAACCGGAGCACCCGGAGAAAACCCACGCAAGCACGGGGAGAATGTGCAAACTCCCACAGACACTGGCCTAAATCCATGTGTCTGCACAGCAATCAGTGATAGTCACTGAGCTGTCGTCTTGCCCAGTATCTGGTCCAGTTTAGGCACACACTAACGACATGAAGCACTAGGCCAATCTCGAACAACCAAGAGCAGGCCAAGTACGACCCATCGCGTGTATGCCCCTCGTTGGACACAAGGCGGACCGACTTAAAACCTGTGAATGAAAAGAAAAAAAAACATTATTATTGTACCATATCCATTTACATTACCAGGGACGCCCCAATGCTAATGACCCTTATTTAAAACAATCTCCTATGTCCACCCATCTCCAACCCACTCATGTGCCTGTCTAAGTTACTATTAAATGACTCAAGCGTGTTTGCCTCCACCACCTTACTTGCGAGAGCATTCCATACCCCCACTACCCTCTGTGAGAAAAACTTCCCTCTAATACCTGTGTTATACCTCTCCCCCCTCACCTTAAGTCCATGGCCCCTTGTCCTATGTGTCTCTAACATAGGAAATAGCTTACCTCTGTTTATCTATACCCTTCATAATCTTATATACCTCTATTAGATCCCCCTCAGTCGGCATCTTTCAAGGGAAAAGAGCCCCAATTTCTTCAATCTTTCCTCGTCCCCCAGTCCTTCCACACCAGGCAACATCCTGGTAAACCTCCTCTGCACTCTCTCCAGAGTCTCCACGTCCTTCCGGTAGTAAGGCGACCAGAACTGGGTGCAGTACTCTAAATGCAGCGTAACCAACGTTCTGTACATTAGACTCCAGCTCTTATATTCTATACCCCTTCCTATAAAGGCTAACATACCATAGGCTTTCTTCACCACACTCTCCACTTGCACTGCCACCTTCAAAGACTTGTGCACTTGCACCCCCAGGTCTTGCTGCGATTCTATACTCCTTATGGGTCTACCCTTCACCATATAACTTCCCCCTACATTATTCCGGCCAGAATGCATCACCTCACTTTTATCTGGATTAAACTCCATTTGCCACGTATCTGCCCAGTCAACCAGCCTATCAATATCCCGTTGTATTGCCAGATACTTCTCCTCACTGCCCGCCAATCCAGCCATCTTGGTGTTATCAGCAAATTTGCTGATCACACCACCTACTCCCTCTTCCAAATCATTTATATACACTACAAAGAGAAGAGGTCCCAGTCCTGAGCCCCACTAGTGACAGACCTCCAGCTAGAAAAGGACCCCTCCACTACTACTCTCTGACTCCTCTTTGCAAGCCAGTTCTCTACCCATCTAGATACCTGGCCACGTATCCCATGAGCTTTAATCTTCTCTACCAACCTACCATGAGGGACTTTGTCAAACACCTTACTGCAATCCATATAGACGACATCAACGGCTCGTCCTTCGTCGACCGTTTTTGTCACCTCCTCAAAGAATTCTACCAGTGTCGTAAGGCAAGCCTTCCCCTTTACAAAGCCATGCTGCGTATCCTTAATCAGATCGCAATGCTCTGAGTGCTCATACATACTATCCCTAAGAATCCTCTCCATCAAATTATACACTGGTGACAGTGCACAGACTGATGATATCAGAACTGTGAGATTATTACTGTCAGAAAGGACTGAACAGCTTTGACTCCCTTGTTGCAGGAAAGAGAAGAAGGAAAGATGAGCCGACAGTGGTCATTATGAAGGGTAAATACACATAGAATTATACAGTCCTCACAGCGTAGAAAGAAGGGTCTGTATTGAGTCTCCAAAACAGCATCTCACCCAGGTCAATCCCTATCGCTGTCAGGCTGTGCATTTAGCGTGGGCAATCCGCCGAACCTGCCCATCTGCAAGAGGAAACCGGAGCACCCGGAAGGAAACCCATGCAGACACGAGGAAAATGTGCAATCTTCACACAGACAGTGACCCAAACCGGGAATCGAACCTGGATCCCTGGCACTGTGAGGCAGCAGTTCTAACCACTGTGCCATCATAACATTTATACAGAAGATGAGCAGGATTCTCCGGTCGCGTGCTCCCCAAGACCAAAAATTCCTGCCCGAGCTCTACGGACCTTTGAATGATTTACCAGATTTCCTGTCTTGCCCGTTACAGTTCCCACGGCGGGCAGGACAGGAAAGTTTCAGCTGACGTTTCCACTTGCTGGGAGACAGCGAAACCTGGGGTTGTTGATATGGGATGGTCACTAATAAACTTCACAAGAGACTTGGAGAAAGCCCTTTACCCAGGGAATGCTAAGAATGTGCAACATGTTTCCACAAGGAGTGGTTGCAGTGAAGAGCAGAGATGCATTTAAAGGAAATCATAGAATCCCTACAGTGCAGCAGGAGGCCATTCAGCCCATCGAGCCTGCACCGACAACAATCCCACCCAGGCCCTGTTCCCGTAATTCCACATATTTAACCTGCTAATCTCCCTGACGCTAGGGTCAATTTAGCGTGGCCAATCAACCTAACACGCACATCTTTGGCATGCAGGAGGAAACCGGTGCGCCCGGAGGAAACCCACGCAGAGACGGGGAGAATGTGCAAACTCCACACAGACAGTCACGGGAGGCCGGAATTGAACCCGCGTCCCTGGCGCTGTGAGGTAGCGGTGCTAACCACTGTGCCACCATGCTGGACAAACACACCACAGCGAGAAAGACAAAGGAGGGTTTGCTGATGGGGTCAGAAACACCAGTACAGACTGGTTGGGCCAAATGTGTTGGAAGGATGTAATATTCTGAACTGAATGTTTGTAGTGCAGATCAGCTTCACTGATCAGCTGCTTGTAGCCTTTGCTTCAGAAAACCCAGGGCTTGAGTTACCAAATACAACTGCAGAAAAAAATGCTCTTTAAAAAATATACATCTGGCATCAACAAGCGAACCCAAGACACATTTGTATTCTTAACGTTCGATTGAAGGGCATGAGATGCACCTATTTCGAGAGATTCCACATCTTCAGAATTGATTCGAAGGTCATTAAACCACCTACGCCCCACTCCCACAGCCCGTTCCCTCCCTCCCCACTTCCAAAAAAACACAACCACGACAATTGTTGACAGCTATAATGATGGGTGCAGTGTATCAAGCGCTTAAAGCACAATCTTTGAAATAACACAAAACAAGCTTCTGCTGTGAAGGTAGAAACCGGAACTGGAGCCCTGTAATGACAGCCCTTCATACTTCACCGGTTTGATTCATACCAGCAAGCTTGTGCATTTCTGTGTATATATAGATTATGCCGATCACAATCATCTCTGCTATTGCACCGGGGAATCAAGGTCAAGTATAATTTCGAGATCAAGTGGGGTTTCTGGCAGCCTATAATTGGACCAGGGTTCACAAGTGTAACTAAATCGTTATTTTAAAGACAGTGGCATTTTGTTCTTCATGTTTGCTTTGTAAATTCCCACAACCAATCTCTACAGTATAAAAAATGGTGTGTCAACGTGTCACGCTGCATTATATTTTGGTGCCACTGGTGGCGCTACAGACCCTCCCTTGGGCCAAAACTGCAATCCAAGCTGATGAGACACTGTGAGTGTCGACTTGAGAGGTGGTTGGTGGGAAAGGTGACATGGGCTGTACATATAGAACCAGCCTGGAATACCTCAAATTCTTGGTTCAGTTTGCAAACTGTTAAACTGGCCCTTCAATGGTGCGAAGCCACAATTAATCAAAGAATCATAGAATCCCTGAAGCGCAGAAGGAGGTCACTTTGTGCAGTGGGAGGAAACCGGAGCACCTGGAGGAAACCCGCGCAGACACGGGGAGAATGTGCAGACCCCGCACAGACTGAGGCTGGGAATCATACCCAGGTTCCCTGGTGCTGTGAGGCAGCGGTGCTAACCACTGTGCCACCACGCTGCCCAAATGTTTTGAAGTTTGGAAACTGGCCTGCAAGGAGTGAGGCTGCAGGCACCATTTCAAGATAACAGCAACTGTCAAAACAGTTAATTAGAACATAGAACATAGAACACTACAGCACAAACAGGCCCTTCAGCCCACAAGTTGCGCCGATCACATCAACACCTACCAATCCATAGACCTATCTATAACCCCCAATCCCACTAAATCCCATATACTCATCCAGAAGTCTTTTAAAAGACCCCAGCGAGTTCGCCTCCACCACCACTGACGGCAGCCGATTCCATTCACTCACCACCCTCTGAGTGAAAAACTTACCCCTAACATCACTTCTGTACTTGCCTCCCCGCACCTTAAATCTGTGCCCTCTCGTAGTGACCATTTCAACCCGGGGAATCCACCCTATCTATTCCTCTCAATATTTTATAAACTTCTATCAGGTCGCCTCTCAACCTTTGTCTCTCCAGGGGGAAAAGCCCTAGCTCCCTCAACCTATCTTCATAAGGCATGCCTCCCAATCCAGGCAACATCCTTGTAAATCTCCTCTGTACCCTCTCAATAGCTTCTACGTCCTTCCTATAGTGAGGCGACCAGAACTGTGCACAGTACTCCAAGTGAGGCCTGACAAGGGTCTTATAAAGTTGCAGTATTACCTCCCGACTCCTAAACTCAATCCCTCGATTAATGAAGGCCAGTACACCATATGCCTTCTTGACCACATCCTCCACCTGTGAGGCCGAATTAAGAGTCCTGTGGACCCGGACCCCAAGATCCTTCTGCTCTTCAACACTACGAAGACTCCTGCCCTTGATAGTGTACTCGTTCATCCCGTTGGTCCTGCCAGAATGGACGACTACACATTTATCCACGTTGAAGTCCATCTGCCACTTCTCTGCCCAGTCCTGCATCCTATTTATGTCCTGCTGCAACTTCTGACATCCTTCCAGACCATCCACAACACCACCGACCTTCGTGTCATCGGCGAACTTACTAACCCATCCCTCCACTTCCTCATCTCAGTCATTTATGAAAATGACAAACAGCAAGGGTCCTAGAACAGATCCCTGGGGCACTCCACTGGTGACCGACCTCCATGCAGAAAAAGACCCATCCACAACCACTCTCTGCCTTCTGCAGGCAAGCCAGTTCTGGATCCACAAGGCCAAAGCCTCTTGGATCCCATGCCCTCTCACCTTCTCAAGAAGTCTTGCATGGGGGACCTTATCAAACGCCTTGCTGAAGTCCATGTACACCACATCCACTGCACTTCCTTTGTCAATGTGTTCAGTCACATTTTCAAAGAACTCAACTAGGCTCGTAAGACACGACCTGCCCTTAATTGTTGAATTCTGCTGAGCCTCTTTCTGCATCAAACCTGTCGAACGTTTCCTCGCAAGGAAGGTCAGGTTAATTGGCCATGCTAAATTGCCCCTTAATATCGGGGGGCTAGCCGGGTAAATAAGTGGCGTTATGGGGCTAGAGCCTGGGTGGTATCGTGGCCAGTGCAGACTCAATGGGCCAAATGGCCTCCTTCTGCACTGTAGGGATTCTATGATACAAAGGCAAATTTGATGATTTTCTGACCTCAGGATGATCCCCAGCCAATCAAATGATTTTTGGAAGCACAGTCACGGATGTGGTATCGGAAAAATAACAGTTAATACTGGACAAGATCCCACACACAGTGTTGTCATTTTGAAGTGATGTTGGTTGAGGGATACATGTTGTCCAGTTCAATGGGGAAAGTTCTCCTGTCCTTCATTTTGTGGTCTCACATCTTTGACATCTATCTGACAGAACAGCTGGGGTCTTCAGGATTCCTCATCTCTGACAGTGTTATCACCCCTCATTGGAATGGAACTGGTGATAACATTGGATCTGCTGTAATGCAACCAATAGTAACAAGCTGTAAGGGTCAGCTGACCCATTACCCATGTAACCAATGACAGGATGATGTGATGATCAGCTGACCAGCTGACTCAGTATAAATAAGAACCTGTTGGGAATTGTTTGGAATGGCCCGAGGTGAGGCCTCAAGTTTGGAGTAATGAAGTTTCTTTATTAAACCTTTTCTTTGATTTATAAATTGGAGTAAGTTTTGTTATATTTATATTGTCTACACTGGAAGAGTTCCTTCTGGATCAACATCCCTCACCTGGGAGTGTCAACTCTTTAGTGGGACCTTATTGATTATCCAACCTTTTGCTTCAGAGGCAAGAGTACTACTGAGTGTTACTGAGGGAGTGCTGCACTCTCAGAGGTACTGGCCCTTGAATGAAATACCAAAAAGAAAATCCAGGCACTCACCATCCTCGCAAGTCGAGGTAAAAGGTTCCTCAGCCACTATTCTGAAAGAGAGGAGGGGGGTGGGAGGAGGTTCTCTGCCAGGTGCCGACTGTTAATTATCCCTCAACCCAAAAGCAGGTTGTCTAACCATTATCACATTGCTGTTTGCTGGAAGATTACATTTTGGCATCAGTTCCCTGCATTGTCCCACTGACATGCATTTCATAGGCTGTGAGGCGCATGCTGAGACTGCATAAAGGTGCTACTTAAATGCCAGGCTTGTCTTTTGAAAAATTAAGTTAGGGTATTTTAGGACAAAATGGTTTGAGGGTAAGGAGTAGCGAATTTAAAACAGAGTTTAGGAGAAACTACTTCTCCCAAAGGGTTGTGAATCTGTGGAATTCACTGCCCCAAAGTGCGGTGGGTGCTGGGACAGTGAGTAAATTTAAGGAGGAGATAGACAGATTTTTAATTGGTGATGGGTTGAAGGGTTATGCGGAGAAGGCAGGAAAATGGGGACGAGGAACGTATTAGCCATGATCGAATGGCGGAACGGACTCGATGGGTCGAATGGCCTAATTCTGCTCCTATATCTTACAAACTTATGATGGGAAAATACCAGCAGTGATTAGGTGGTCTAGTTAAAATAATGGATGATTGTGACAATGTGCATGAGTTCACGCTGCAATGGCAGTGAGTTAACGCTATAACCGTGCAGTCACATCTATGCTTGTGACAGAGACTATACTGTATTGGAGCAAGGCTGGATTAAATGCATAAATCAGGTTTGTATTATAATTATTTGGAAAGTGGAATTGCGTGGGTTTTATTACATAGAATTTAATAGCTCAGAAATAAGACATTCAGTCCAACAGGTCTATCTGCCAGTGTTTGTAATCTATATTAGCCTCTCTTACCCTACTTCATCACAATCAGCAAAACCTATTATTTTCTCGCTACTTATCCAGCTTCCTCCTAAATGCATCTGTGCTTTTCACCTCAACTGCTCCCTATATTAGTAAAGACTTGAAATGTCTAATACTAGAGGCACGCATTTAGGGTGAGAGGAAGAAAGGTCAGAGGAGATGTGAGGGGCAGTTTTTTTTTACACGGAAAGCGGTAGGTGTCTGGAATGCGCTGCCAAAGGTGGTGGTGGAAGCAGATACGATAGAGGCTTTTAGGTAGGCACATGAGTAGGCAGGGGACAGAGGGATATGTACCAAGCGCAGGCAGAAAGGATAAGTTGAATTTGGCATCAGTTTAGCAAAACATTGTGGCCAAATGGGTCTGCTCCTGTTGCACAGTGGTTAGCACTTGCTGCCTCACAGTGCCAGGGACCTTGATTCGATTCTCAACTGGCGGCTGTGTGGAATTTGCACATTCTCTCCGTGTCTGCGTGGGTTTCCTCCGGGTGCTCCAGTTTCTTCCCGCATTGCAGAGATGTGCAGGTTAGATGTATTGGTCAGACTAAATTGACCTGAAGTGTCAAGGGGACTAGCTAGGATAAAATGCATGAGGTTATCGGGATAGGGCCTGGGTGGGATTGTGGTCAGTGTAGATTCGATGGGCTGAATGGCCTCCTTCTGCACTGTAGGGATTCTATGATTCTGTGCCTCATGAGGTCCCTCATGGCAGACTGGCGCAGAAGGTGAAGTTGCATGGGGTCAGAGGTGAGCTGGCAAGGTGGATACAAAACTGGCTCGGTCAAAGAAGACAGAGGGTAGCAGTGGAAGGGTATATTTCTGAATGGAGGGCTGTGACAAGTGACGTTCCTCAGGGATCAGTGCTGGGACCTTTGCTATTTGTAATATATATAAATGATTTGGAGGAAAATGCAACTGGTTTGATTAGTAAGTTTGCAGATGACACAAAGGTTTGGTGGATTTGCGGATAGCAATGAGGACCATCAGAGGATACAGCAGGATATAGATCAGTTGGAGACTTGGGCAGAGAGATGGCAGATGGAGTTTAATCTGGACAAATGTGAGGTAATACATTTTGGAAGGGTTAATACAGATCGGAAATATACAGTAAATGGCAGAACCCCCTAAGAGTATTGATAGGCAGAGGGATCTGAGCGTACAGGTACACAGGTCACTGAAAGTGTCAATGCAGGTGGAGAAGTTAGTCAAGAAGGCATATGGCATGCTTGCCTTCATCGGCCAGGGCATTGAATTTAAAAACTGGCAAGTCATGTTGCAGCTTTACAGAACCTTAGTTAGGCCGCACTTGGAATATAGTGTTCAATTCTGGTCGCCACACTACCAGAAGGATATGGAGGCTTTGGAAAGGGTACAGAAAAGATTTACCAGAATGTTGCCTGGTATGGGGGGCATTAGCTCTGAGGAGAGGTTGGAGAAACTTGGTTTGTTCTCACTGGAGTGACAGAGGTTGAGGGGGGAGACCTGATAAAAAATCTACAAGATTATTAGAGACATGGGCAGAGTGGATAGTCAGAAGCTTTGTCCCAGGGTAAAACAGTCAATTACTAGGGGGCACAGGTTTAAGGTGTAAGGGGCAAGGTTTAAAGGAGATGTACGAGGCAGATTGTTTACACAGAGGGTGGTGGGTGCCTGGAACTTGTTGCCAAATAGTGGAAGCGGATACGGTAGTGACTTTTAAAGGGCAGATACATGAACAGGATGGGAATAGAAGGATACGGTCCCTGGAAGGGTAGAGGGTTTTAGTTAAGTCTGGCAACATGTTCGGTGCAGGCTTGGAGGGCTGAAGGGCCTGTTCCTGTGCTGTAATTTTCTTTGTTTCTTGTTCTTTGTGTTGTTCTAAGTCCTACGTAAGTCTCACCATTATCTGGTAGGTTTCTCTGTGTTGAATTTATTTTTTATTAACGGCCCTAAGTTTTGGACTCTTCTGGGAGATGATACAATCCCCCCACCCCCATGTCTTAACCCCCTTCATAAGATGTTTATTGAGTCAGCTCTCAGTCACTTCCATTCTGGAGATACGAGCCACGGCCTGTTCGGATATTTCTGAACATGGGCATCCTCTAGGATACGGTATCTTATTTATAAACTTTTCTTTACACTTTCTCAAGTGTTACAAATTCCTTTTTGTAACACAGAGAGTGGAATTATTCACAGTTTATGAAGCACTTAACACCAGCGCTAAAGGTGTTCTTGTTCTCAGTTCCCTCGATGGCGTTACCTCTTCCTTTCTCTGTAACCCCATCCTCCAGCTCTGTCTGACCTCTGTCTGACCTCCAAACCCAACGCCTTCAACATTCCCAATTTTAAATGCTCCACTGTTGGTAGCTGTGCCTTCAGCCCAGAGGGCGGCATGTCGGCAGAGTGGTCAGCACTGCTGCCTCACAGCGCCAGGGACCCGGGTTCAATTCCCGTCGAGGGTCACTGTCTGTGTGGAGTTTGCACGTTCTCCCCGTGTCCGCGTGGGTTTCCTCCGGGTGCTCCGGTTTCCTCCCGCAGCCCAAAGACGTGCGGGTTAGGTTACCGGGGGAGGTAGTGGAAGCGGATACGGTAGTGACTTTTAAGGGGCTTCTTGACAAATACATGAATAGGATGGGAATAGAGGGATATAGTCCCGGGAGGGGAGGGGGTTTTAGTTCAGTCGGACAGCATGGTTGGTGCAGGCTTGGAGGGCCGAAGGGCCTGTTCCTGTGCTGTAATTTTCTTTGTTCTTTGTACAGGGCCTGGGTGGGATAGTTGTCAGTGCAGGCTCGATGGGCCGAATGACCTCCTTTTGCACGGTAGAGATTTTATGATTTGTGTTATATTTATTTGGAAACGGGGGGGGGGCGGTGGGTTGCTGTGTGGATTTTATTACATAGAATTTAATATCTCAGAAACAAGACATTCAGTTCAGAAGGTCTATCTGCCAGTGTTTGTCATCCATATTAGCCTCTCTTATCCTACTTCAGCAGAACCTATTATTTCCTCACTGCTTATCCAGCTCAGGAATTCCCTCCATCAGCCTCTCTCTCTTTCTACCTTTCTTTTCTCCTTTAGAACACTCTAAATCCTGTGAATTCCCTGAAATGGGATGTTTTCCTCGAGCTGTATAAATGTGAGCTGCTGTTATTTGGTCTACAAAAGGAAATGAGTAGATAGGAGATCTTTTGTTTTCTTATGTTTCTGATTCACCCTAGTCTCCAAACTGAGAGAGAAGGCCTGTGTATTCACTGACACCCGTGTGAAGTACTGAGTGCATGTAGATTCCAGTTCCCCATGTAATGTAAACACAGGAGGTATCGGAATGAATACAGCTGAGTGAGCCATTTCAGAGTGACTGTAACGTTGAGGCTATGTACCAGAGACAGGGCGTACTGCTTTCTGTAATTTCTAACACCCACACACAGCTAGTGAGGCACCAATCCGCTTTTCAAATGACCTTTTGTGAAAGAATCCTCACTCGAACTGAAGCACCTTCATCCATCTGCTCAAGTTACTACCACCTATCATGTGCAGACCCTACCGCCACAAGTTTTCATAATCATAGACCTCACAGAACATGGAAGAAGATGTCATTCAACCCACTGTGCCTCGAGTGATCCAATTATCCCACTCCCCAGCTCTTCCCACACAGCACTGTAATACCTTTCCCAGCGTCCAAACAATTCCCTCTTGAAAGTTATTATTCAATCTCCTTCCTTTGTCTTTTTCAACCAACATATTTCCAGATCACAAAAAACCCCCTGATTATGTAACAATCAAAGTCCCCATGCTCCTGTTGGATCTTTTGCCAACCACCTTTCATCACCCCAGGCACAATCTCTTCCACCTCCTTCTGTCGGGCTAAAGGACGAGAAGTCTGAGGTCACGTACCAACCGACTCAAGAACTGCTTCTTCCTTGCTGCCATCAGATTTTTTTTAATTTTGACTTGATTTATTGCTGTCACATGAATTAGTACTGATGATGTGAAGATGCTGGCGTTGGACTGGGGTAAACACAGTAAGAAGTCTCACAACAGCAGGTTAAGGTCTTTTAAAGTCTAAAGGGCTTCAACATGTATTAGTATACAGTGAAAAGTATTGTTTCTTAAGCACTATACAGACAAAGCATACCGTACACAGTGACGGAAAGGACAGGGTGCAGAATGCTGTGTTACAGTCATAGCCAGGGTGTAGAGAAAGATCAACTTAATGCAAAGTAGGTACATTCAAAAGTTTGATGGCAGCAGGGAAGAAGCTGTTCTTGAGTCACTTGGTACGTGACCTCAGACTTTTGTATGTTTTTTCCAACAAAAGAAGGTGGAAGAGAGAATGTCCAGTGTGTGTGGGGTCCTTGATTATAGTGGCTGCTTTTCCGAGGCAGCAGGAAGTGTGGATAGTATCAGTAGAAGGGAGGCTGGTTTGAGTGATGGACTGGGCTATGTTTGCGACCCTTTGCAGTTGTGGAATGGATCTACCTTATATTAAGTAAATCTTTCTCTACACCCTAGCAATGACTGTAACTCTACATTCTGCACTCTGTCATTTCCTTCTCTGTGAACGGCATGTTTTGCCTGTATAGCGCGCATGAAACAATGCTTTTCACTGTATACTAATACATGTGACAATAATAAATCAAGTCAAAAACTACGTCCTTTGGTTCTGACCCTCCTGTCACTGCAGGTAGTTTCTCTTTATTTAACTTTGTCAAAATCCATCAAATCTCTCCTTATCCTCTTTCTGCTGTTTGTCCTCACTTGGACAAACTTGGTTTGTTTCCACTTGAATGTCGGAAGCTGAGGAGTGACCAGATGGAACTTTCCAGAATTATGAGAGGCATGGATAGAATGGCTAGTCGGAGTCCTTTTCCACCCAGTGTAGGAATGTCAATTACTAGGAGACGTAGGTTTCAGGTGAAAGGGGGAAAGTTTAAAGGCGGGTGTTTTACACGGAGGGTGATAGGTGTCTGGAACGTGCTGCCGTTGGAGGTGGTGGAAGCAGATACAACAGCAACGTTTAAGAGGCATCTTGACAGATGTATGAACAGGCAGGCAGTAGAGGGATACGGACCGCGCACTGGCACAGCGTCTCTAGTTTAGAAAGGGGTCATGCGTCGACACAGGTTTGGTTGACTGAAGGGCCTGTTTCTGTGCCGTACTGTTCTTTGTTCTTAATATAACTGAATTCCCTCATCCCTGGGGCTACTCTATAAATCTTCTCTGTACCCTCTTCCTAAAGAGTGTGCCCCGCATTGGATGCAATACTCCAGCTGCGGCCCAACAAGCAATTTATAAAAGATTTTGCATAAATTGCACCAAAATGCGATTCATTATAAAACGATGCTGCTGACATCACTGCGCCCAATGTTAGGAGGCAGGAATGACTCTGAATAACAGCTGGCATCTGTAGAAACAGTCAGGCTCATTTTTAGATGTAGTCCTCTCAGCTGGGAACATTCCCTGCTGGGAGCAGCATGGTGGCACAGTGGTTCGCACTGCTGCCTCATAGCGCCAGGCACCAGGTTCAGTTCCACCCCATGTGACTGCCTATGTGGGGTTTGCACATTCTCTCTGTGTCTGCGTGGGTTTCATCCAGGTGCTGCGGTTTCCTCCCAGGTGCCAAAGATGTGCAGGTTATGTGGATTGGCCATGCTAAATTGCCCCTTAGTGTCCCAAGATAGGTAGGTTAGGGGATTAGTCATGATGAATGCATGGAGTCTTGGGAATGAGATAGGGGAGAGGGCCTGGGTAATTATACTCTGCTGACTTGATGGGCCAAATGGCCTCTCCTGCACTGTAGGGATTCTATAAGCACAGACAGGAGATGATGGCCCATATCACAACTCTATTAATCGAGGAACTCAGCTAATGTTCTGGGGACCCGAGTTTGAATCTCGCCACGGCAGGCGGTGGAATTTGAATTAAATAAAACATTAAAATATTCACAAAACCATTGACAATTGTCGGAAAAACCCATCTGGTTCACTGACGCCCTTGAGGGAAGGAAATCTGCCATCCTTACCTGGTCTGGCCTACGTGTGATTCCAGAGCCACAGCAATGTGGTCGACTGTCAACTGCCCTCGAAGGGCAACTAGGGATGGGCAATAAATGCTGACCAGCCAGCGGAGCCCACCTTCCTCTGAATGAATAAAAAAGGACGGGTAATCTGGGTGAGATTTATAACCTTAGACAGTGAAGGGTAGTCATGGTGAGATGTTGACTGAAATTTTAGTGATAGGGAGATGCACGTGGAGAGGAACATGTTTATTCCATTTAAATGTCCACTTGCTGGGCCAGGGGAATACTCTCCTCAATCAAGATCTCTGAACCTCCGGGGAAGTGCCGGAGGATTGGAAAACGGCTAATGTTACGCCGTTGTTTAAGAAGGGTGCCAGGCAAAAGGCGGGGAATTACAGGCCGGTTAGTTTAACGTCTGTGGTAGGTAAAATGTTAGAATCCGTCATTAAGGAGGAAATTGCGAGGCATCTTGAAGGCAATTGCTTGATAGGGCAGACGCAACACGGTTTCATTAAAGGGAAGTCGTGTCTGACAAATTTACTGGAGTTCTATGAGGATGTGTCTAGGGCGGTGGATAGAGGAGAGCCGGTGGATGTGGTCTTTCTGGATTTTCAGAAGGCGTTTGATAAGGTACCTCACAAGAGGTTACTGCAGAAGGTCAGAGGACATGGAGTTGGGGGTAGGGTGTTAGCGTGGATAGAGGATTGGTTGTCAAATAGGAGGCAGAGAGTGGGGGTCAATGGGTGCTATTCGGATTGGCGGTTGGTGACTAGTGGAGTGCCCCAGGGGTCGGTGCTGGGGCCTCAGCTATTTACCATTTATATAGATGATCTGGAGGAGGGAACCGAGTGTAGGGTGTCGAAATTTGCTGATGACACCAAGATTGGGGGAAGGGCAAATTGTGCGGAGGGTGTGGAGAGTCTGCAGAAGGATCTAGATAGGCTGGGCGAATGGGCCAGGAAATGGCAAATGGAATTTAATGTTGGCAAGTGTGAGGTGGTCCACTTTGGTAGGAAGAATGGTAGGAAGGACTATTACTTACGTGGCGAAAAACTGCAGCAGGCGACGGTGCAGAGGGACCTCGGGGTCCTTGTGCATGAGTCGCAAAAACCCAGCCTGCAGGTGCAGCAGGTGGTCAGGAAGGCGAATGGGATGCTGGCCTTCATAGCGAGGGGGATTGAATATAAAAGTAGGGAGGTCTTGCTGCAGCTGTATAGGGCATTGGTGAGGCCGCAGCTGGAGTACTGTGTGCAGTTTTGGGCGCCGCACCTGCGCAAGGATATTTTGGCCTTGGAGGGAGTGCAGAGGAGGTTTACTAGGCTGATACCGGAGTTGAGGGGGTTGAGCTATGAGGAGAGGCTGAATAAACTAGGCTTGTACTCGTTAGAGTTTAGAAGAATGAGGGGAGATCTCATTGAGACGTATAAGATGATGAATGGGATGGATAGGATAGAGGTGGAAAGACTCTTCCCGCTCAAAAAAGACAGTAGGACTAGGGGGCACAGCCTCAAGATAAAGGGGGGGCAGTTCAGAACGGAGTTGAGGAGGAACTTCTTCACTCAAAGGGTGGTGAATCTCTGGAATTCTCTGCCCGTTGAAGTGGTGGAGGCTGCCTCGCTAAATATTTTTAAGAAGCGGGTTGATGGGTTTTTGATAAGAGAGGGGATTAAGGGTTATGGGGAGAGGGCGGGAAAGTGGAACTGAGCCACGACAGATCAGCCATGATCTTATTGAATGGCGGGGCAGGCTCGAAGGGCCAGATGGCCTACTCCTGCTCCTATTTCTTATGTTCTTATGTTCTTATGAACCGCGGATAAAAATAACTTGTTTGCAAAATCTTTGTTCCACGACCTGTCTGATCGTTCATTCAGCAGCTCAACCCAAGCAAAAACAAGAACCAAATAAAAATGATATTTTACATAAAGCACTTGGGTTGGTAATATGCCTCGGGCTTCAGGTTAGATGCTGCAGCGGGGTAACTATATTTAGTTGCACTGAGCATTAATAACCGCAAAACGGGAATAGTTTTGGATTGGATTGATTTTTATTTCATTGTTCAGATTAATATTTTCTTCTCAGAAATGGCACAGTGAATAGAAAACAACTGCCCATTTCTGGATTCTGCGCAGTTGGAATTAATTGACAGGGATGAGCTCCGTTGCGTTTCTATACAATTGGAAGGATTGTGGTTGATTGGGATTCTATGCGATGGGAGCGATTAAGAAGAAGTTTACCCCATTGGGATTGCACATAAAAGGGAAAGGAAATGAGTTTAGTCTTTTGGGATCCTGTATAATGGAAGTGAACTGGAAGGATATTCATCCATTAAGATTCTGCACCAAGAGAGTGAACTGAAAGGAGTTTAGCTCATTGGAATCATTTAGAGTGTAAATGATGGAAAAGGATTTGCCCCGTTGAGATTCCGTGGCAGATCAGGCAGGCATTAATTTGGATCGCAACGTGGAACAGCCCAAACTCTGCTCTCTTCATACAATTGACAACATGCAATGAATGTTCAGTCATGCACAGCACTTTATTTATAGGATGGAAATTACTCTTTGAATCAGAAATTATCCACTTGTTATTTTTTTGGAAAGCTGGAAGAGTTGTGATATTGTAATTGTTGGATGAGTTAACGGCGCTGACTGGAGTGATACCTAGGTAAGGTGGAAAGGAGAGATAATGCGGCTTGTGATGTGAACTCTCGACAGGGCAAACTCGCTCTGTTTGACATTCCTTATAGCCCAGGACCGAATCATGTCTTGACAAGGTATCTCCGGAATGGTGAAGTTGCAAGAAGCACTTTATAAAAAGAAAATCTGTGCATGGGATTGAATGTCGTTTCTGGTACATGATCGATCCCATTACACAGCATGGTGTCAGCAGGGGCTCAGTGGGTTAGCACTTCTGAGTTGGAAGATTGCGGGTTCAGGCTACGCTAGTCACAGTACAGAGGGAGTGCTATACCTTAAATGAGACGTTAAGCTCAGGTCCTCCATCTCTGGTGAATGTGAATAATTCTGTTCTGTTCTTTCGAAGAGGAGAGTTCTTCACGTCCTGGCTAATTACTATTCCTCCACCAGCATCGCTAAAAATAAAATCCGGTGGCACGGTGTTCAACTCTGCTGTCTTACTGCTCCAGGAACAAGGGTTCAATTCCAGCCACGGATGGCTGTCTATGCGGAATCCGTATGTTCTCCCTGTGTCTGCATGGGTTTCCTCGGGCGCTCCGGTTTCCTCTCACGGTCCAACGATGCACACGTTGGGTGCATTGGCCGTGCTAAATTGGCCCTTAGTGCCCGAAGATGTGTAGATTATGTTGAGTGACCATTCTAAATTGCCCCATAGTGTCAGGGGGACTAGGCAGGGTAAATATGTGGGATTACAAGGATAGGGCCTGGTTGGGATTGAAGTCGGTGCAAGCTCGATGGGCTGAATGGCCTCCTTTTGCACTGTAGAGATTCTATGATTTGTATTATATTTATTTGGAAGGGGGGAGGGACTGTGTGGGTTTCATTACACAAAACTTAAAAGCTCAGAAACAAGACATTCAGTCCAGAAGGTCTATCTGCCAGTGTTTGCCATCCATATTAGCCTCTCTTATCCTACTTCACCATTATCAGCAAAACCTATTACTTCCTCACTGCTTATCCAGCTCAGGAATTCCCTTCATCTGCCTCTTTCTCTTTCTTTTCTCCTTTAGAACACTCTAAATCCTCCTGTGAATTCCCTGAAATGGGATGTTTTCCTCGAGCAGTATAAATGTGAGTCGCTGTTATTTGGCCTACAAAAGCTAATGAGTAGATGGGAGACCTTTTGTTTTCTCCTGTTCCCCATTTGCCTAGTCTCCAAACTGAGAGAGAAGGCCTGTGTATTCACTGACGCTGGCGTGCTGAGGTTGTGAGAGGTGATACGGATACACGTAGAATCATAGAGTCCATACAATGCAGAAGAAGGCCATTTGTTCCATCGAGTCTGCACTGACAACAATCCCATCCAGGCCCTATCCCCATAACCCCACGTATTTACCTTGTTAGGCCCCGAACACTCAGGGGCAATTGGGCTTGGCCAATCAAACTAATCCACATATATTTGGAATGCGCAAGGAAACCCACACAGACACGGGGAGAATGTGCAAACTCCACACAGACAGTGACCCCGAGCCGGGAATTGAACCCGGGTCCTTGGCGCTGTGAGGCAGCAGTGCTAACCGCTGTGCCACTGAATCTTAGTTTTAACTTCTTTTTACCATACATGGAAAGATTACACAATGCACTCAGCGTCCTAAGTGGCTTCCGCTTTGATTTAACTGTGCGACGTGGAAGGAGCCAGAACTCTTGCCTTCTCTAAACATCGTCTCTTGGCGTAATGCAAGAGGAATGTGTTGAAGGACAAATTGAAGCGACGCTCACAATCCGGAAAGAAAATACTCTCTCTGTTCAATCCTCCATTGTACGGACTCGGGAGACAAGGCGAGACGGTTGGGTTTGTGCATTTTGTGCCGGTTTACTTACTGGGTAGGGCCACAGTTAGAACACTGCAACATCCCAGCGCCCTGGGTTCCTGCAGCGAAACTGTTATCCAGCTGCTTGATTCAGGAGCCTGCTTGGCATCTCCACATCACCTTCTGCAACCCTCAGAGAGCCACTGCACTGCAACCGCCCCTCCTCACCCCCACGACACGCTTTTAAAGTTGTCACACAGGAAACTTGGCAGTCAGTTTGTGCACAGCAAGCCCCCACGTACAGTGAGATGACAATGGCCAAATCATCTCATTCGATTGAGGTGCAGTTCTTGGTGGAGGGGTGGCAGGGTGGTTAGCACAATTGTTAGCCCTGCTGCCTCACAGCGCCAGGGACCCAGGTTCGATTCCCGGCTTGGGTCCCCGTCTGTGCGGAGTCTACACATTCTCCTTATGTTCTTTCTTATGTTCTTGTGTTCTCCCCGTGTCTTCGTGGGTTTCCTCCGGGTGCTCACATGGACCCTAAAATTATGTCAAACCTCTATTATTCCTGGCTTTTCTCCGTTTGGAAATTCTTGGAGCTAACCATTTGCTGGTCCAAAATGGTTGATCTCACACTGATCTGCTTGAAACCCATTGGCCGCACATTTATCCCTTTAGGGGGGAACATTGGGCAGGAATCTCAAAGAACTAGGGCAGCACGGTGGCTTAGTGGTTAGCGCTGCTGTCTCACAGTGCCAGCAACCTGGGTTCAATTCCTGGCTTGGGTCACTGTCTGTGTGGAGTTTGCACATTCTTCTTGTGGCAATTGGGTTTCCTCCGGGTGCTCCGGTTTCCTCCCACAATCCAAAAGACGTGCTGCTTAGATGCACGTGTAGGTTAGGTGCCATGTGGCAGCTCTTTCAAAGAGCTATCCAGTTAGCTGCTGCTCTTTTCCCCGTAGCATTGCCGATTTTCACAGTTCAAGGATGGGGACTGAGGTGTGACTGCGATTCCGGATTTGCAGGATAATTTACACCTTAATTGCAACGAGCGCCATTAAACTGACTGTCACTTTCCCGTTAAAAACTCTGGGTCCAATGTGTTTACTCTCAAAGCAGATGAACTGTGCTGAAATGCACTGGGACAGATGGTGATTACAGGCTTGGCTCACTTGGTACGAGTCACATCTTTGACACAGGTTATTTAAATCCCACTCTAGGACTCGAACACATAATCTCTGCTGACACTCCGGGCTAATACAATAGGACGCTCGCGCTGTCGCAGGTGCCATCATTTGTCGAGAATACAAAGCTTATCCCACTCCCAACAACAACATCTCGCATTTATCAAACACTCTTAACATAATAAAAGTGTTTTATAATCAAGACAAAAAAAAAGACTCCTGACCATGTAAGGAGGGAACAGGCCAATCTGAAAACAATATTCTGTCACAGGATACGATACTTATTGGCTTTCCAAGTTTTATTTATTCATTAATGGGACATGGGCGTCACTGGATGGCCAGCATTTATTGCCCATCCCTATTTGCCCTTGGAGGGCAGTTAAGAGTCAACCGCATTGCTGTGAGTCTGGAGTCACATGTTGGCCAGACCAGGTAAGGATGGCAGATTTCCTTTCCTAAAGGACATTAATGAACAAGATAGATTTTTTCGACAATCGACAATGGTTTCCTGGACATCAGTAGATCCTTCATTCCAGATGTTTTTTATTGTATTCAAATTTCACCAGCTGCCGTGGCGGGACTCGAACCCGGGTCCCCAGAATGTTAGCTGGTTAAGAGACCAATGATAATACCATTTAGAACGTCGCCTCCCCCGGCTGGGCCAACCTCGGGGAGATGTTGAAAATCGGAAATTTGTATCAAAGAGACAGGGAATGTACTTGAACTCAGCGGAGAGAGGTTGCTAGGCACAGGAATTCAGTGAGTGTACCAGGCCCCAGCAGCTGAAATAAAGACTGACATTGGTGGAACGAAAAAATTGGGAGGCCAGAACGGGAGCAGCACAGAGGGCAGCAGCAGGTTACAGAGCTGGAGAAGGGGAATAGCCATGTAGGGGTTTGAAAACAGAGCATCATATCCAGACCATGTCGTTTATTGCAAATAAGAAAACCCATAATCAGTATTGAATGATCAGGAGAGCTCTTGGAACTACCTCTTCCACATACAGCATTCCAGCACAGGAACAGGCCCTTCGGCCCACGATGTTATACCAATTGTTGGACTAGGAGCTGAGGCAGTTTTATATCCACTGGACTAGTAATCCAGAGACCCAGGGTAAAGCTCTGGGGACCTGAGCTCAAATTCCACCATGGCAAATGATGAAATTTGAATTCGATAAAAATCTGGAATTAAGAATCTACTGATGACCGTGAAACCATTGTCGATGGTTGGAAAAACCCCACCTGGTTCACTGATGTCCTTTAGGGAAGGAAATCTGCCGTCCTTACCTGGTCTGGCCTATATGTGACTCCAGAGCCACAGCAATGTGGTTGACTTGCATATGTCGTCTGAAATGGAGGGCAGTTAGGAATGGGCAATAAATGTTGGCCCAGCCTGCAATGCTCACACCCCCATAAATGAATAAAGAAAAAGAAATGTGGATTCACAAACACAAGGAGCGATGGGTGAACCAGACTCGGTGTGCATTAGGACAAAGGCAGTGAATGAACTCAAATTTACCAATAAGACCATAAAACGGAGAAACAGAAGTAGGCCATTCAGCCCATCGAATCTGCTCCGCCATTCAATGAGATTATAGAATCATGCGGTGTAGAAGAGGCTCTTTGGCCCATCAAGGCTGCAATGACACATTAGTAACACCTGAACTCACACCTAATCCCAACTGAGATTGTGACCAATAAAATCATGACTAATCTGATATGATAATCCCCAACTCCACTTTTACGCTGAATTCCCCATAATCCTTGATTCCCTGACTGATTAAGAATCTGTCTATCTCAGCCTTGAGCAGACTTCATAGAACCCCTATGGTACAGAAGGAGGCCACTCGGCCCATTGAGTCTGCACCGACCACAATCCCACCCAAGCCCTGTTCTCGCGACCCCACACATTTACCCTGCTAATCCCCTGGCACTCGAATCAACTTAGCATAGCCCATCAACCTAACTCACAAGCCTTTGGATTGTGAGAGGAAACTGGACCACCCAGAAGAAACCCACGCAGATATGGGGAGAAAGTGCAAACTTTGCGCAGATGGGGACCCGAGGTCGGGAATCGAACCCGGGTTCCTGGCGCTGTGAGGCAGCAGTGCTAAGCACCGTGACTCGTCCTCTATTGCTCCTTTGTGGTAAAGAATTCCAGAGATTCGCCACCCTCCGACAAATGCGATGCCAGCTTGGAGAAATGTTTGATTAGGGGTGGAATAAGTTCTCCGATGATTAGGCTGATGTCCCTCACTGAACTAACACCCCCTTAATCCAGCGTAACTGGCCAATTCTCTCAATGCTGGGCAAGTGTTCACATTTGCTCTGTGCAAAATGGCTGCCCTACCTGTGCACTTAACCACCAATGCTTCTCAGAGTGCATACAAAGTGGTTTGAAATGTTTCTTGAGTTGTGACAAGGTGCTACATGTCTCCATTTTAAACTATTTCACCACAAACGCCTGACAGCACTAACACAGCTTGAAATGAAGTCGAAAGAGATTCCTAGTGAGATGATAGGAATTCTTCAGAATTGATGCTGAGCTTCTTTTTAAAGCTTCAGTGATGCATCAGTAAGCCTCCCTTGTGGACTTAGGGAGAGATTACTAACTATTCTTGTTTCAGGGCTTTGAAGTTTAAGTCTGATGCGCTACCCTTACATTAAATTACTTTTTATGAATGTAGGATCACAGCGGAGCCTTGTTCACATCAGAAGGTTCTCTGAGAAAATGCTTACGTGGGGACGCAGTACCATTACCTATTGAGTGGGAAGGTTGTGGGTTCAGCTTCTCATACCAGAGACCTGAGCACTAGATTCCCAGCGCAGCGCTGAGGGAGTGCAGAGCTACTGGATGTGCTTTCCTTTGGATACAAGGCTGTGTCTGCCCTTCAGGCTGACGCACAAGATCCTGTTACACTGGACAGGAAGGAGTGTAGTCTCAGTCCTTTTTGATCTGATTTATTATTGTCACATGTATTAACATACAGTGAAAAGTATTCCTTCTTGCGTGCTATACAGGCAAAGCATACCATTCATAGAGAAGGAAATGAGAGGGTACGGAATGTAGTGTTACAGTCATGGTGAGGGTGTAGAGAAAGAGCGACTTAATGCAAAGTAAGCCCATTCAAAAGTCTGACAGCAGCAGGGAAGAAGCTGTTCTTGACTCAGTCGGTACGTGACCTCAGACTTTTGTATTTTTTTCCCGAAGGAAGAAGGTGGAAGAGAGAATGTCCGGGGTGCGTGGGGTCCTTAACTACGCTGGCTGCTTTTCTGTGGCAGCGGGATGTAGACAGAGGCTGGTTTGCACGTTGGATTGGGCTACATTCATGACCTTTTGTAGTTCCTTGCGGTCTTGAGCAGAGCAGGAGCCCATACCAAGCTGTGATACAACCAGAAAGAATGTTTTCTATGGTGCATCTGTAAAAGTTGGTGAGAGTCGTAGCTGACATGCCAAGCTTCCTTAGTCCTGGTCAATATGGTTAGCACTGCTGCCTCACAGTGCCAGAGACCCGGGTTCGATTCCCAGCTTGGGTCACTGTCTGTGTGGAGTCAGCACATTCCCCCCATGTCTATGCGTGTTTCCTCCGGGTGCTCCGATTTCCTCCCACAGTGCAAAAGACGTGCTGGTTAGGTGCATTGACCCATGTTAAATTCTCCCTCAGTGTACCCGAACAGGGGCCGGAGTGTGGTGACTTAGGGATATTCACAGTGACTTTATTGCAGTGTTAATGTGAGCCGACTTACGACACTAAGAAATAAACTTTAAACTTGTTGATTAGTTCATTTTTTTCCTCCTCATCTATAAATTCTGACTTGAGCTTGAAGCGGTGAGAGATTGCGTGAAACGTGGGTCAGAAACAACGGAAATGCCGGGGGCGGGACAGGGAGGGCAATTTTGAAGGGAGCGGCCAATGAAGTGACAGCTTCTGACGTCCGTCCAATGAGGGATGGGGGGGTGCGTTCCTGAGCATGGAGAGCCAATTGGCTTACCCTCGTCATAGAATCTCTACAATGCAGAAGAAGGCCCTTCAGCCCATCAAATTTGCACCGACTTATCCAGACCCTATCCCAGTACCCCACATATTTACCCTAATTACTCCAACCTACAAGTCTTTGGACACTAAGGGGCAATTTAGCATGGCCCATCCACCTAACCTGCGTA
This sequence comes from Carcharhinus amblyrhynchos, assembly GCF_965287045.1. Classification (NCBI taxonomy): domain Eukaryota; kingdom Metazoa; phylum Chordata; class Chondrichthyes; order Carcharhiniformes; family Carcharhinidae; genus Carcharhinus; species Carcharhinus amblyrhynchos. Next base: position 4,383,159 of record NC_137327.1, read on the forward strand.
TCTTTGGACTGCGTGAGGAAACCGGAGCACCTGGAGGAAACCCACGCAGACACGGGGAGAATGTGCCAAACTCCACTACAGTCATCCAAGCCGGGAATTGAACCCGGGTCCCTGGCACTGTGAGGCAGTAGTGCTAACCACTGTGCCACTGTGCCACCTGATAGCCAAAGACGGGCAGCTGGGAAATCAGGAAGGCGGAGGGGGTCAAAAATTAGTTAAGTAATGTGAGGGTGTGATCTCTGGTGAAACCCCCCATCGTAATAGGTGCTGCTGATGCCAAGGCTGATTGTCTGAGTTGAGGTTTGATTGGAGCCACTGATTCCAATTCTGCCATCCTGCCGCTGGGAGGCCACATGGTTTTACCACTGACCCGCTGAGTTAACAGGCAGCGAGCAGGGTCCACGTAAGGAGGGTGCCTGCTGGGGCTTAATTGGTAATCTATCGTCCTCAGTCTTGACTCCCCATAATCCTATGGAGATACAATTAGTAGTCTCACAACACCAGTTTAAAGCCCAACAGGTTTATTTGGCAGCACGAGCTTTTGGAGCGCCGCCCCTTCATCAGGTGAGTGGGAGTTGGACTTGAGGCCATTCTCAGGTGCGCAGAACTTGGCTGTCAGTTTCTGCTCAGCGATTCTGTGTTTTAGATCAGCCTCTGATCTTCGGGTAAGCGGTCTCCAAGGCGGCCTTCATGACACACGACAGCACAGAATCACTGAAGAGTAACTGATCGCCAAGTTCCACACACATAAGGATAGCCTCAACCGGGATCTTGGGTTCATGTCACACTATATGTAACCTCCACAACTTGCCTGGGCTTGCAAAACCTCACTAACTGTCCTGTCTGGAGACAATTCACACCTCTTTAACCTTGCTTGGCCCTCTCTCCCCTCACATTGTCTGCACCTATAAAGACTTGATTACCTGTAAAGACCCACATTCCAACCATTATCCTGTAATTGAGTTTGTGTCTACAAACACCGTGATAATGAAACAAATCCTGCACTCACCTGATGAAGGAGCAAGGCTTCAAAAGCTCATGCTAGCAAATAAACCTGTTGGGCTTTAACCTGGTGTTCTGAGACCACTGACTGTGCCTACCCCAGTCCAATGCTGGCAACTCTACATTATGGAGATATAGTAAAAGACCAGTAGGTTTTCCTGCCTATTTTGGACGTCCTGTCCTGCTGCCAGGGGCTGTGTGCTGGCTGATGAATCAATGCCCAGTTTTCAGTTACGCCCAAAATGCATTGAAATCACTTCCACTCTTTTGTTTTTGCTGAAAATTAATTTGCATAATCGCAAGTCTGCCATCACCCAACGCAAAGTGATAGAAAGTGGCTGTCTCTTTTGAACTACAAATAAAATTCATTGATGTATTTAAGAGTGGCAGCCCTGCTGTAGTTTTATTAATACAGCTGAAAATGGGATTATTAGCAGAGGTAAGCATTTTTAATAAAATTTCCCACTCCTCGGCTGCGAGTAACTTCATTTAAAATCACTGAAAATACATTGAACTATTTAATTGCTTCCTTGATGTGCGTTAGTCAGTTGCTTAGCAAACAAAATTCTTTTCCGTATGAGAGATGAGTCTACTAATGCTAGTTGTGAATCACCTCAATTGGTGAAAATTCAGAATATTGAACTGGGGAGAAGGTATTTTTGTGCGGGGGTGTTTAATCCAGGTGGATTGAACCTTGCACTAGCATGGAAGGTGGAAGATGGAAATGAAATTATTTTTGGGTGTTTTAGATTGATCCCCTTTTGCCTAGTTTGGGCAATTGCCCAGCAAATTGGGCCCAAAACAAGCTGAAATGTTCTACCTGACAGTCAACCATGAGAGGTGAGGTAGCCTGAAAGCAGTCCATGTGGTGCAGGTACATCCACAGTGCCCTTAGGAAGGATGTCCCAGGATTTTGACCCAGCGACAAGAGATATAGGAAGGTCTAAGTCAGGATGGTCTGTGGCTTGGAGGGGAACTTGAAGGTAGCGGCGTTCCCAGGTGCCTTCTGCCCAGTTTGCCCTTCAAGGTGGTAGAGGTTGCAGGTTTGGAAGGTGCTGTCGAAGGAACATTGAAGAGCCTGGGGACATTGAAATGAAAACAGAAAACGCTGGAAATAGCAAGTCTGTGGAGAAACAAGTTAACATTCCGACCTTTCCTCAGAATTTAGGGATATTGAGCCTGAGTCGAAAGAAAGAACAAAAGAAAGAATTTGCATTCATACAGAGCCTTAACAAATCCTAATGATGTTCCAAGCACCTTCCAAGCAAGAAATTAAATTTTGAAGTGTTGTTATGCAGCAAAACATGGCAGCAAAATACTGTACAAACATTAATGAATAAATGAAAGGACTTTTTTCTATAATGTTGACTAAGGGACTATAGGAACAGGAGGAGGCCATTCAATTCTTTCCACCACCCAGTCAGATATTGACTGACCAGTATCCCAACTCAATCGACCTGCATTGGTTCCATATCCCTTCATACTCTTGCCGAGCAAATCGATCTCAGATTTAAACTGATTAATTGAAGAACAGTACAGCACAGGAACAGGCCCTTCGGCCCTCCAAGCCTGCGCCGATCACGATGTTTGCCTAAACTAAAACCCTACGCACTTTCGGAGTCCGTATCTTTCCATTCCCGTCCTATTCACATTGTCGTCTAGTTGCCCCTTAAATGTACCTGCTCCCACCACCTCCCCAGGCAGCGCATTCCAGATATTCACCACCCGCTGTGTAAAAAAACTTGCCTTGCACATCTCCTCTAAACTTTTCCCCATGCACCTTAAACCTACATCCCCTGGTGCTTGATTTTTCTATCCTAGGAAAGAGCACCTGATTTGAGTGAGCGTCTACTGTTTTCCTGTGGCAGGGAGTCCCGCTCCACCGTCACCCCTTGCATGAAGAAATTATTCCTAATTTCCCTCTTGAGTAATTTGGCTCTATTTTAAGATTGTGTCCTCTTGTCCTTGACTCCCACACCAGCGGAAAACATTCCTCTCGAGCTGTACCTTATGAATTCCTTCCAAAGTCCTAAAATCCTCAGTCAAACTACTTTCGCCTCCTGTTTGCCAGAGAATGTCAGCCTGGTCCATTGTAATCTCACTTCATACTTGAACCTCTGAAGCTTTCTGGGGAATCTTCACCGCACCCTTTCCAAGGTCAATATATTTTTTCCAGAAGTGCCATGCCCAGAACCGTACACAGTTACACCAGATGTTTTTCTTAGTCATTCGTGGGACATGGGCGTTGCTGGCTAGCCAACATTTAATACTCATCCTGAGTTGCCTGAGGATAGCTGAGAGCCAACCACATTGCTGTGGTCTTACAAAGACTCTGCATTTCTGGAGTAAAACTTCCTTCCTTTTGTATTCCAGTCTCTGAAAGGCTAACACCCCACTGATCGCTTTGATTATCTTCTTTGAGATATCAGTGATCTGCGTACATGGACCATAAAATTATGTCAAACCTCTATTATTCCTGGCTTTTCTCCCTTTGGAAATTCTTGGAGCGAACCATTTGCTGGTCCAAAATCTCACACTAATCTGCTTGAAACCCATTGGCCGCACATTTATCCCTTTAGGGAGGAAACACTGAGCTGGAACCTCAAAGAGCTAGGGCAGCACGGTGGCGCAGTGGTTAGCACTGCTGTCTCACAGTGCCACCAATCTGGGTTCAATTCCTGGCTTGGGTCACTGTCTGTGTGGAGTTTGCACATTCTCCTTGTGGCAATTGGGTTTCCTCCAGGTGCTCCGGTTTCCTCCCACACTCAAGAGATGTGCAGGTTACGTTAATTGGCCATGATGTATTGCCCCTTAGTATCAGGGTAAATGGGGTTATGGGGATGGGACCTGAGTGGGTGCAGACCTGATGGGCCAAATGGCCACCTTCTGCACTGCAGGGATTCTAGGAACTCTTTCTGCTTCAACAGGGGCTATTAGATTTTCTGGCATTCACCTGAGAACAAACACAACCTCAGTTAACATCTCATCCTACACCAAGACACTGACAGCTTGAATTTATTTGGTGCCTTCAACATTGCAAAGCATTCCAACGCGCTTCCTAGGATTTTGACACTGGGTAGTGATCAAAAGCTTAGTCAGACAGGGAACTTTGAAGGAGAGTCTAAAGGAGAGGAGAGAGAGTTAGAGAGGTGGCGAGATTGAGGAAGCCAACTCCCAAACTTAAGGTCCAGGCAGCCGAAAACACAGCAGGGATTGGTGAAGCGATTGAAATCGGGGTGGTACGAGATTTCAGGAGGGCGCACATCTGGGAGGGTGGTTGGGCCGGTGGAGATTACAGAAAAAGGAAGGAGCAAAACAATGGAATGGTTTGAAAACAAGAAGGAGAACATTAAAATCGTGTGGAACTGGGAGTTACTGTTGATCAGCGAGCACAGGAAATGGCGTATGAGAGGCGCTAGTTAGCATATACAGTGATCCAGATGCCAACCCCAGCTGTGTTACACTATATCGGCAGAGATTATGGATTGAACTTTGGACTTCTGGGGTTAGGCCACTTCTTCTCAACCACTTTCTTTATTTAAGCTTCCAACAAGCATGATGGATAAACAGTGATAGACTTCGAGTTACATCATTTGTATCATAATTTGAACTGAAGTGATGTCGCCGTGTACGAACAATCCACATGATCTTGCAGCTCAGCAAGGACACATCCTCAGAGAAAGCACACTGAGTCAGGCTGGAAGAGTGGTGGAGACAAAGACAGATGTGGGAGGATAAGATTTGATTTGATTTGATTTATTATTGTCACATGTGTTAACATACAGTAAAAAATATTGTTTCTTGCGTGCTATACAGACAAAGCATACTGTTCATAGAGATGGAAATGAGAGAGTGCAGAATGTAGTGTTACAGTCATAGCTAGGGTGCAGAGAAAGATCAACTTAATGCAAGGCAAGTCCATTCAAAACTCTGACAGCAGCAGAGAAGAAGCTGAACTTGAGTCGGTTGATACGTGACATCAGATATTTGTATCTTTTTCCCGAAGGAAGGTGGAAGAGAGAATGTTTGGAGTGCGTGGGGTCCTCAAATTATGCTGGCTGCTTTCCCGAGGCAGTGGGAAGTGTAGACAGAGCCAATGGATGGGGGGCTGGTTTGTGTGATGGATTGGGCTACATTCACAACCTTTTGTAAGTTCCTTGCCGTCTTGGGCAGAGCAGGAGCCCATACAATGTTGGCAAGTGTGAGGTGGTCCACTTTGGTAGGAAGAATGGTAGGAAGGACTATTACTTACGTGGCGAAAAACTGCAGCAGGCGACGGTGCAGAGGGACCTCGGGGTCCTTGTGCATGAGTCGCAAAAACCCAGCTTGCAGGTGCAGCAGGGGGTCAGGAAGGCGAATGGGATGCTGGCCTTCATAGCGAGGGGGATTGAATATAAAAGTAGGGAGGTCTTGCTGCAGCTGTATAGGGCATTGGTGAGGCCGCAGCTGGAGTACTGTGTGCAGTTTTGGGCGCCGCACCTGCGCAAGGATATTTTGGCCTTGGAGGGAGTGCAGAGGAGGTTTACTAGGCTGATACCGGAGTTGAGGGGGTTGAGCTATGAGGAGAGGCTGAATAAACTAGGCTTGTACTCGTTAGAGTTTAGAAGAATGAGGGGAGATCTCATTGAGACGTATAAGATGATGAATGGGATGGATAGGATAGAGGTGGAGAGACTCTTCCCGCTCAAAAAAGACAGTAGGACTAGGGGGCACAGCCTCAAGATAAAGGGGGGACGGTTTAGAACGGAGTTGAGGAGGAACTTCTTCACTCAAAGGGTGGTGAATCTCTGGAATTCTCTGCCCGTTGAAGTGGTGGAGGCTGCCTCGCTAAATATTTTTAAGAAGCGGGTTGATGGGTTTTTGATAAGAGAGGGGATTAAGGGTTATGGGGAGAGGGCGGGAAAGTGGAACTGAGCCACGACAGATCAGCCATGATCTTATTGAATGGTGGGGCAGGCTCGAAGGGCCAGATGGCCTACTCCTGCTCCTATTTCTTATGTTCTTATGTTCTTATACCAAGATGTGATACAACCAGGAAGAATGCTTTCTAAAGTTAAACTTTATTTTATTAGTCACAAGTAAGGCTTACATTAACACTACAATGAAATTGCTGTGAAATTCCCCTAGTCACCACAGTCCAGCGCCTGTCCAAGTCCATGCACCTAACCAGCCCGTCTTTTAGAATGTGGGAGCAAACCGGAGCACCCAGAGGAAACACATGCAGACCATGGGGAGAAAGTGCAAATTTCACACAGATAGTGACCCATGCCGGGAATCGAACCTGGGTTCCTGGCACTGTAAAGCAACATTGTTAACCACTGTGCTACCGTGCCACCCATATTGGTGTGAGAAGCACAGTATGGTGCATCTGTAAAAGATAGTGAGAGTCATAGCTGACATACCAAATTTCCTTAGACATCTGAGAAAGTAGAGGCATTGGTGGGCTTTCTTAACTATAGTGTTGGCGTGGGGGGACCAGGACAGGTTGTTGGTGATCTGGACACCTAAAAACTTGAAGCTCTCGACCCTTTCCACATCGTCTCCATTGATGTAGACAGGGACATGTCCTCTACTATGCTTCCTGAAGTCAGTGTTAATGACCTCCGTTTTGTTGACATTGAGGGAGAGATTATTGTTGCCGCACCAGTTCACCAGATTCTCTGTCTCATTCCTGTTCTCTGTCTTGTCATTGTTTGGGATCCCAAAGAGGAGAAACCAAAAACATTTCAGTAATCCCATCATGAATAGCAACACGAGAGCTTTCTTCCAGAAGAGGGAAGGATCTTTCACAGCTCCGGGTTTGGCCTTTGTTACAATTCAATTTAATCCATCCAACTTGATTTGTAACAATGGCCAGAGTTTTACTGGCATGCTGGCCCTGAAATCGGGCTGTGTTTTCCCACAACGCAGAAAATGGATGGATGGCCAGGGCTGCACGCTGCCCCCCTCCCTGCCCCCCCTTCCCAACAGCGAGGCTCGCAGAACAGAATTCTCTATTGGTCTCAGGCGGGATTTTTCCATGCTCGCCAGAGCGAGGTCGTAAAATCCCGATCATTATCTCTCATTACTTTTTCTCGACTCCATCTGGAAGGAAGTCTCTGTGCGTGCTGTCTATAACAGGGAATATTTTCCTGCGTTTCTCGAATACCCAGAGGAGAACATTCACCCTCTGACATGCATTGAGACTATCCAGTTGAATTCTCTGGCAATTTCTTCCACAACTCTATAATCCTTTGTGTAAACAGTATCTGCCTCATTTTAAAAAAAGGCTTTCTGACATTTGAATCTTCCAATGTGCCCACGTCTCCTTAGTCAACGCCCCTCATCAGATTGAGATATGTACGACTCATTAGCTGTTCAATCACTGAAACCCAACAGTGCAGAAAGAGGCCATTCAGCTATCAAGTCTGCACCAACTCTCCGACAGACCCCGCGTATTTACCCCAATAATCCCCAAAGCTTTTTTATTATTCATTTGTGGGACATGGGTGTAACAAATTGTCCCTGAACTATTCTCCCCTGAATCTGGTTTCCAATGGGGGTACCATACGCATACACACGGGTCTAGGTACGTGTAGGAAAATGCTTTGTTAAGATGGTGGCGCGGGCTCGTTGGGCCGAAGGGCCTGTTTCCTGTGCTGGGATGTTCTTTGTTCTATCCCTAGTGCCTCCCTAGTGCTCATTGGAGGGCAGTTGAGTGTCAGCTACATTGCCGTGGCCCTAGAGTCACATGTAGGCCAGACAGGGTAGGGGCAGCAGATTTCCTTCCCTAAAGAACATGAGTGATGGTTTTTTGTGATAATTGACAATGGTTACATGGTCACCGGTAGATTGTTAATTCCAGACTTTTTTAATTGAATTTGAATTCCATCATCTGCCATCATGGGATTTGAACCCAGAATATTAGCTGAGTTTCTGGATTAATAGTCTAGCAATAATACCACTTGGCCATTGTCTCCCTAAACATTTTCAAGTACTAATTCCCCTAACCTATACACCTTGGGACACTGAGGGGCAATTTAACATGACCAATCCACCTAACCTGCCCTTCTTTGGACTGTGGGAGGAAACCGGAGCTCCCGGGGGAAACCCACGCAGACACGGGGAGAATGTGCAAACTCCACACAGACAGTGACCCGAGCCGGGAATCGAACCCGGGTCACTGGCACTGTGAGGCAACAGCGCTAACCGGGCCGTGGGGAGGAACCAAATGATCTTAATCTTCTTTTTAAAAATAAAATCATGCTTGCAGATCCTCTTAATCACTCATACAGGCTCTGCAATGGGTCAGTTGGCAGCGAGGGAGATGTCTGAAGCAGGAATGATGCAGGTCAGCATAAACTATCAACGCAACAGCCAAGTCAAGAGATTGGTCAGTTTGAACCTAAACACGTGAGCCCTGGTTGACGACTGGGTTTGAAAATCTGTGTAGCCGTTGGGAAGTGGGGCGGAGAGAGGGAGACAGAGTGCAGTCCTGGCAGTCTGCCTTTGGCCTGCGTTGTAGAAAAAAACAGAGCCAGCGGCAAACCGTCACACAGTTACTGCATTGTTACCCGCATTCACAGGGCAGATTAATTACTCCAGTAAAACCGAGATAGTGTTTACCTTGGGACAAAGCCAGCACAAATCATTGGGACCACACTGCTAAGGACCTGTCTGGGATATAAAAAAAAATCACCAAGTTTTTTAATGTAGATTTATTGCTTTGCAATGCTGCGCAGAGGTGTTCCTTCCCCAACAATCCCTGCTATAAACTCTGTTTCCTATCAATCCACATCCTGCCATAAAAATAAGAAAATTGGCCCCAGATGTCAGCAATTGGTGCCAACTGTGAACTTTGCTGGGATCACCCGGCGTTCCCTGGGGCTGTCCTGTGAGCACTCGTATTTCAGTAACCGCGGCCCCTTCCTGCCCCCAAAATGACCAACCCGATTAGCGACCCCCAAACTCAGCTTTAACAAGGAATAAACCGCAGAACCCCCCCTTGGCTGCCCCCCCAATCAGTTGTACGTCACACCATTGCCCCCTGCCAGCCACCCCCCCCCCACCCCCCCACCCCTCCCACCACTGCCCCAGCTCATCTCCCCCTCACCACTCACAAATAACTTCCTTAAAGGGTGGGGTGGTGGGGGGGGGGGGGGGGTGTTAGAGGAGGGGGGCGGGTTTGACGGCAGCGAGGAGGGGAGAGGTGGGGGTAGGGGTCAGAGCCACCCGAAACAGAAAAAAAAACAAAGTCTAAAGGAAATTTAAAACGTCAAAATCAATCTCCTTCCCTTGCTGCTGTCTGTGGAATCTTACTGTGTTCAAATTGGCCTTCTGGAGGGTCAGTTGGAATGAATGCTAATTTGAATTATCCATATTTAATGGCAGACAAACTGGCTGGAAGATAGGGCCAGTTAGACAGGCAATAATTTTGTCTCGCTGGAAACGCATGCCATTTTTGGAATGATTTTGAAAGCACAGAAGAATCTTAAAGAAACATAAACCACGAAGCAGAATGAAATGAGCCAATATTGGAACTTTATCACATGTCACTGCTAACCGGCTGAGCTCTCACTTTAAGGCCAACCTCTGTTGTTCTTGTGTGCAAACCACTGACTCAGATTCAACTCCGTCTGTGTGGAGTTTGCACGTTCTCCCCGCGGGGTTTCCTCCCCGTGCTCTGGTTTCCTCCCATGCTCCAAATATGTGCGAGTTAGGTTGATTGGCCATGCTAACTGGTCCCCTCGTGTCAGGGGGGATTAGCAGGGTAAACGGGGGTTACGAGAATAGGGCCTGGGTAGGATTGTTGTCAGTGCAGACTGGCTGGGCCGAATGGCCTCCTTCTGTACTGTAGGGATTCTATGATTCTACGGAGTAGAATGTCCACAACCACAGAATTGTAGAATGATTAATACAGAGAAAGAGGCCATTGGGCCCATCATGTCCATGCTGGTACTCTGCGAGGGGATCAAACGCACCATGGCTTTCATTCACCCACCTCTCCCCATAGCCTTGCAAACATTTCTCTTGAGGTTATTAGTCAATTCTCTTTTTGATGACCATGATTGAATCTGCCACCCTCACATATTCAGGCAATATACTCCAGAACTCAAGCACTCAACTTGTCAAAACCTTTTCCACATATCACCATTTCTTCCTTTTGCCAATTGCCTTAATATTGTAAAGTTTATTTATTAGTCACAAGTAAAGCTCACATTCACACTGCAAAAATTGCCCCTTAGAGTCGTGAGATGCGTATGTTAGAGGGATTAGCAGGTGAATATGTAGGGACATGGGGGTAGGGCCTGGGTGGGTTCATGGTCGGTGCAGGCTCGATGGGCCGAATGGTCTCCTTCTGCACTGTAGGGACTCTTCTATGAAAAATCCCCTACCACACTCCAGCGTCTGTTCGGGTACACTGAGGAAGAATTTAGCATGACCAACACACCTAACCTTGCACTTTTTGGAGTGTGGGAGGAAACTGGAGCACCCGGAGGAAACCCACGCAGACATGGGGAGAACTTGCAAACTCCACGCAGAAAGTGACCCAACCTGGGAATCGATAGGTCTCATCTGATTCTCAATACTTCCACCAATGGCAACAACTTCTCCCCATCTACTCTATCCAGACGCCTCGATCAAATCGCTTCCCAACCTTCTCTTCTCCAGGGAGAACAGTCCCAGCTTTCCCAATCTATTCGCATCACTGAAGTTCTTCATCCCTGGAACGATTCTTATAAATCTTTTCTGCATTCTTTCTCATGACTTCATACCTTCACTAAAGTGTGGTCCCAGAACTGGACAGAGCACCACATTTAAAGAGTATTCACATGAGCACTTGAAACACCACAGGATGCCCCGCCACAGACTAAGTGCTGGAAAATGGGATTAGAACCGATAGCAGGCGTGATGGGCTGAAAGGCCTCTTTCTGTACTGTATGATTCTTTGACTCTACTCCATAGAATCCCTACAGTACAGAAGGAAGCCATTCAGCCCATCGAGTCTGCACTGACAACAATCCCACCCATGCCCTATTCTCGTAACTCTCATTTACCCTGCTAATGCCCTTGACATGAAGGGAGAATTTGGCACGGTCAATCAACCTAACCCGGACATATTTGGAGTGTGGGTGGAAGCTGGAACACCCAGAGGAAATCCACGCAGAGAATGCGCAAACTCCACGCGGACAGAGTTGAAACCGAGTCAGTGGTTTGCACAAGTTTATCAAAACTTCCTTGTTTTAAATTATATCGCATTGAACAGGGTCTTAGGGAACATGCCAGGTTGGAGGCGGGGTGAGAGGGGGTGAAGGCAGGGGGTAGCATGCCCATCATATTTCCCCCGTCATGGCATTTGGCTAGTGCTGGGGAAGATGGCTCATAGCCCCCATCACTGAGGCCAACTGAGGCCCTTAAATAACCAAATAGAGGCTACTGGTCTTTCGTCTGCCACTGGTTCTGTCCTAATAACCCTGTGAAATTTACCATGGCCAATCCATCTAACCTACCTATCTCTGGACATGAAGGGGTAATTTAGCATGGCCAATCCACTTAACCTACACATCTTTGGACACTAAGGAGCAATATAGCATGGACAATCCACCTAACCTGCATACCTTTGGATACAAAGGAGCAATTTAGCATGGCCAATCCACCTAACCTTCATATCTTTGGGCACTAAGGAGCAATATAGCATGGCCAATCCACCTAACCTGCACATCTTTGGACACTAAGGGGCAATTTCATATGGCCAATCCACCTGACCTGCACATCTTTGGACACTAAGGGGCAATTTCATATGGCCAATCCACCTGACCTGCACATCTTTGGACTGTGTGAGGAAACTGGAGCATATCCTTTGATTAATGTTAAAGCCTAAGTCTGATCACATTAGTTTAACGCACTGTGATTTGTTTCTCCCAGATTTTTGCTTAGTAATATTGGGGAATCGCGGACAATTCTGGGGAGGGTCGTGATGCTGCCAGCAGTTTAATGGTTGATGCATTGGCACGACGCCACTTTCTTCACAGCTTAACAGTCTATGACCGTTGTGTTACAACAGTTTAGAAAGAATCTCTGCTTAAAGGGTGTACAGAGGTAAACATCTGGCGAACAAGAGGTGAGTAGAATCAAATGCTAGATAGGAGGTGAAATAATTGGAGAGGGTTCCAACATTAAGAATATTAACGCAAATATTACCTGCCTGGGTTTTCACTAAAGTGGAGTCAACCACAGGACATTTGGCAAATCATTTTTTCTCTGGAAATCTCTTAATTGAGAATTGCCTGCAACTGCATGCTTTTAAGAGTCATTTACGGAGGAGTGAGGATTGATTAGTAATAACACACTTCATTAACTCTGCACTTTCTCAATCACAATAATTGGAGTACTATCCTCATCAAGAGCAATGTGTTTATTTCTGCAGAATGAATAAAATATGTTCAAATTAGCATAAGATACCCTTCATTCTGCCATTGAACAGGTGACTTCCCTCATTGGAACTGTTGGAGCTTCAATCAAAGTGTTAAGTGCAGAAGATTTCACTGCTTTATGCATAATCAGTTGTAACTGAGTCATACAGTCACCTCTGTTCCTCTTGTCTCAAAGACAAAGTGCTACCTCTCAGCTTTTGCACTGTTGCAAGTGCATTTCAGTCCCATTGTTAGACAAAGGGAAGCAGCCACTGCATAGAGTTTTACAGGAAAAAAAGGGCCATTTGGCCCATCTGAACCAGGCTGGCATTTGTGCTCCACATCAGCCTGCTCCCCCACTTCTCCCCTCGTCCTGGCATTTGATGGTGCAAGTCACCAGTGGCAGAGGCCCTCACGGTACCACGCCTGGGACATGTCTTGTCACCAATGCCAGTCTGTACAGTGAGTATCAGAAACCCCTTCAATCAGAGGCTAATAGTTTCAATGCTATACCAGAGGGAGTGCTGCTCTGTTTAAGGTACTGTCCTTCAGCTGAGTTGCACACTGGTGCTCACTCCACCCTCTCAAGTGGACGTTAAAGCTCCCACATAATTTTTCGAACTGGAACAGGGAAATTTTGGTTTGATTTGTTTTATTATTGTCACATGTATTTACATACAGTATAAAGTATTGTCTCTCATGTGCTATACAGACAAAGCATACCGTTCACAGAGAATGAAAGGAATAAGTGTAGAATGCAGTGTCACAGTCATAGCTAGAGTGTAGAGAAGGATCAACTTAATGCAAGGTAAGTCCATTCAAAAGTCTGACAGCAGCAGGGAAGAAGCTGTTCTTGAGTTGGTTGGTACGTGACCTCAGACTTTTGTATTTCTTTCCCGAAGGAAGAAGGTAGAAGAGAGAATGTCCGGGGTGTGTGGGGTCCTTAGTTATGCTGGCTGCTTTTCTGAGGCAGCGAGAAGTGTAGACAGAGTCAATGGATGGGGGACTGGTTTGAGTGATGATCTGGGTTTCATTCATAATTCTTTATAGTTTCTTGCAGTCTTGATCAGGACAGGAGCCATACCAAACTGTCTTTCAACCAGAAAGCATGCTTTCTATGGTGCATCTATCGAAGTTGGTGGGAGTTGTAGTGGACATGCCAAATTTCCTTAGCCTCCTGAGAAAGTAGAAGTGTGGTGGTCTTTCTTAACTATAGTGTTGGCATGGGGTGCCAGGACAGGTTGTTGGTGATCTGGACATCTAGAAACTTGAAGCTATCGTCTATTTCCACTTTGTTCCCATTGATGTCGACAGGGGTATATCCTCTTCTACACTTTCATGACAACCTCCTTCATTTTGTTGCTTTGAAGGAGAGATTATTGTTGTCTCACCAGTTCACCGGATTCTCTATATCTTTCCTGTACTGTTCTCTCTTTTCTCTCTCTGCTGACTCTGCCTGGCTTGTAGAGTATTTCCAGCATTTTCTGTTTCTGTTTCGGATTTCCGGCAATTGCAGTATTTTAACTTTGTGTCACCAGGACAGATTTATCTGGACATCATCCCACTTGTTCTGGAAGAGTTCATTGTTTATGAGCTGGCTGGAATGTTTCCCACATCAGACTAGCAAGGACACTGCAGAAAGTTTTCCAATAACTGTAAAGTGATGTGTTAAAGCTGAGAAGAGTATGGTACTTAGGTTAGTTCTGCCTTTTCATATGACCCATTCTTATGGAGGGTGACTGCCCTTCATCACCTCACCCTCATTACCAATTCTGTGTCAACAGTGATCTGCGCCAATCGTTATTCAGTCATAACAAGGCATATGTGGCTCATATGTACTCACAGGTGAACATGATGTGGAGATGCCGGCGTTGGACTGGGGTAAACAAACACAGTAAGAAGTCTCACAACACCAGATTAAAGTCCAACAGGTTTATCTGTTAGCTAGTGTCTTTCGCTACCAAATAAGCCTGTTGGACTTTAACCTGGTGTTGTAGACTTCTTACTGTGCTCACTGGTGAAGCCAGCGGAACATGTCCAAGGAATTCCAGATCATTTCTCCCCCATTCTTGCCTTAACCAGATCAACGCCAGCTGTCCTGTTTTGCCAATTTGACTCAATTAAAGCTAACTTAGCATCTTGGACCATTATTAGGGCAGCAGGGTGGCACAGCATTAGCACTGCTGCCTCACAGCGCCAGGGATCTGGATTCAAATCCGGCCTTGAGTCACTGTGCGGAGTCTGCCTGTATCTCCATGAGTTTCATCCAGGTGCCCTGGTTTATTCTTACACTCCAAAGATGTGGGGGTTAGGTGGATTAGCCATGCTAAATTGCCCTTTGTCAGGGGAATTATCAGGGTAAATACATGGAGACATGGGGATAGGGGCTAGGTGGAATTGCACACTCGATGGGCCAAATGGCCTCCTTTTGCACTGTAAGAATTCAGTGATTCTATGACACGGTAGATAGGTTTTTGGTAGGCAAGGGGATTAAGGGTTATGGGGAGAGGGCGGGAAGGTGGAACTGAGCCACGACAGATCAGCCATGATCTTATTGAATGGCGGGGCAGGCTCGAGGGGCTAGATGGCCTACTCCTGCTCCTATTTCTTATGTTCTTATGATGACCTCCATGACTAGGTTCCTTCTTGGAGGAACAGCAAAGATTTCAGGGCACATTCAACCAATGAAACCATGGAAAGTTACAGGGGGGCATACGCCTTTCAGTTGGCTGGGAGGGGGAAATGAATGGATCTCAATCTCAGCAGCTCATAATAGTTGAGTTCGCGGCTGTCACAATAGTGTCTCAGTGATGCCAGTCAGATAGAAATGACTATGATTAATGGTGGTATAATATGCACTGGTACATTGTAATCCGCTGTGGAGAGTATGTTATTTTTCTAGTGAATGCTTTCAGTCCCTGTCAGTTACTTTTATTAAGAATCTTATCTTCAATCACAGTGTTAAGCAATAAAGGAAAAAAGGAGAGTAGGACGGCTTGAAACGAATGGAGGTTTTTGAAGGTATAATCTCAGCGGACTTTTTTCTCATGAGGCTTAATACATTTGTAATCTTGACATGAAAAATGTCCGCCCTTTTGCTGCATTAACATGGGTATGTGAGTAAAATCCAAGAACATGCGTCTCTGTAGTCCCCACCTCAGGACCTGAAACATTTTAAATATTTTTGAAGTCTTAAGCACTGGGAGAGGAGGAAGGGGCTGGATTCCCCCTTTTTTTTCCAACTCCCCCTCTCTGGGTACCAAGATGGCGCAGTGTTTAAAAATTCTTCCCCCACCCCCACTGCCACTCCCGTGGACGCCTTTCCCAGTCCGAATGTATTTTAACAAGGGGCCAGATTTTCTTGAATCAAAGAAAAGGTGAGTTTATTCGTCATCAAGACACAAGGAAAAATAATAAAAGACGCAATGATTCTCATACATCAGATAAGAAAGTTGAGAGTCCAAACAATACGTCCTTGGCTTGATGCGAGGGGTAGATGGGTGTACCTCCAACAACATTTAAGAAGCTTAACACCATCTGGGACAAAGAGGCCCAAGGCATAGTAGCACAGTGGTCAGTACCAGGGAGCTGGATTTGATTCCTGGCTTGGGTCACTGTCTGTGTGGAGTTTGCACATTCTCCCTGTGACTGTGCTGGTTCCTCCGGGTGCTCCGGTTTCCTCCCACAGCCCAAAGATGTGCTGGTCAGGTGAATTGGCCATGCTAAATTCTCCCCGAACAGGCACTGGGGTGTGGCAACCAGGGGATTTTCACAGTAACTTCATTGCAGTGTGAATGTAAGCCTACTTGTGACTAATAAATTAACTTTAACTTGACTTGATTGGCCAACCTTCCAGGGTTAGCCTGGAGTCTCCAGGAATGGATGGTCAATTTCCCGGATACTGCTGTGTGCAACCCTGAGGAAAATCATTGGATCATTGAAAAAGATTGTGTTGTGGGAACACTTTCTTTGAGCATTTCTCTTTGTCAGATATAAAAATATTGGAAACAGGAAGGAAAAGGCTGACAGTCACACAACATCCAATCAGATAATGATTCTTTTCTTTCCAATTGGCTTGGGAAGGTAGTACGTCATAGGGATGGTTGTGGTGGCCAACTATTGGCTCGAGCATTGAGGCAAATCATGTTGATGAAAGCTCCAAGAACACAGTTAATGGCATAGTTGGCAAAGCAAATTTGGATACTTAAGTCTGGTGGACATAGGCAACTCCTCCACACATTGAATGATTTTTGGCAGTCGGGAGAGCCCTTGTTCCAGATGACAGCACATCTTCACCTATTGTAAAGATGGTTACAGTCTTGGTGTTCACATCACAGCCTGTCAGACTGTTAGCCAGTCCAGGAATCCTGCCACCATTCCACACTACACACTTAGCATGAAGCTACACAAAGAATGACAAGAAAATCCTCTCAGATTGTTAAGCAGCTGCAAATCCTCCCATTACACCTAATGTTATCATGGCAGTGGCACGTTGGAACAATGGTTAGTACTGCTGTTTCACAGAGCCAGGGACCTATGTTCGACCCCAGCTTTGACTGACTGTCTGTGTGGAGTTTGCACGTTCTCTCCGTGTTTACGTGAGCTTCCTCCGGGTGCTCCAGTTTCCTCATACAGTCCATAGATGCGCAGGGTAGGCTGATTGGCCATGCTAAATTGCCCCTTAGTGCCCCAAGAAATGTAGGTTAGAGGGATTGGCTATGTTAAATTGCCCTTTATGTCTCAAGATGTGTAGATATGAGGATTGGTCGTGCTAAATCGCCCTTTAGTGTCCCAAGACGTGTAGGTTAGGGGGATTGGCCATACTAAATTGCCTCTTATTGTCCCAAGATCTGCAGGTTAGGGGGATTGGCCATGCCAAATTATCCTTTAGTGTCCCAAGATGTGTAGGTTAGGGGGATTGGCCGTGCTAAATTATCCTTTAGTGTCCCAAGATGTGTAGGTTAGGGGGATTGGCCATGCCAAATTATCCTTTAGTGTCCCAAGATCTGCAGGTTAGGGGGATTGGCTATGCTAAATTGTCCTTTAGTGTCCCAAGATGTGCAAGTTAGGTGGATTGGCCATGATAAATTGCCCCTTAATGTCCTCAGATGTGTACATTGCAGGAATTGGCCATGCTAAATTGCTCCTTTTGTCCCAAAATGTGTTGGTTTGGGGGATTAACAAGGTAAATACTTGGGGTTACAGGAATAGACCCTGGGTAAGATGCTGTTTTAGAGAGCCAGTGCAGGCTTGATGGGTCGAATGATCTCTTTCTGCGCTGCAGGGACTCTATAGGAACATTCAGATGCTACTCAGTCCTATCACATGACAGCCATTCATATTTTGGCCATTTGGTCCCAAGGCAGAAATGTGGAGATGTGGCAACAACTGACAGAGTCAGTCAAACTACACTCTATAAAATCAGTGACGTCTTTATAGGAGGCAAATATGACATGCTAGGCTATTTTACAGATTGGACTTGAAGGTGATTTGCGATTGAATTTGATTTGATTTATTATTGACACGTGTATGTACAGTGAAAAGTATTGTTTCTTGCGTACTATACAGGCAAAGCATCCCGTTCATAGAGAAGGAAATGAGAGGATGCAGAATGTAATATTACAATCATAGCTAGGGTGTAGAGAAAGATCAGCTTAGTGTGAGATAGGCCCATTCAAAAGTCTGACAGCAGCAGGGAAGAAACTATTCTTGAGTCGGTTGGCACGTGATCTCAGACTCTTGCATCTTTTTCCCAACAGAAGAAGGTGGAAGAGAGAATGTCCGGGGTGCGTGGGGTCCTTAGTTATGCTGGCTGCTTTTCCTGAGGCAGCAGGATGTGTAGACAGAGTCAATGGATATGGGGATGGAGATGGTCAATACTTCCAAAAGAAATTGGATGGATACTTGAGGGTAATAAATTTGCTGGGATATGGGGAGGGAGTGGGATGGTGTTGGTGGGAGGAGGGAGGAAGTGGAAATAATTGGATTGCTCTGCGTCAGCCGGAACGGGATCAATGGGCCAAATGGCCTCCTTCTGTACCTTGTAGCTGCTTGGATTTCAGACTGCCAGCCATATTTAAATTCCGCTTCAGCTGAGGCATGTTTGTGACTCAAACAAAGCACATAAAAAATTGAAGTTTCACTCTCGGGAGCGTGAGCAGGAGAGGGAAAACGAGAAATGACAGGTTATGAAACAAAGAGAATCTTTCCCTTTAAAGTGACACAGCAAGTCCTGTCCGTCCCCTGCTCGGAATGGCGGGGGGGACGGGGGATTTCAGTGAGACTTGTTTATTGAGCCTCGCCTGTATCAGAGATGGTCCAGAGGGAAATGACCTTTTAACAAACTGCACAGGACAGCAGGAAAAACTGCAAAGGGGTTAAGGAGCGCAGGATCACACCATGAATTATTTACAGAATGAAGCTGTCACTGTTTTTTGAGCCTTCACCTTTCTGAGCCTTATTTTTTTTTAAGAAACTTCACAATATTGACAATTTGCCCCAAATGTATATTTTCAAATTGTTTTCTCTCCTAACGAGACTCGTTCCATGGAGTGATTGGCCCTCTCTACTCTGCAGAGGCAACTTAAACCTCCCATTTTCCTGTCAAAGTCAGTGTTCCTCGATACAGTGGGGTGGCAGCGATGGTTGAACTAGGTCAAGAACCCTTTTTGCTGAACTAATGGGAGAGATTCTGCCAGCGACTATCTATTCCTGTTCCCTCAGACATGCCAGACGCTGGTGAGTTTAAGAATTAGATCAGGTTTCTGTGCAACAGGAATTAATTTGTGCTGTAGAATCTTTCAGTGCGGAAGAAGGCCATCCAGCCCATCGTCTCTGTGCCAGCTCTTACATAGAAACATACACAGAAGATAGGAGCAGGAGGAGGCCATTTGGCCCTTCGAGCCTGCTCTGCCATGGCAGATCGCCCAACTTAATAGCCTAATCCTGCTTTTTCCCCAGAATCTTTGATCCCATTTGCCCCAAGTGCTATATCCAGCCGCTTCTCGAATACATTCAATGTTTTGGCATCAACTACTTCCTGTGGTAATGAATTCCACAGGCTCACCACTCTTCGGGTGAAGAAATGTCTCCTCATCTCCATCCTAAATGGTCTACCCCGAAACCTCAGATTGTGACCCCTGATGCTGGATTCCCCCTCACCATCGGGAAAAGAACTGCCAATTCGCCATCCCCCCACCCCCCGCTCATTCCCCATGGCACTGCAATCTTCGCGTCTATAGACAATTGCCTTTTGCAAGTTCTATTGAATCCAGACTGCACATTCCAGATCTCAGCAACTCACTGCATAAAGAAACGTTCTCATCTCCCCCTGGTTCTTTTGTCATTAATTTGTACCCTCTCGTTACCATCCCTTCTGTCAATCACAATAACAACATTGACCAGTTGGTGGGAAATTTTGAATTTCCTTATGTGTTGGCTGGGTTTAACTCAAATCAATAAAGGGATCGTATTCTCATTTAATCTTTCATGAGATGTGGGCATCACGGGCAAGGCCAAGATTTGTCCCCACACCTAATTGCCCTTGAACTGAGGGGCTTGCTCAGCGGGGCAGTTGAGAGTCAACTACATTGCTGTGGGTCTGGAGTCACGTGTAGGCCAGATTGGGTAAGGACAGCAACTTCCTTCCCGATAGGGCGGCACAGTGGCACAGTGGTTAGCACCGCTGCCTCACAGTGGCAGGGACGCGGGTTCAATTCCGGCCTTAGATGACTGTGTGGTGTTTACACGTTCTCCCCGAGGGTTCTCCCCAGATGCTCTGGTTTCCTCTCACACTCCAAAGATATACAGGTTGGATAGATTGGCCGTGCTAATATGCTTCTTAGTGTCCCAGGATTTGCAGGTATGGGAACTAGTGAGGTACATATGTGGGGTAGGGACTGGATGAGAAACTCTGTCAGCGAGTCGGTGCAGACTCAATGGGCTGAATGGCCTCCTTTCTGCAGTGTAGCGATTCTATGAATTAAGCAGATGGGTTTAAGCAACATCACTTCATGGTAACAATTACCAAGACTGGTTTTCAATTCCAGATTTTTCTATAAATTGAATTTAAATGATGGGATTTGAAACCATTTCCCAGAACATTAGCCCGGGCCTCTGGATTTCCAGCCCAGTGACATTACCTCCACTTCTCATCTCCCCAGATAATTGACATGAATTTGCATCGGAACTGAAGTCAATTTGACCCAGTTGGGTATCGTTGAGGTGGCTCTCAGTGTGACTTGCCACTGACACCAATTACTCATTTCATGCTCGCGAGGACCTCTCACTGCTGTTGACCTTGATTACGGTCGAGTATTTCTCCTTTCAGCTAAACACTCGATGTTGTACCATCAAACTCTGGTATCGCTGCAATTGGAGGCAGGGAAATGGTGGACAGTGACAATTACCCTCTCTCTTAAGTGGCAGGTTACACGATAAAAATGGCCAAAAGTCGTAACAAATGCAGAATGAACTCTGCTATAGTGCTTCCCACCACTTTAGAACACCCACTGCAGTCAGGAAAGACAGCAGCCATTCTGTGAGTAACAAGGTCACTCAAACAGCCATACACTAAATAAATGGCCAATTAAATTCTGTCAGTTGAGGAATGTTATCTCAGACAGGACTCGGAAGTCTTTCACATCTAGTTAAAATGGCAGAAGAATTTTAGTTCCATACAATCCCTACACTGCAAAAGAAAGCTCATCAAGTCTGCACTGACTTTCGGACAGAACATCTTAGTTTATTTATTAGTCACAAGTAAGGCTTACATTAACAAAGCAATGAAGTTAGTCTGAAATTCCCCTAGTCGCCACACTCCGGCGCCCGTTCGGGTCAATGCACCGAACCTGCATGTCTTTCGGTCTGTGGCAGGAAACCAGAGCACCCAGAGGAAACGCACGGGGAGACACGGGGAGAATGTGCAAACTCCACACAGTGACCCTAGCCGGGAATTGAACCCGGGCCCCTTTCGCTGTGAGGCAGCAGGGCTAACCACTGTGCCACCGAACCGCCACTGATACAGTATCCTTTTGCCCTTTCCCCGTAATTCCATTTATTTATTTACCCCGCTAATCCCTGAGCCTACGCACCTTAGAACATAGAACGTTACAGCGCAGTACAGGCCCTTCGGCCCTCGATGTTGCGCCGACCAGTGGAACCAATCTAATGACCCTTTAACCTAAACTATTCCTGTATTATCCATATGTCTATCCAATGACCATTTGAACGCTCTTAAAGTTGGCAAGTCCACTACTGCTGCAGGCAGGGCATGACAGTAAGGGGGAAATTCTAGCATCGCCTGCACATTTATGACTGTGGGAGGAAACCGGAGCAGCCGGAGGAAACGGGGAGAAGTGCAAACTCCACACAGAGAGTCATCCAAGGCCGAATCAAACCCAGGCCCTTGGTGCTGTGAGGCAGCAGTGATAACCACTGTGCCATCGTGCCACCCTGTAACTAAATTCAATCAAAACAAAATGCTAGAAATGCCCAACTGACTTGCATCTGTAGATAGAGAAGTATTTGGCCATAACTCCCCAGAAGGGAAAAAAATAGTAAAACGGGGGAAATAGAATACTCCTGTGTAAAGTCCTGTCCCGCTGGAATGGCAGGGGCTGGTTGGTGGTGGGGGTGGTTTGGTGGGGGGGTGGCATTGGAAATTCCATGCGGCTTGGTAGCCAAGGGGGGTGAGTGTGAACCGTATGATTTGGCGGGACGGGAATGTGTTGGTTGGGAACACTCTGGGAGTTGGGTGGTCCGGAATGGAGACTGGGGGGAGTTGTCCAGTGCAGGTCTCGGTCTGGGTGTTTAATAGAAGTGTTTTTATTTCTTCTAATTCTTTCAGTAACTGGGATGGCATGGTGGCACAGTGGTTGGCACTGCTGCTTCACAGCGCCAGGGACCCGGGTACAATTCCAGCCTCGGGTCATAAGAACGTAAGAAATAGGAGCAGGAGGAGGCCATCTAGCCCCTCGAGCCTGCTCCGCCATTCAATAAGATCATGGCTGATCTGACAGTGGTTCAGTTCCACTTACCCGCCCGCTCCCCGTAACCCTTAATTCCCTTATTGATCAGAAATCTATCTACCTGTGACTTAAACATATTCAACAAGGTGGCCTCCACTGCTTCAATGGGCAGAGAATTCCAGAGATTCACAACCCTCTGAGAGAAGAAGTTCCCCCTCAACTCTGTCCTGAATTGACTCCCCCTTATTTTGAGGCTGTGCCCTCTAGTTCTTGTTTCCTTTCCAAGTGGAAATAATCTCTCTGCCTCTACCCTGTCTAGCCCACTGGTCACTGTCATGTCACTGTCTGTGTGGAGTTTGCAAATTCTCCCTGTGTCTGCATGGGTTTCCTCCGGGTGTTCCAGTTTCCTCCCACTGTATGGGTTGTGTCGATTGGCCACGCTAAATTGACCCTAGTGTTAGGGGATTAGCAGGGTAAATATGTGATGTTATGGGAATAGGGCCTGGGTAGGATTGTGGTCAGTGCAAACTTGATGGGCCAAATGACCTCCTTCTGCAATGTAAGGATTCTGTGATTCTATGAATTATTAACGTAGCAGAACAGTCCAAATTTGGTGATACTGTTGGATGTTTCCCAACCCAGTGCAATTGTCCAGGAGAAGGTAATGGTTCAGGACAATTACTTTAGATCTTGACGAATCATTGGCGGGTTTTCTAAATGATGGCACTTTCAACTACTCCTACTGAATCACTCCCTCTGTCATCATCCAAATCCAACCGTTCAAAACTCCACTTGCTGACGGTCATCCTTCAGAATCTGTATTATTGGACTGGACCATGCCCAGAGAACACAGAGGAACTGGTGTGTTGCAGGCTTCACATTGTTTTACCATATAGGTGAGGACCAGGCTCCTGGAACCTGATCCATCGATTCCCAACATGGCCAGTAAACTCCATTTGACCAGAGGTAATCAGCCATAGCTCCTTCACCTCTGAAGCTAAGAGGTTCTGGATTCAAGTTCCACTCTTGAGACTTGAGCACAAAATCCAGGCTGATACTCCCAGTGCAGTCAGGAGTGCAACATTGTTGGAGGTGCTTTGAGCTATGACTGTAAAACTACATTCGACACCCTTTTGTTTCTCTATGAATGGTATGCTTTTTATAGCATGAAAGAAACAATACTTTTCACCGTATACTCTAGAATAAATCAAATCAAGAGAGATGGAACCCAAGGACTTGACTGTCTACAAGGTGCCATTAGCGATTGTGGAAAATGAAAAAACAGCGTGGGTGACTTCTCCCTTGTGCTGGGCCAATATGCTTCGGCCTATATCAATTAAAAAAGATATTTGTCCATCTGGCGCAGGACCCAAAATTTATGCCCAAAGTCAACAAACTTTTGGCTGGTCCTTCAAATTTTCCATCTCACCCACAAAGATTCCTGTCACAGGAGCGACTGGAAAACCCTAGCCATTGTCTGGGTCATTTTCAACTTGTTGTATGCAGCAACAGTGACTTGGAAGAACCCTTCATTGATTGCAAAACACAACGTCTGTCTTTCCCTATCATTTTTTAAAATCTCTGTCTTATGACAGCAAGTTAATGGTCTCCGTCCGGAAGGATTGTTTTATATGGAAAATATTTCCCTTAATCTCACATCTCACTGGAAGCTTGCTCATTTTAAGCTTGCGTCCTTTAGTCCTGCGTTGGCAACCTAACTTAAAGAGGCTGCTGACGCCTGTATTGCCTCTGTGCCTCTGAGCAGCTGAGATGTGTTCATTGCATTACACCTCTACCCAGCAGCATCCATTGCAAAGAAAAATGAGGCTGAAATAATGTTTATTGTTTGCTTCTGGGCAAAGAAAGATTCCTCTTGTGATTTATGAATTGGAAACAAAAGTTTGTTATTCGGAAACTTTTGTTGTCTGATGTTTCTTCATTTTTTTAGAGTGGCACGGTGGCACAGTGATTGGCACTGCTGCTTCACAGTGCCAGGGGTCCTGGGTTCGATTTCTGGTCTTGGGTCACCATCTGCATGAAGTTTGCACGTTCTCCCTGTGTCTGCGTGGGTTTCCTCCAATTTCCTCCCACAGTCCAAAGTTGTGCTGTTTAGGTGAATTGGCCATGCTAATTTCTTCTTCAGTGTATGCGAATGAGCGCCGGAGTATGGTGACTAGGGGATTTTCACAGTAACTTCATTACCGTATTAATGTACGTCTACTTGTGACTATTAAGTAAACTTTACTTCTTCTGTTTTTTTGGGGGGGATCTCTCTGTAGGCTAGGTCTCCATAAACTACTTTCACAGCTTTGATGACATTGCGTGGGCCATGGGGCATTTTTGTCTCTGGGTGGTCAGTTCTGATGGGCAGGCGGATGGAGAGTGTCAGGAAGCCAGATTTCCAGCAGAGGTAGCCATGTCAATGGGCGGGGGCGGGGAGGTGGGATAAGGGTGGAAAACGGAGAGAGTAAAACAGAAACAGACAGTGCTGGAAAACCTCAGCAGGTTTGATGGCATCTGTGGAGAGAGAATAGAGCCAACATTTCGAATCTGGATGTCCCTTGAGGTGAAGATTATCCAGATTCCAAACATTAATTCTGTTTTCTTTCTCCATAGAGGCTGTCAGACCTGCTGAGGTTTTCCAGCATTTTCTGCTTTTGTTTCAGATTCCAGCATCTGCAGGATTTTATCTGAAAGGGTAAGACCCTCAGCTGGATCCTTCGATGTCCCCATCAGGGTGGAATTTCCCCCTTACCCTCCCACCATTTCCAACCATACCCCCTTCCATGCCACCAACCTACACAGGGAAATCTGCCGGACTGGCTGCTTGGGGTGTGTATCCCCCTACCCCCGCTGTTAAATATAGCCAAACACGGAATGAGGCCCTTAAGTGGGAAATAGTTGTGCCCGGAGGAAAACCCACGCAGACACGAGGGGAATGTGCAAACTCCACACAGACGGTGACTCTAGCCGAGAATCGAACTCGGGTCCGTGGCGCTATGAGGCAGCAATGCTAACCACATTGACCAGGTCAAAGACGACTCCTCTCTGTCTCAAAGAACAACACAGCTCAGGAAACAAGCCCTTTGGCCCTACAACTACTCTGGTGCGGCCGCACTTGGAGTACTGTGTGCAGTTCTGGTCCCCACATTACAGGAAGGATGTGGAGGCTTTGGAGAGGGTGCAGAGGAGGTTTACTAGGATGTTACCTGGTATGGTGGAGAGGTCCTATGAGGAGAGACTGAGGGATTTAGGGTTGTTTTCGTTGGAAAGAAGGCGGCTAAGAGGGGATCTTATTGAAACATATAAGATGATTAGAGGTTTAGATAGGGTGGATAGTGATAGCCTTTTTCCTCGGATGGAGAAAGCTAGCACGAGGGGGCATGGCTTTAAATTAAGGGGGGGTAGCTACAGGACGGATGTCAGGGGTAGGTTCTTTACCCAGCGGGTGGTGAGGGATTGGAATGCCCTGCCTGCTGCAGTTGTAAATGCGCCTAGTTTGGGGGCGTTTAAGAGATCCGTGGATAGGTTTATGGACGAAAAGGGATTGGTATAGGCTAGTGGGTCATTGTTTTTGTAACTGGTCGGCGCAACATCGTGGGCCGAAGGGCCTGTTCTGCGCTGTAATGTTCTATGTTCTATGTTCTATGTAAGCCCGTGCCGCCCATTTTAACACTCAGTGAGAGCCTCACTCCAATCCTTCTTTTACCGACGACTCTTGTCGACGCCTCTTGGAGTCCACAATAAAGGGGTGCAAATTTAGAGAATTATATGTGCGCCAGATTAAGGGAGGTCTAATTTAGGTACAATTGGTTAACACCAATCAGCCTAAAAGCACGTTTTTGGGGTGTGGGAGGAAACCGGAGCACCCGGAGAAAACCCACGCAAGCACCGGGAGAATGTGCAAACTCCCACAGACACCGACCCAAGTCGGAGATCCGACCCAGGTCCATGTATCTGCACAGCAAACAGCGATAGTCACTGAGCTGTCGTGTTGCCCGTCAGTTGGTCCAGTTTAAGCACACACTAACGACGTGAAGCACTAGGCAACTCTCAAAACAATATCCAAGAGCAGCCCTCGCACGACCCAGAGCGTGTATGCCCCTTGTTGGCCTACAAGGTGGACTGAATCACCTGTGGATGTAAAAAAAGAGACATCAATAAATATACGCAGCTTATACAGACATTCATGGAAGATCCCCAGAAGCTCAAACGGAAGAGACAGGTGACAGAGACAGAATCCTGAGCAGACTTGTGTCCAAAGGTAAGTATATCTAATAGCACTGCATTCCCTCAGGGCTGCACTGGGAATCTTGTGCTCAGGTCTCTGGAGTGAGAAGCTGAATCCACAAACTTCCCATTTAATCGGCAAGGATACTGCATCTCCACATAAGCATTTCCTCAGAGAACGTTCTGATGTGAACAAGGCTCCGCTGTGATCCTACATTAATAAAATTAATAATTTAATGCAAGAATAGTGCTTCAGACTTAAACTTCAAGCTCAGAGGAAACCCACGCAGGCACGGGGAGAATGTGCAAACTCCACACAGACAGTGACCCAAGGCTGGAATTGAACCCAGGTTCCTGGCGCTATGCAGCAGCAGTGATCACCACTGTGACACCATCCTAATGAGCTCCTCATCTTCAGAGCCACAGGCAGTTGTGGGGAAGGGGGGTGGTGAGGGAGAGGTGGGGGGGGGGGGGGGGGGGCGGTGGGGGGGGCAGCGGTGGTGAGGGGGAGGATGGCTGCCGGGCATTCAATCCAGCTCATTAATTCCGTGAGGCAGATCAGAAAGCTTTGCTGAGTTTATTTTTCATCGCGGCGCTAATGGGGAGGGAACCTTTTTATTTCAGACACAATGGAAAGAGTTTCTGAGACAAACCACTTCTTGACATGGGTCCTTCTGCTGGGGACAAGCCTCCCATTGTTCCAGTTCGTGGTCGTCAAGTGCTGGGGGAAGCAGAATGTGCAGTGTTGGAACAATCGTCCTTTTTACTGCAGGGCAGTTCAGAAGCTGTGAAGACGTTCGCGCCTCCCACTTCGCCCTCCTCCCCCCTCCACTCACTCTCTCTCTCTCTGCGCTCTCTCTGGATCTCTTCTGGGGCCATCACAAAGCGCAACAACCTCATCCATTCAATTACAGGAGCGACGGTGCAGAAACTGGCCACAGTCAGCCCAGCAAATCTTCCCTCACTGTTTCCAATCGCTGGTGTAAAATCCTAGATTTTCCTGGATAGTCCTATAGATAGATAGATAACCCTAAATAGTCTCGCTGAGCAGGGACTAATAGCCAAGTTCTGCTCACATGAGGACGGCCTCATGTCACACTATCTGTAACCCCCCACGACTTGCCTGGGTTTGCAAAATCTCACCACCTGTCCTTTCTGGAGACAATACATACCTGTTTAACCTGTGCTTAATGCTGTGTCCACTCACATTGTCTGTACCTTTAAGACTTGATTAGCGATAAAGATTCGCATTCCAACCATTATTTTGTAAATTGAGTTTGTGTCTTTATATGCCCTGTTTGTGAACAGAACTCCCACTTACCTGATGAAGGAGCAGCGCTCCGAAAGCTAGTGGCGTTTGCTACCAAATGAACCTGTTGGACCATAACCTAGTGTTGTGAGACTTCTTACTGCAAAATCCTGGAACAGCACCGTATGCACACCCACGCCACAGGGACTGCAGCGTTTCAGGCATGGTGGCACAGTGGTGATCACAGGTACCTCACAGCGCCAGGGACCTGGGTTCAACTCCTGACTTGGGTCACTGTACGGAGTTTGCACATTCTCCCCGTGTCTGCGTGGGTTTCCTCCGGGTGATTTGATTTGATTTATTATTGTCACATGTATTAACATATAGTGAAAAGTATTGTTTGCTGCATGCTATACAGGCAAAGCACACCGTTCATAGAGAAGAAAAGGAGAGAGTGCAGAATGTAGTGTTACAGTCACAGCCAGGGTGTAGAGAAACATCAACTTAATGCAAGGTAGGTCCATTCTAAAGTCTGACAGCAGCAAGGAAGGAGCTGTTCTTGAGTCAGTTGGCATGTGACCTAAGGCTTTTGTATTTTTTTCCCAACAAAAGAAGGTGGAAGAGAGAATGTCCGGGATGCGTGGGGTCCTTAATTATATTGGCTGCTTTTCTGAGGCAGTGGGAAGTGTAGACAGAGTGAATGGATGGGAGGCTGGTTTGCGTGATGGATTGGGCTACACTCATGATTTTTTGTAGTTCCTTGTGATCTTGGGTAGAGCGGGAGCCCGTACCAAGCTGTGATATGACCAGAAAGAATGCTTTCTGTGGGTGCTCTGGTTTCCTCCCACACTTCACAGATGTGCAACTTAGGTGGATTGACCATGCTAAATTCTCCCTCAGTGTACCCGAACAGGCACCAGAGTGCGGCAACTAGGGGTCTTTCACAGAAACTTCATTGCAGGGATAATGTAAGCCTACTTGTGACCCTAATAAGTAAACTTTACTTTTTCTCAAGGGGCTGTTAGGGGGATAGACAGCAAATACTGGCTTAGCCACAACACTGGCATCCCGTTAAAGAATAAGGAGAAACCTATTTGCCCCGAAATGGGCCAGGGACAAAGAGAATACTTTTCCCCAGTCTGCGACACTGACTAGTTAGCAACTCTGTCGTGGGCAAAAAAATATGAAAACAGCTGATGCGAGTGAGCGTGGTGCAAGTTAGTCAGCAACCGAGAGTTAAAGGTTAACATTTCTGATAGACACCATCACCCCCACGCTGTGTGGAGTGAAATCTCTAAAACAGTTTGTGACAATCACTGAATTAACATGGAGGAAATCATAAGAATCATTGAATCCCCACAGTGCAGTGGAAATATCAGCCCATTGCACAAGCACTTCTAGTTTGCCTCTCTTTCCCATTCTATCCCATTCTACGTTGGGTAAACATGTCAGTAGGTTTGGCACAGGCTGAGTTATTTATTTTTAACATATCATTCTTCAGATGTCTAGGCATTCCCTGGATGGGCCAGTTTTTGTTTTACCCGTCCTTATAACAGTCCTGGAAAGGACGGTGAGCTGCCACCCACCACGATCCAGGTGTTGAATGTCTTCCCACAGCACTGTTTGGCCGGAGACTTGGACGCAGCGACGATGAAGGATTCACCAATGTGCGCCCAACTCAATGAAAATAAAGGCAAACAATTTGCAGACACTTGTCCTTGCCGGCCACTTAACAAGCCATTTAATGGTCCAATCACAAGCTGCAGAGGATAGAACAAAGAACAACACAGCCTGGGAAACAGGCCCTTCGGCCCAACGAGCCCGTGCCGCCATTTTAACATTATGAGTCCCCCCCTCCACCCATGACCCTTGTCTATGCTTATGGTGTTCCACATTGAGGGAAGACTAATTTGTTACACCAATCAGCCTAACAGCACATCTTCGGGGTGTGGGAGGAAACCGGAGCATCCGGAGAAAACCCACGCAAGCACGGGGAGAATGCGCAAACTCCCCCAGACACCGGCCCAAATCCATGTATCTGCACAGCAAACAGTGATAGTCACTGAGCTGTCGTGTTGCCCAGCATCTAGTCCAGTTTAAGCGTACACTAACGATGTGAAGTACGAGGCTACTCTCGAAACAACCAAGAGCAGCCCTCGTACGACCCACCGCGCGTGTGCCCCTCGTTGGACAACAAAGCGGACCAAAGCACCTGTGGATTAAAAGAGAAAACCACTGACTTCGAAAATATATTACACCCTAAATTCGGCTGTGCCTTGGGCCAAAATTTCAGAATCGAATGCTCTGTTTTGATTAGAAAATTTAGCAGCTGTGGATTTCATTCATCGCAGTTCTGTGTTCCTGCAGTGTGAGCGGGGAGGTGGGATGCCACATTGGGATTTCATTCAGTGTAAGGGAATGGGGGAAGTGTTTGTTCCATTTGGACTCTGTGTGTGAATGGGATGGAGTTTAACCCAATGGAGTTGGGTGCATTGTAAGAGATTGGGAATGGATTTGAACCATTGGGATTTTGTCTGGAAGTAACTGGGAATGATTTGGGGATTTTGTACGGTGGAATTGAATGGGCAGGAGTTTGGTCCAATGGGATTATGAGCAACGAGAGTGAATGAGAAGGGATTAGGCCCTTTTTTGTGTCGCCCAGGAAGATGTGATTTAAGAGTAAGCGTTCATCCCTTCAAGCCTGCTCACTATTCGGCACGAACAAGGCTGATTAGATTGTGGTCTCAACTCTACTTTCCTGTCTCGGAGCATCTGTGGATGCAGGGTCTCCCTCCCACCCTCCCTCCCGCCCCCCCAGCCTGACTGGAGTCAACAACTCTATCCATGCAGCATAGAGGGATACAAGTGATTGGTTAGGTTGGTGAACGTGATCAGCGCAAGCTTGTTCTTAACACCCATCCACGTTGGAGTCGGAACCCCTTCTAACCCCACCCGCCATCCTCCCACACCCCACCTCAGTAGTCAGTTCTGGCACACCCTCCCCTTTCCCCTTCTCCTCAAACATCAGCTCTCTTTCCCCAATCCCCACCCCCCCCCTTCACCCCCACACACAGCCAATGCTGGCACAACACATCACCCTCACCCAACCAACTGGCCATTGCCCTCCACACCATGAGGCCAAACCCCTTCTCATTCTCTCCCGTTGCCTATAATCCCCAATGGACCAAACTGCTGTCTATTCCGTTCCATTGTACAAAATCCCCAAATCATTCCCAGTTACTCCCATTCATTGGGGACCATAGTCCTGTGTGTGAGGGCTTGCCCCATCAGGATATGCACTCAATGCTTTACCTTTTCCACCTGTTTTCCTTCAAACTCTGAAACATCTTTGCATTATTTGTATCTTTGGAGACACGGTTTGTATTGAATAAGGGATAATTTAAGCAGACTGCACTGGTGTTCTCTTGTCTCTTTCTGTATATCGAAAGATCATTAGCTTGTACTGTATGAATTCTTGAGGGTGCTTTTGCATTGTTTGTGAAATTGGGAAATATCTTCAATAAATATATATATTTTTAGAAAGTCTCCAATCTGTTATGATCCTGCATGTGGAAAGAGGCAGAGTAATGATATTTCAGTGACATTCCTACGCTAGTTACTCACTCTGTTTTGTGCTTTCTGACCACGTCTCTTCCAATGAGGAAGTATTAACAGTTAAAATTTTTTGAAGTTTAAAGTTTATTTATTAGGATTACAAGTAGTGTCACATTAACACCACAATGAAGTTACTGTGAAAATCCCCTACTCCGGCGCCTGTTCGGGTACACTGAGGGAGAATTTAGCACCGCCAATGCACCCTAACCAGCACGTCTCTCGGACTATGGGAGGAAACCACAGCACCTGAAGGAAGCCCACACAGACATGTGGAGAGCGTGCAGACTCTGCACAGACAGTGACCCAAGCCGGGAATCGAACGCAGGTTTCTAGCACTGTGAGGCAGCAGTGCTAACCACTGTGCCACCATGCCACCCAGCAATGTTCTCTGACTGGGAATCGAATCCAGGTCACGGTGATGATAGCGCCGAATCCTAACCACCAGTCCACCAAAGTCGCGCCTTGAGTGGTTTCAGCTCTGTTGCTGTGACAAGAGACAGAGGATCTGCATTCATATAGCACCTTTCAGAACCTCAGGCCATCTCAAAAGTGCGTCACAGCCAATGAAGTACTCTTTGGAGTGTAGTCGTTGTTCAAACTTTGGAAACATGGCAGGCAATTTGTACACAGCAAGATCCCCCAGGCAGTAAACGGATCTTCTGTTTCAGCGATATTGGCTGAGTGATCAGAAGTGTTGGGGAGAACATCCTGACCTCCTCACTGTGGAGCTATGGGTCTTTGCACGCATCTTGCAAGGATGCACGATGACCACGGTTTCGTCCCAAAAAAGATTTTGGGTTCTTGTCACCAAACTGGGGCCTGGAACCCAGCCACAGCAGAGAGTAGTAGGTGAGTACTGGCCGCAGAGGAGGAAAGGTGCAGAGCACCAAGATCTAATGTCCTTGTCATGAATAATCTGATTGTTATTAATCCGTAAACTCACCGCCTAGGCACCAACCCAAAGACACATTTTCTTTCTGCTCTTCATGATCATGGAACATCTCAAAGAACTTTATAGCCAATTAGTTGCTTTTGAAGTGTGGGCACTCCTGTTATGTAGGAAGTGCAACAACTAATATGCACACAGCAAGCTCCCAGAAACAGCAGTGATCAGATAACCTGCCATTTTTGGTGATGTTGATTGAGGGATAAATATTGACCAAGACACCAGGGGAAGTTCCCCTGCGCTTCTTCGAAATACTGCCATGGGATCTCACACATCCTCCTTCGTAGAGCCTGGGTTCGAGATCTCAAATTGAAAGCAGCACCTCTGGCAGTGCAACACTCCCTCTGCACTGCACTGGAATATCAGCCATGACTTATTTACTCCAGCCCTCGGAGTGGGATTTGAACGCAGAACTTTGACACTAAGAGGTGCCAATGTGATCAATGACTTATAAAGAGTTGCCTTTATCGGAAGAGATAGCCCTGACCATTTGGCATTTACAAATGTACCGTTTAAACCATGCTAAGTGGATTGGTTTATCTCCCAGCTGATTGCAGCTTGTTGAAGAGTGTGGGCTCATGTCTATCATCTTATTCCCGCTGCTGTCTCTTGATCTCCTGCCAATGTTACCAATCCTCCACCAGTCAGTACCTTCTGCTCCACTTTAACAAGTGACATTCATTGTACATTGCAAAGCACCTCCAGTAAACTTTGGCAGTGACCAACTTTGAGGATGTTCTGGAAAGAAGATTTCTAAATTCTGAGGGATTTTTGACAGAGTAAATGGCAAGAAAGTGTTCTTAATGGTAGGCAGTTCAGTAATCAGACCACACTGATTTAAAATAATTGGCAAAAAGAACCCGTGAGGAGACACAGAGAATGTTTTTTTTAATGCAGTGGGTTGTTACAAGCTGGAAGGTGCTGACTGTAAGGATGGTGGAAGCGGGTTCAATAATTGTAGAATCTGTGCATGCAGAAGGAGGCCATTCAGTCCATTGTGTCTGCATCCATTCTCTATCAGAGAATCTTACCCAAGCCCTTTCTCCTGGCCTATCCCCACAATCCCACATAGTTACCATGGCCAAATCCCCTAACCTACGCATCTTGGGACACTAAGGGGCAATTTAGCATGGCCAATGCCCCTAACCTACGCATCTTGGGACACTAAGGGGCAATTTAGCATGGCCAATGCCCCTAACCTACGCATCTTGGGACACTAAGGGGCAAGTTAGCATGGCCAATGCCCCTAACCTACACATCTTTGGACTGTGGGAGGAAACTGGAGCACTCAGAAGAAACCCGTGCAGACACAGGGAGAATGTGTCGACTCCACTCAGACAGTGACCCGAGGCCAGAATCATAAAAACATAGAAACACAGAAACTAGAAGCAGGAGGAGGCTGTTCAGCCCTTCAAGCCTGCTCTGCCTTTCATCTCGATCGTGGCTGATCATTGAAATCAATATCCTGATCCCCTTCCTTCCCCCCATTATCCCTTGATCCCTTGAGCCCCAAGTTTTTTCTTTATATCACACCAGGTTTTGGCCTCAACTACTTTCTGTGGTAGTGAATTCACCAGCCTCTGGGGAATGAAATTTCTCCTCACTTCAGTTCTAAAAGGTTTGCCCCTTATCCTCAAACTATGACCACCTAGTTCTGGACACCCCCACCACCGGGAACATTCTTTCCGAATCCCCTCTGACTGATCCTGTTAGATTGTATAGTTTGAGGCAGCAGTGCTAACCACTGTGCCAATTCTGCTGCTATAACTTATAAAAAGGAATCAGAGAAGTATTGGAAAGGGAGAGATTTGCAGTATCAAAGGAGGAAAGACCAGGGGAGTGGGTTTGTGAGATGGATGGAACTCCTTCAAACACATGGATGGTGGATCAAATAACTGCCTCGTGTACTGTACAATCCTGTGATATAATTTCCAATGAAATGGGAGGCAACTGGGTCATTGACAGCTAGCGTTACTGTTTACCTGAGATTCAGGGGCTCAGTTTGTTCACCCTCCTTTTCCAATATATTCCACCATGCCTTCCCTCATTACTGTCTAAGCGGCCAGTAATACCTTAACATCACTCTTACACAATCTTCCAGAACCGCTTTATGTATTCTCTGCCTCACAATCTGCTCATTCTGTGCTGTGGCACGGTGTCACAGTGGTTAGCGCTGCTGCCTCACAGCGCCAGGGACCCAGGTTCAATTCCGGCCACGGGTCACTGTCTGTGTGGAGTTTGCACATTCTCCCCGTGTCTGCGTGGGCTTCCTCCGGGTGCTCCAGTTTCCTCCCACGGTCCAAAAATGTACGGGTTAGATTGATTGGCCATGTTGAATTGCCCCTTAGTGTCCAAAGATGTGTAGGTTAGGTGGATTGGCCATGCTAAATTGTCTCTTAGCGTCCGAAGATGTTCAGGTTAGGGAGATTGGCCATGGTAAATGTATGGGATTATGAGGATAAGATGGAAGAAGAGGTCGCGGTAAGATTCACTGTTAGAGAGCAGGTGCAGACTTGATGGACTGAATGGCCTCCTTCTGCACTGTAGGATTCTATGAAGAAGCTGAGAGAAAAGTGTGAGGCCGGAGGCAGCAAAGGGTTGAGCAGGGGGTTTGTGGATTAGCTGAAGTTACTAAAATTTAGAGCTCCCGAGAGAATCTTTTATTTCCTTTTCAATCCACGCAAAGGCTCCAGACCCAATACAGCAACAGAAAGTATGCAAAGCGGGCAGCCAGCTGGCTGTGAAACCAAACCGTATTTCTGTCCACGTGGACGGTGCATTGCTTCAGCTTTCCCCCCCTTCCCTTACCAAAGTTGCAAGAACTTTTTGGGAGAAAACATAATAAAGACTCTTCATCAGAGGAGAGCTTTGCCCCGAAGCCGGAGGCACAGCAGGAGAAATGTGTGTGGGATGGATGCCAGTGAAAGATTAGAAGTAGAGATTGATCCCAAGGCTAGTTTGACTAGTTATATTTAACAATTCATCCCAGGGGGAAGAGGAGTCCATACTAACTGCTGGGCATGTGCTGCTGTGCGCTGTACAATTGGATCAGTTGTGGTTTGGAAGCAGGACTGCTTTGGGGTGAGTTCTACATGACTGCTCAAACAGAGCTGCATTGTGGTTTGGGACCCAGGCTGCGTTAGATCTGTTCTGATGAGTCTGAATAAGTATTCTCAGCATGACTTGGGGAGATATTTCTTTGCGAGTGACTTGTATCCATTCAGCCTGATCTGCTGAATTAATCCCCCTTTCGGCCTGGCATTGATTCCGGTGGTATCCGGGATTCCATACAGGAAATGCCATAATCTAGGGTTCGGGTGCTGAACTGGGGAAAGGCTGAGGACGGCTGGATTAGGCAGGACTTGGAGATTGACCTGTAATCCGGACAAATGCGAGGTGATGCGTTTTGGTAGCTCCCGCAATTCAGGTGGGAGCTATGAAATTAATGGCAGAACCATCGGGAGAACGGACACACACGGATCTGGGAGGACAGGTCCAAGGCTCCTTAAAAGAGGCAGCACAGCAGAAAATGAGGGTGAAGAAAGCATATGGCATGCTTGTCTTCATTGTCTGGGGTATCGCTGATAAAAGTTGGCAGGTTGCGTTACAGCTATGTAAAAAGTTGGTTAGGCCACATTTGGAACGCTGTGTCCAATTCTAGTGGCTACGCTAACAGAAGGACTTGGTGGCTTTGGAGGGAGTATGGAAAAGGATGTTGCCTGGTATGGAGGGTATTAGTTATGAGGAGAGATTGAATAAACTGGGATTGTTCTCCCTGGAAATACGGAGGCTGAGGGGCGACCCAATAGAAGTTTATAAAATGATGACGGGTATGGATAGGGTGAACAGTTGGAAGCTTTTTCCCAGGGCAGAAATGCCAATCAAAGGGGGCACAAGTTCAAGGTAAGGGGGGGAAAGGTTCAGTGGAGTTGTGCGGGGGGAGTTTTTTATATAGAGAGTGGTGGGGGCCCGGAATGCACTGCCAAGTGACATGGTTGAGGTAGACATGTTAGTGACATTAAGACTTATTTGGATAGACACATGAACAGCCAGGGTATAGAGGGATACAGGCAGTTGGTCTAGATAGGACAATGTGATCAGTGCAAGCTTGCTGTACTATTCATCGTTCTTTGACTATGAAATACCTGTCGCCCACTTCCAAACACCGGTCAGCCTGTGTGCCGGCTGACCCACATTGGTCCCTGGTCCCTCAATGCTTCAATTTAAATTTTCGCATTCTTGTTCCCAAATCCTTCTAACCGCTCTTTCTCTGTAACCACCTCCAGCCCCACAACCCTCTGAGAACTCTGAACTCCTGCCGTCCTGGCCTCTTTGATTCTGATCACTCCGTCATTGGTGACCGTGCCTTCAGCTGCCTGGGCCCCACAGCTGTGGATTTCTCTCCTTAAACCTCGCCATCGCTTCACCGTCTCTCCTCCTGTAGGGACCATCTTCAAACATACCTCTTTGACCAAGCGAATGGTCACCTCTGGCACTGTTGCTGTCTCTGGTTCACTGGTTTGATCATGCCTATGAAACATATTGGGATATTTTACTGTGGATAGAATTGTAGAAACACACAGCATGGAGAGGAGGCCATTTGGCCCATCATGTCTGCACTAGCCATCAAGTAGCCATCCAGCAAAATGCCACTTTCTAGCTCTTGATTCCAGCCCTTTAAGTATATATTTCAACTATATTCTTAAATGTCGTGAGCTTTTCTATCTCACCAATACTTTCACGCAGTACATTCCAGACTCCCACTGTCTTTTGGCTGAAAACATTCCTTCTCAAATCTGCTCTAAACCTCCTGCTGCTCACCCTAAATCTATACCTCCTGCTTATGGATCCCTGGATTGGATATTCCTATACCCTACGCTAGAGATGCTATAGAAATGAAATTTTGTGTTGTGGGGGCGGTGGGGGGTTGGGGGGGAGGTGTTACGTTGCCAGCCTCCTGCAGACTGGAAATTGGAAATTTGGTAATCACTGGGGGTACTAAATCCGTACAATGTTGAAGGAAGCCACTCAGCCCATCGAACCTGCACTGACAACAATCCCACCCAGGCCCCATCTCCATAACCCCGCATATTTACCCTGACCAACCCCCCACCAACCCCCCTCCCGACACTAAAGGTAAAGGTCAATTTATCACGGCCAATCAACCTAACACATACATTTTGGAATGTGGGAGGAAACCGGAGCACCCAGAGGAAACCCACGCAGACATGGGGAGAATGTGCAAACTCCACACAGTGAGTGACCCAAAGCCGGGAATTGGACCCACATCCCTGGCGCTGTCAGGCAGCAGTTCTAACCACTGTGTCGCCGGTAGTAAATGTGAGTCTTACTGGTGAATACCATATCCTGAGAACGAAGGAAATAAAGAAAAAAAAATAAATGTCCTCCAGTCCCATGTAATGGAAAGGATTGTGTGCAGGTAAGGGCTTTGAACAAGTAAGCCCTCTCCCTCAAATCAGTTGTACTGGCAATTCTTCAAAGCTTAACAATCAGTCAAATATCCTGGAGGGACACAGTACCCGCAGAGACATTTTTGATTACAAAGGAGCATCCCCTCACCCCCCCATTCCCTGTTCCCCGTAACTCCCAGGAGATGTGTGTTTTTGTCTTTGTTACTTGTCGTGTAAAGCAAGTCTTCCATCTGGTCCTTCATTCAAATCATTCCTTTGCTTTTTGTGATGCTCGTGGACTGATGTCAGCCCCCGCTGTGCATTCTCAGGATGCCTTTCCTTCCCCAGGCCTCCAATTGTCGAAAAAAAACCCAATTAAATATCCTTGCTGTGTTCAATTATCCCAAGAATGAATGGGGAGTTTGTCAGTGTTGAGCAGTTACAGATTGACAAGCACCCAGGCCATGTACATTATCCCTGACTTCAACCTACGCACATCCAATGCAGAGAGATGGAGAGAGATGGCGGGGGAAGGATTGGCTGTTTGGCTGATGATGTGTTTAAAACCCTTGGTCTGTACTTCACAAGCAAAACTCATCAGATTTTAGCTTTTTGCATCAAGTTGCATTTTCAATTATATCTGGGCTGCTCCAGGCAAGGCACACGTTGACAAAATGTGCCACGGAAACCATTTATACACTTGCTTCAATCACTATCTTCTGAAAAAGCGTTTGCCCAGATGCTTTTGATTTGATTTGATTCATTATTGTCACATGCATTGGTATACAGTGAAGAGTATTGTTGCGCACTATACAAACAAAGCAGAGGGTGCAGAGGAGATTTACAAGGATGTTGCCTGGATTGGGAGGCATGCCTTATGAAAATAGGTTGAGGGAGCTGGGTCTCTTCTCCCTGGAGAGACGAAGGTTGAGAGGCGACCTGATAGAGGTTTATAAAATGTTGAGAGGAATAGATAGGGTGGATTCTCGGAGGCTATTTCCCAGGGCTGAAATGGTCGCTACGAGAGGACACAGGTTTAAGGTGCTGGGGAGCAGGTACAGAGGAGATGTTAGGGGTAAGTTTTTCACTCAGAGGGTGGTGAGTGAGTGGAATCGGCTGCCGTCGGTGGTGATCGAGGCGAACTCACTGGGGTCTTTTAAAAGACTTCTGGATGAGTACATGGGATTTAATGGGATTGGGAGTTACAGATAGTTCTATGGCTTGGTAGGTATGGATGTGATCGGCGCAACTTGAGGGCCGAAGGGCCTGTTTGTTCTGTAGTGTTCTATGTAAAGTGTACCGTTCATAGAGAAGGAAAGGAGACAGTGCAGAATTTAATGCTACAGTCATAACTAGGGTGTAGAGAAAGATCAACTTAATGCAAGATAGGCCCACTCAAAAGTCTGATGGTAGCAGGGAAGAAGCTGCTCGTGAGTTGGTTGATACGTGACCTCAGACTTTAGCATCCGCAGTAATTTGCTTTTATCCAATCAAGTAGTAATTGGAGCTGAGTTCACAAAAAGCTCAGCGTGATCTGACTGAAAGGCGGAGCAGGGTCGAGGGGCCAGATGGCCTACTGCTGCTCCTAGTTCTTACGTTCTTAACATTTATCTGTCCATGTAATCCTAGCTGCTTCCATCGTGGGTGTTAGCGCTGTCTCAATCATTTCCTTCAGTGTTGGAAGGGGATGACCTTAAGTCTAGCTCCTGTGACACCAGTGAGTGTTGTTGGCCATGTGGTCTTTCGGATGAGATATTCAAACGGGGGATCTCGGAAAAGATCCAAGAACGCAACTTAAAGAAGAAGCACTAGAGTTCTCCCTTTTGACAGAGCCAAGGTCCATTCCTGATTCAACATCAGTGAAAGATCGAGTGGTGCTTGTGGGAGCTTGCTGTGCACAAATTGGCTGTTGCGTTTTCTGCACGAGTGCGCTTCAGAAGTGTTCCTTCAGCTTTGCAACACTTTGGGACATCTGCAGTTTTGAGAGACATTGCATAGATGCAATTATTTTTGACCTTAGCTTGCATTGTTCCCCGTAAATTATAAATATTGTTACAATCAATGTTCGGTGTTGTGCAGTGTTGTTATTTATTATGACAGTAAAATGTTGACCCAATAAAAATTAGTAGAATCTCAGACATGGTTGGGATCTGTTTACATGTCTGACAATGGAGGAAATCCTGTTTTTTTTTAACATAGAATTTACTTTGTTGTTGAATTTTACAGATATATCCCAGCTCCTGGATATGTTATTCATCAGTTTCATGATTTGTGTCACAGCCTATTATTTCACACTATTTAAGCTTCACATCCTGAGCAAATTGACAGTCGCTCATTGTATATTCAGTCGCCACACTCAAACCTAGCACCCTTCACCAAAACCTGAATTGTTTGCTTGTTAAGAGGGTTCATAAATGTAGGGCAACATGCAGAAATCTAAGCAAGGTGTTCTATTGGTTTATACACAGAGTAGCAGATAATGGGGAGTGTGTCACAGGCTGGAATCTAATTGAACGGTTTTGTATGTAACTCATATCATAGACTCACCACAATGCAGAAGGGGGCCATTCAATCCATTGAGTCTGCATTGACTCTTATCCAGGCTTACTACATAACCCCATGTATTTACCCCACTAATTCCCCTAACCAATATACTTTGGGACACTAAGGGGCAATTGAGCATGGCCGATACAGCTAACTGCATATTTTGGAATGTGGGAAGAACATAAGAACCTAAGAAATAGGAGCAGGAGTAGGCCATCTAGCCCTTTGAGCCTGCCCTGCCATTCAATAAGATCATGGCTGATCTGAAGTGGATCAGCTCCACTTTCCCACTTCCTCCCCATAACCCTTAATTCCCTTGTCTATCAAAAACTATCTACCCGTGACTTAAATATATTTAGTGAGGTAGCTTCCACCACGTCAACGGGCAGAGAATTCCAGAGATTCACCACCTTTTGAGAGAAGAAGTTCCTCCTCAACTGTGATCTAAACTGCCCCCCCCCCCACTTATTTTGAGGCTGTATTTTGAGAAACCGGAGCACCCGGAAGAAACCCACGCCGACACGGGGAGAATGTGCAAACTCCACACTAACAGTCATTAGAGGCTGGATTTGAACCTGGGTCCCTGGTGCTGTGAGTCAGCAGTGCTAACCACTGTGCCGTTTGGATGATGACGGATCTGTATTGTGACAAACTACTAGTTCATTTTGTTGGTGTCAATTGAATGTTGGCCAGGACAGCAAGGGAGTTCCTATTTTGCTCTTTTTAAAATTGTGTCTTGTTCACAGCTGTAGCATTGTGTAAGGCCATAAGAAATAGGATCAGGAGAAGGCCTTCAAACATGTGCCAGCATTTAATAAGATTGTGGCTGATCCAACACCCATTAAGTCCACTTTTCTTCCTTCTCTCTGTAACCCTTAAGTTGCTTCAAAGCTTATCAATCTTGGCTTTGGAAATGTTGAAGGACTCCACAACTTCCTGGGGTAAAGAATTCCAAAGTCACCACTTTTTAAGAAAAAAATTCTTCCTCAAATCCATTTCAAATAAGCACCACCTTATTCTGCGACTCTGCCCTCTAGTCCGACACTCTCGCAGTGGAAACATCCTCTTAACATTTCCCCTATCTAACCCACTAAGAATCTTCTATGTTCCCTCCCTGTCTCTACCTCTTCCTCTGTTTTTCCTGAAGACACTTATTACAATCTATCTGATCAAGGTTTTGGTCATCTGTGCTCACATCTCCACCATGACTTGGTGTCAGGTCATAGAATCTTGGACGTTAATCGCACATGAAGTGATTTCTTGTGCTTGCGCCAGTTAGAAACAGCTACCCAACCTTTCAGCTCCAGGTCCATAGCCCCATCACTTATTCACCTCGATTGCATACCAAAATGTTCCTTAAATCCAAATCAGGTTTTTTGCCTCCATAACCCTTTCTGGCCTTGAGTTCTAGACTTGCAGCCCCCTCTGGGTGAATACAAGTGGTCCACCAACTCACCTCAGAAACCTTTTACAAGTCACTTTAAATCCGTTGCCTCTGGTTATTGGCCTCTCTGCTAATGGAAATAGGCTTTTCTTGTCCGTTCCATCTGGACCCCTCTTCACACATCCTTTCACAGTCCACTGATGTGCGGGTAAGGTGGATTGGCCATGGTAAATGTACGAGGTTACTGGAGTAGGGTGGGGAGGGGTGGCTGGACATGAGTAAGATGCTCTTTCAAAGACTCATTGAGCCAAAGGACTTCCTCCTGAACAGGAAGGATTCTATAGTCTGTTAGTCCTTATTTCTCCTTGCGAGGCTTGGTGTCAGTTTTTGTCTGATAATGCCCCTGTGAAGATGTTTTGAGGATATGAAGGCACTAGGTAAATATAAGTTGCTGTTGTTAAAAATGCGCTGTCACTTCATTTGTGTTCGCTGTCACTGTGACACAGTTTCTGTTTACAATGGAAATGGAACAATGAAGTGTGCTTCTAAGCTGGAAAGGCAGCTGGGTGCTGCCTTTCCCCCACACAGCCCCCACGGTAGTGGAGACCTTGGTGACCAGTCCCTCCAGCCAGGAGCTTGGTCAGTGGATTGCTTCTTTGGGCACTGACACTCTGATGCAACTCCCACCATCTCTTGTCAATCGCCAACTGCAAATTCCAGGAGGCTCAGAGCGAAGGCGCTGGGTAATAAGCTGCTGAAAATGAAGCTGACATATCACATCATGGAGAATGATTAAATCAGTGCTGCTGGAAGCAGAAACTGGCTGCGCAGAGAGCCCCTGTTATCACCGAGCTGTGTAGGCTGGGAGGAGGTGGGAGGGAGGGAGGGGAGTGCTTTCACTGCCTCAGGTCAGCCACATTCGTTAGTGCTCTTCAGATTTGGCTTTTGTCATCGTGCTGACCAGCTGATAGTCTCCTCCACCCCACACCGTGAAATCAGTCTGTGACTCCCTGCCCAAAATAAATTCTCTGTTCGTTGAGTTAGTTAGAAGATGCTTAATATTCCCAGGCCCCTGAGTCCAGGTGTG
The DNA here is from genome assembly GCF_965287045.1 of Carcharhinus amblyrhynchos. Lineage (NCBI taxonomy): Eukaryota > Metazoa > Chordata > Chondrichthyes > Carcharhiniformes > Carcharhinidae > Carcharhinus > Carcharhinus amblyrhynchos. Next base: position 4,425,988 of record NC_137327.1, read on the forward strand.
TTCACCTGCCGGCAGTACTTCTCACACGTGGCCAACAGATGGCACTTCTCTCTGGGGTTGGGAAGTAATCCTCCACCTGCCACTCCTCCACCTCCTCCTCCACCTTACCTTCCTCCCCCTCCTCCACCTCACTCTCCATCTCCTCCACCTCATCCTCCTCCTCCTCCTCTGCCTCTCATTCCTCCTCCTCTTCCACTCACTTTTGTTTTTCTCTACCTCATGTTCCTCCTCCACCTCCCATTCCTCCTCCGCCTCCTCCACCTCCCATTCCTCCCCCTCCTCCTCCTCCTACTGCTATATAACCACCAATGCAAACATATGACTGACAAAATAGGAGTAAGAGTAGGCCATTCTGCACAACGAGCCTGCTCCGCCATTCAATAAAACCATGACTGCTCTGATTGTGACTTGAACTCCACTGTCTTGCCTATCCCCCATCATTCTTGATTTGATTTAATTATTATTGTCACATACAACATAGAACACTACAGCACAAACAGGCCCTTTGGCCCACAAGTTGCGCCAATCACATCTATACCTACCAAGCCATAGAACTATCTGTAACTTCCAATGCCATTAGATCCCATGTACTCATCCAGAAGTCTTTTGAAAGACTCCTTTTAAAGTTCGCCTCTACCACCACCGACGGCAGCCGATTCCACTCACTCACCACCCTCTGAGCGAAAAACTTTCCCCTGACATCTCCTCTGTACTTGCTTTCCAGCACCTTAAACCTGTGTCCTCTCGTAGCGACCATTTCAGCCCTGGGAAATAGCCTCTGAGAATCCACCCTATCTATTCCTCTCAACATTTTATAAACCTCTATCAGGTCACCTCTCAACCTTCGTCTCTCCAGGGAGAAGAGACCTAGCTCCCTCAACCTATCTTCATAAGGCATGCCTCCCAATCCAGGCAACATCCTTGTAAATCTCCCCTGCACCCTCTCAATAGCTTCCACATCCTTCTTGTAATGAGGTGACCAGAACTGTGCACAGTACTCCAAGTGGGGTCTGACAAGGGTCTTATAAAGTTGCAGTATTACCTCCCAGCTCCTCAACTCAATCCCTCGATTAATGAAGGCTAGTACACCATACGCCTTCTTGACCACATCCTCCACCTGTGAGGCCGATTTAAGAGTCCTTTGGACTTGGATCCCAAGGTCCTTCTGCTCCTCAACACTGCTAAGAGTCTAATTAAAATTGAAAAGTGGGGTTCACAATTGGAGCAGATCGCTGTACGTGAAAAAAAAGCACAGTTTTAATAAATAGATTCCTGGGCAAATGACAGAGTTAATTGAGGCAACAATTTCCACCTCAAATTGGAGGGGAGCAGGTGTGAATTGGGGGCAAATGCCTCAGAAAGCAATACAAGAATAATTCTGTGTTTTATTTTATTGACTGAAAAAAAATCACAGGCCCTCTTTAGAAAACAAGAATCAATTCCCACAGCTCAGAAACACAATAATGTCACAAATTGAAAATAAGGCAAATGCTGGCACAGTATCAGTGAGTAGAATGGTGCCACAGAGGAAAAAAAACAGTTTGATTGCTCCATCGCTTGAGTCTACAACAATTGAACAGTGCAGGATCTAGCAGGAGAAAACATCCAGGAGGCTGGGCTGGTCTCCGAGATTTCGTGAATCACAAAGGAATAGCTTTTAATCTTGCTGGAAAGGGAAACACGTAGCCGAAGCTTTTCATTTCCCACTCATCAGGACAAACACCAGAATGCCAAACTTCAAATGCACATTGATTGGCTGGCAGGTATTGCTTTTACTTCAAACCACAGGACATTTCAAAGCATCTTACGGCCAATTAAGTACCTTTAAAGTGACGTTGTAACATAGAAACAGAGCAAATGGAATGTTGGCATTTATAGCTAAAGGAATAGAATATAAAAGTGAGGAAGTATTGTTGCAACTACACAAGACATTGGTGAGGCCGCACCTGGAGCATTGTGCACAGTTTTGGTCCCCTCATTTGAGGAAAGGTGTAGTGACATCGGAGGCAGTTCACAAGAGGTTCACTCGATTGATTCCGGGGATGAGGGGTTTGTCATATAAAGAGAGGTTGAACAGTTTCGGTCTGTACTCTCTGGAATTTAGAAGAATGAGGGGAAATCAAATTGAGGTACACAAGATGATAAAAGGTATGGATAAAGTAAAAGGTATGGATAAAGTAGACGTGGAGCAGATGCTTCCGTTAGTGAGACATTCTAGGATGAGAGTTCATAGTCTTACGATGGGGGGTAGCTAGTTTAAAACAGAGTTGAGGAGAAACTACTTCTCCCAAAGGGTTGTGAATCTGTGGAATTCGCTGCCCCAAAGAGCGGTGGATGCTGGGACAGTGAGTAAATTTAAGGAGGAGATAGACAGATTTTTCACTGGTTATGGGTTGAAGGGTTATGGAGAGAAGGCAGGAAAATGGGGATGAGGAGCATATCAGCCACGATTGAATGGTGGAGCGGACTCGATGGGCCGAATGGCCTAATTCTGTTCCTATATCTTATGAACATAGAAGAATGGAGAAGTGGAGGCCATTCAGCCCTTCAAGTCTGCCCTGCCATGCATTTTGATCAAGGCTGATCATCCAACTCAATAGCCTAACCCCACTTTCTCCCCCTAACCTTTGATCCTATTCGCCCAAATGCTAGATCTAGCCACCTCACCAATACATTAACGTAGGCACCAGCCAATTGACGCACAGGATGGTACCGCAAACAGCAACATGTCACATTTACTGGAAATCAAAACAGGAAATCCTCAGTAGATCTGTCACACCTGTGGGAAGAAAACAACGGAGTTAATGGGTTAAATTTTCCGATGGGCTTCGGGAGCCTAATGTTGTTAACAAGCGCGGGTCCTGTTCTCCCCCAGTGGTGTCCAAGGACCACCCACTTGGGCCATCGTTCAGGAAGTAGCCAATTAACAAGCTGCGTTGGAGACCGGACCCAATGGGTGGGATTTTCAGGCTGCGCTGGCCCTAAAACCGGAAAACCCTGCCTGGCTTTTCCAGGCCTTTGCTTGGTGTGCCCCACACCTCCTCACCTACCCCACCCTGCCCGCTACGATCCCCATGGCAGGCGGGGTTGGGAAACGTTGTCTAAGTGGGAGCGCCAAACAAGGTACCCTAGGCTGCAGGGGTCGCCAGTGGCCCCTCCAGCAGAGGGTGGGCAATGCGGATGGCAGTGGGAGACTGCATGGGTGCCCCCTGAAGAAACATCAAATTGTTGAAATTAAATGTGACCACAGCAGGCAGAGCGTGGT